>NW_006159457.1:302764-347775 GCF_000334495.1 Tupaia belangeri chinensis | reverse complement strand
GCTAGCTCGTTTGTTGGAGGCTGAATTATTAGTAGAAAATCTTCATTCCCTTAAAAATCTAGTTCACAGTAGCCATGTGGAACCTTGTCCTGAAGGCCCGTGGCTTCTTCTGCCTCCTCTATTTCTTTTGTATACATGTTCAGCATGTTTTCTCACACAACTGGCACCTGAACTCAAACCACACTGTAACTTTTGTATACATGTTCAGCATGTTTTCTCACGCAACTGGCACCTGAACTCAAACCACAGTCTACCATGTGGGGTCTGACTCCCTTAAGCAGTAGGCCCAAGAGATGCTTTTTTATTATTATTTTTTTTTTTGAAAGAGAGATTTTTACTATAGGGCATTTGTGCTCACCTGAAAGACAGAAATAAAAAGCAAGAAATCAATGTCCCTCCCCCCCACACACACACTCAGGGGAGATAGCCATGCTGCAAACCCTTCTTCTCTATACTCCTCTCAGGATCTTGGGCACCCTCATGTGCCCAGCATGAATTTCAAGTCACCAGACCCAGGACTCCAACCACAGTCAACAACATGGGAGACTAGCAACATAACCATTATGCCATCTGCTGGTCCCTGAAGTTTTAAAGAGCACCACATTTCCCATGTATGTCTTTCTGCTGATGATTAGATTGAAGACCAGGGCCTAGGCAGAAGGAGGAAGGGAAGTAACTACTTGATGGGTTTTATTTCAGAGTGATGGATGTGCTTAGAACTAGACGGTAATGGTGGTTCCATGACAATGAGAATGTACTAAGTGGCAATGATTTGTACACTGTAAAATGGCTGATAGTGTGGTGTGTGAATGTTACCTCAACGAAAATAAATCAATAAACATGAGCAAAAGAATTACTCGTAACTAATGTACTTCTTTCTCTTTATATGGCATGTGTCTTGGTCTCAGAGTTGCTTTCACTCTATTTAGGTAATTAACACCAGGCTTTTCTGTGTGGCCATTCTTTGTACCTGTTGTTTCCTGTTTCTGCAATTTCTTATCCAGGTATGCCTAAAATATATGTTTTCTTTACTATCCTGCTCAGCAATGTCATGGTCTCTTATACATCCTTTTAATAACTCTAGTCTAGTTTCAAAAAGTCAAGTTATATGGCTCCTCCTTGTCACATTATGTTGTCATTGTCTTTTTTACATGATATTCTTATATTAAACTGAAACTCGTTCATAGTAGACATGGTAAATTCATAAATCTGTGTATTGCTGCATCTGGTGTTGCTGGGTGTGGTAGATGCAAGATAATATTTTTTGAACATGAGAGTGAAGCTAACTCATCCATGCACACTCTTTTTTGTTTTAGTTTATTTTATTATTTTTTGCTACAAATTTAGCTAAACTGAGGGAAATTTGGGTGCTAACAGCACTATTATCATTATCTCCTTTGATGATCTTCCTAGGACTACTTAATTGGAAATTGGACTATATAATTTCTCAAAATGAATTAGGTAGGAAATTGGTGTTATCAAGTTTCAAAGCACGGTAAATTTTTAAGAAAAAATACAAAATATTTTCCAGCAGCAAATGAAATATTTTGCTTTTAGTTGTGTAAGCTGTAGCCAAACATGTAATTAAAAACACAAAGAATAAAATCAAGCATATCAGGATTCTTACCTACTTTCTAGTTCTCCGACCTCGGGAAAGTTGCTTAGAACATCTGCTCCTCAGATTTTCTTTTTGTCTGTAAAATGTAGTTATTATATATTCAAAATTAAAAGTTATAAGCAAAATATTCATTAATATATGAACTGATGTTATTTCATAATGTAAGTTATTTTTTATTATTATTGTTATTGTTATTAATACTTTAATAGAAGCATCATTAATTTTACTACTACCAAGATTTATTACACAGAAAATCTTGAGGCTGGTTCCTTGCCTAAGCCGTTAAGGCAGCTAGATTCTACATGGTTTGAATCTTGACCAAGCACCTTAAGAAACATGTGCATGAGTACCCAAAATCCTGAAAGGAGGGAGAGAAGGAGGAGAAGGGATTATAGCATGACCATTCTCCATAAGGAATGCTCCTTCTCTCTGTCTCTCTTTCTTTTTGTGGCCAGTGCACATGCCCTATACAAAAACAAAAACAAAAACAAAAACAAAAACAAAACAAACAAAACTTCTATAATCAATTGATTCATGTGTGTTTTTAAATTTTTTTAGAGAGATTTTTGCTATAGAGTGCAAGCGCTTGCCAGATAGACAGAGATAGACAGAAAGCTAGAAATCATCCTCCCTAGGGGATGGTCACACTGCAATCCCTTCTCCTCCATTCTCTTTTTGGGATTTTGGGCACGCATGCACACCTGATGTGAGTTTGAAGCCATCAGGTCCGGGGCTTGAACTCCAGTCAGCCATGTGTGGGTCCAGCAACATAACCAATACACCATCTGCTGGTCCCTTACGTGTGATTTTTTAACCCCAGGGTGTTTTGTTTTGTTTTGTTTTGTTTTGTTTTGTTTTGCTATAGGTCGCATGCGCTCGCCACACAGACACAGACAGAGAGATAGAAAGCGAGAAATCACCTCGGGAAGGGGGTGGGGGGATGGTCCAGACACAGAGAGATAAAAAGCAAGAAATCACCTCGAGGGGGGGGATGGTCACACCATAATCCCTTCTCCTCCATTCTCCTCTTGGGATCCTGAGCACACACACACACATGCGCCTAGCGTGAGTTTTAAGCCACTGGGTCTGGGACATGAACCATGGTGGGCTACACGAGAGTCCAGAGACATAGCCATTACGCTAACTGCTGGTCCCTTAATCCCACTTTTTAATGTCTGTGCTAGATAGGAACAAATGTAGATCATAGATGGTGTTTGTATTTTATTATAAAGCCAATAGAAAGATGCATAAACTTTTTTTTTTTAAGGTTTTTGCCACAGGATGAGTGCACTCACCAGAGAGTGACAGAGGGTAAGTGAGAAATTAATCCCCTAGGGGAATGGCCATGCTACAATCCCTTCTTCATTCTCTCAGGATTTGGGGTATGTACACATACACACCCAGTGCAATTTTCAAGCCTCTAGACTCGGGACTACAACCACGTTTAACAATGTGGGAGTTCAGCTCCTTAACCACCATGACACCTGCTGGCCCCTACAGAAACATTTTAATCAAAAGAAGTTAATTACTTGATTTATAATTTCAGTAGCCTTTACTCCTGTGTTTATAGACAACAAAGTTTCAAGTAGAAAATAAAAATTCAGGAGGCATTTTGATGACACCAAAAAATGATGCTTCTCTCAAGACCTTAAGATGGTTTCAGTGGACTCAGCAGGTACAAAGGGAAGCAAGAGAAAGTGAACCTGAGACAGGAGGAAGTTAAAAGTCTGGAGTCAGCCCTGAAATGCGGCTGTTAAGTCCTATGCACAGGGAGCCAGATCCGCCATGACTAACTGAGGTTTAAATCCTGGGCCAGGTATTTTGAGAAGCATGCTGGCAGTGTGCCTGTGTGTGCCTGTGTGTGTGTGTGTGTGTGTGTGTGTGTGTGTGTGCACATGCCCCAAATCCTGATAGGACAGAGAGATAGAGGCAAGGATGGCAACATGATCAGGTCCCATTGAGGGGTGCTTTCTCCCAATCTCTATCTCTCTTTCTCTTGGAAGTACACTAACCCTCTTGCAGTTAATGAAAGACCGAGGTTATTTGCCACCGCCTCAAGGCTAAATGTGGAAGCCAGAGAGACTTCTAAGCAAAAAAAAAAAGAAAAAAAAATTCTAAAATTGAAGGCCAGAAAACAACTCTTTGACCTTAATTGTAAGAGCAATAAAGCCCCACTGAAAGTTGAATTATCTAACTTGGTATGTGTGCTATGATCAAGACTAGAGCCTCACTCTTACCTGAAATGAAAGAGGGTGCACAACCCTCAGGATAAAACCCCACCTGTCCTCTGGTAACAGAGGCTATGTACCAGAACTCAGCTAGAGAAGTTCTGGGTCTTCTAGGAGAGGAAGGGGAGCATATCTTGAAGAGCTGTGGGACCTAATCCACATGTCCTAGCCAGAGCCAGGACAGCATATAAGGGACTGGCCTGAGGAGTGATGGATAAGGAGGTGTGAAACTCAAAGTTGATGAAGTGAGACATGTGGATATGAGCACATTATCTCATGACATAAATATAATGTCCAGTTAAAGACCCTGGGAGTTGGTGCTGATGTGTTGCTAATGCAGCTCTTGGAAGCCCACCTTCAGTGAAGTGGTCATTCTAAGACTGCTTTGACAGAAGATAGAGGAAGAGATTAAGAGGCTTAGAGAAGCAGCATGCTTGTGTGGCAACACAACACTCAGTCAGACAATGCACCAGCATAGAAGACCTAGAGGATACTTCATTTACTAAGATAGGAAGAAGATACCGTGGAGGGGCAACAGCACTAAGGAGGCCAGTAGTGTCTATGCTCTGAAGCCAGCCCTGATGAAAGAAGACACAGTTACAGGAATAATCTTATTCTTGGCAATGGAAGAGGTTTATATAATCATGTAAGCCAGATGGCAGTTTCTTTTTTTTATTTTTATTTTTTGTAGAGGTTTTCGCTATAGGGCGCGTGCGCTCTCCAGACAGACAGAGAGAGACATAGAGACAGAAAGTAAGAAATCACCCCCCAGGGGGCATGGTCACGCCACAATCTCTTCTCCTCCATTCTCCTCTCAGGATCTTGGGCACACACGCATATGCGCCCGGCGTGAGTTTTAAGCCACCGGGTCCAGGACGCGAACAGCAGTCGACTATGTGGGGGTCCAGCGACATAGCCATTACGCTAACTGCTGATTCCCAATGGCAGTTTCTTTTTTGAGAGAGAAAATTTTGCTATAGGATGTGTGTGCTCACTGGAGACACAGAGACAGAGAGACAGAAAGCGAGAAATCACCTCCTAGGGGGTATGGCCATGCCACAGTCTCTTCCCCTCCATTCTCCTCTCAGGATTTTGGGCACACACATGCATACGTGCACACCCTGTGTGAGTTTTAAACTGCTGGGTCGGGAACTCAAACGACAGTCAGCTATATGGGAGTCCAGCAACATAACTGTTACACCATCTTCTGGTCCTCAGATGGCAGTCTTAATCATCACTGCACAGTATCTGGTAACAGGTCATGGCATTTGGAGAGAGGTCCAAGCTTAGCTCAAGGCAACTACTGAATCCTCAACCACCAAGCTCTCAGGCTGACACCAACAAGATGTGGACTACCAAATACTGACCCTTTTGAAGGACAATTCTTCCCATTGCCCACCTCACATGTGACCTTGGAGAACAATAGATTTTGGAGATCTTCCATGGGAACAAACTCAGATCTTCACAATGGAATTTGAGTCACCACTGAAAGGGAATTCTAACAGCTCTTTAAAATATAGTATGTGTTACAGATTGTTAAAGTGTTCAACCCCTCACCTTTTCTACTCAATGAGTTTATATTTTTCTTATTAATTATGATTATTTTATTTCCTATGTGTTCTAGACATTATAAGAAAAATGAATAACATACATTATTCAAAGATCCTGGAATGAGACATGACAGAATTGATATTATCTCTTTCAGAAGATAAGGTGAGTATACTATTAATAGCACACAGAGGAGTTGCATCACATTATGTGGGTTTATTTTTAAATATGTCTTATGGAAAAGTGCATATGATCTCTGACTTACTGAGGCATGGACTATAGTGGACAACTGATTGGCATTCTACCTTGTTCTTCAACGGTGCCTTTATTTTCCACTGTGAAACAATTGCACACTTTTATTTCCTGTGTTTACATTGGGGCTGATTCCAAGTTCACACCCAAAGCTACATGGCCAAGAAACCTGTCCATCCTGTATTTAGTTTATATTCGTGATCAAGTGGAAATAAAAGATTATAGTCAAGGATTGTTTTTACTGGAGTCACTAGGGAAATAGTCTTTAACTGTGGTGGCTGAGTAGCATCATTTGGGAAGAATCTGCAGAAGAATGAAGATAGCAAGGCAAAGCTTAAAGAAAAATGAGCAAGGTTATTCTATTCTGAGGGCATTATGAGGGTATTTCATATAGGTCATGGAAACATAGAACTACAGTATAAATTTATTTTTGTGCAAAAAACATTAAAGTCTATACATAGTTTTTTCACAATACCCATTATCGAACTATTTGGAGATCCTTTTTATTTGAGAATTTAAATCTAACTATGACTGCAATGAGTCTTCTTTAGATTTAAGAATAAGCTTTACAGTATATTTTCTATTTGGCTTAAGCTGTTTTATAAAGGATTACAATAAATTGCAACCAAACGTTCTTAATTATCAGGTGATCTCATCTCTATTTCTTTTTGTAAAAGAAATTTTGTTATAGTGCATGTGTACATCCTAGGGACAGAGGCAAAGAACTGGAAAGGTGAGACAACACCTTCCACAGGGACGTGGCTACACCACAATCTCTTCTTCATTCTTCTTTCTGCATTTTTGGCAGGCACACACCCTGAAATCTCAAATGTAATTGCAGTGTTTAAAAATTCGACAGACTATATCCAACTTCCCTTGTGTGAGCTGTGATTTCTTTATAGTCAGTTTTACAGTCCTAACCCTGTGCTTTTAAAAATGACAATGTTTTATTTACTCTTCAATCCCCCAAGTTGAAAAATAGCATGACCTTCCCTCGTCAACACTTTTCTATCAACACTCAGCACTCCGTTAAAGCAGCTATTACTTTGTGAAGGTTTTTATGCTCCCACCCCCAGCAAGATTCAAGTATCTGTTATCCCTCCTCTGCTTCATTATAACACTCTGTCTTTAATTCCGTCATACCATGTATCACATTTCAGAGTTGTTGTTGACTTATTTGCCTATTTTTGTTACCAGACTTGAACGAAGGGAATATGTCTTTTATCTCTGTGTCCATCTTAAAATCTTATTGTTCCTGGTAATAAGTATATGTTAGATGGAGGCCCAGAAAAAGGGCTCGAGTAATTGCATGGCAATTGCAGTCTCGTGGGGAAGGCGGTGTAATGAAAATGAGTAGAAATTAAAGAAAGCATCATCCTGAAAAATCTTGAAATACAAAGCCTATGTGCTGGCACGCGTCTGTATTGTATCCATGGCTATTGAGCAATGTTGAAGAATGGGCTCAGATAAACTAAAAAAAAGAGCCGATGAGCCTAAGACTAGTGAGTATACGTGCCATAGTCATTCCCAGGAACAAAAAGAAACCTGCATTAATACCAGGACAGGTAGCTCAGTCATAAATGTAACTGTGTATAGTGGATGTCTAAGGAAGCAGAAGTAGATGTGGAAATTATTTGTTTGTATAAATGTCTAAGGAAGCAGAAATAGGTGTGGAAATCAATTGTTTGTACAGAAGACGGGGAATTAACAAAGACTGCACAGTTAAGAAAGACATATGTGAAGTAATCAATCATGTAGTATATGTTCTTCTGAAAAAAAAAAAGAAGAATCAATTTTATCTACGATCAGCCCAGGGACAATGACACAGTGACACCGTGGCATAATTGAACCTAACAGAGAGAGACCACCTCTGAAATGCAGTGATAAAACAGATGGACCCTGGGGCCTGCAGGTGGCAAGGTGGTTAAGGGTGCTGGCCTCCCACATGGCCGACCGTGGTTCAAGTCCCAGACCTGGCGGCTTGCTCTCTCAGTTTCTCTCTTTTTCACTCTGTCCCTCTCTGGTCAAATTAAAAATAAATAGACAAAGTCAAATAAAGTAATTTTAAAAATTAAAGGCAGATAGACACAAAAGAAATTCTAAGGACTCAGATGAAGAGAAAGAGGGCTCAAGGGATTATCAGGGACATGGCAGTGAAGCTGTGATGACAGAGTAGAGCCAGATCAAGATGAGCACGAAGGACACCAGCTTGCAGACAAGCCAAAACCAAAGCAAAGCATACAAGAGAGGAGTTAATAGGTGCCCTGGGATTTGGTGTTTAAAGAGCACTGGCCCAAGTGCTGGTTGACTAGAGTTAAAATTTCAGTTTCACCACTAACTTCTCATATGATTTTGACAAGTCAGTGGCCTTCTTTGCTCTGTCTTTTGATGCATAAAAGGAAAATGTTTGACTTGATGGCAGCTAGAACTTAACTATAATATAATGGTTTTCCCCTGCTTGGCTGTTCTTCAGGGATGTGAAGTCTTGATTTTCCTCCTTCTTATGGATGGCATGTTCTTCTGCAATTCCTGGCACATACTAAATGCTGAATGGGGGTGTCGTAGGGAACAGGACAGTTCTTTTGGTTTTATTCTCTATGCTTTAAAGTGAATAGTTTTTAGGTAACTTCTTTTTAATGTGGTTTGAAGAAAAAATTTCCCCTCCTAACTAAGAGTTCAGAGAATCTGTTCTTTGAATAGCTGGTGATGGAGGTTTTGGCTGAAAATTTTGGAAACCAATGACCATGTAAAAAAAATTTGATGTTTGGGGCCAGCAGTTAGTGTAATGGCTATGTCTCTGGACTCCTACATGGTCGACCGTGGTTCAAGTCCTGGACCCGGTGGCTTAAACTCACGCCAGGTGCGTGTGTGTGCGTGCCCAAGATCCCGAGAGGAGAATGGAGGAGAAGGGATTGTGGCATGGCCATCCCCTCTGGGGGGTGATTTCTCACTTTTTATCTCTCTGTCTCTCTCTATCTGGCGAGCGCACGCACCCTATAGCAAAAACCTCTCAAAAAAAAAAATTGATGTTTACTGTGCTGGCATGCTGCAGTTGGTAAAGAAATGTCAGTCTAGCATATGACATATATTGTTTCAGAGGGTAAAGCTGAAAGACAATACTGCTTCTCTCTCTCTCTCTCTCTCTCTCTGTCTCTTTCTCATTCATTTATTTCCTTTAAGAAAGAGAGGCACCCTCATAAGGGACCCCAAAGCACAATCCTCCCCTTAGCCATCCACTCCACCTGTAGCATGCCCAGGCAGATGCCGAAAGTCACCCTGGAGTCCTTCCGCATTACCTCCAGTATCATACAGCAAGATCCCCACAACCTGCATCTCCA
The DNA here is from genome assembly GCF_000334495.1 of Tupaia belangeri chinensis. Classification (NCBI taxonomy): domain Eukaryota; kingdom Metazoa; phylum Chordata; class Mammalia; order Scandentia; family Tupaiidae; genus Tupaia; species Tupaia belangeri. Next base: position 338,791 of record NW_006159457.1, on the reverse strand, counting down.
AACTGGACCTCTCTTTCCTCTTGTTTGACATGTATATGAGCTCAAGAAAACATTAGAACTGAAAAAAGAAGGCCAACGCTAATCCTTAAGTCTAATCAGAATTCTAATCGTACAAAGGAGCCCAAATTAGTTTCAGACTAAAGAGCCTGGTATTAGTTCTTTGTCCTTTCATGCATCTACCGATAAAAAGACGTCCTAGTTTCTACTCTGTGATGGTTCTGCAATTCTCTCAAATCCATGTCAATACTACTTCCCTGTAATACCTCTAAATCTTAGGTTAACCTCATTAAGCTTTAAACATTTGCCATTTCAAAATGTGAATGTAATAATAAATACTATGTACCATGCATGGTGCCTAATACTTAGTAGGCACTCAATGAAGAAACTGTAATTATGAAAAAGTATCTTATTGTCACTGTTTTTTCTACAAAAGGAAGTGGACTCTCACAAAGACTAAGAGGTATACTACATATTAATAATGTTCTTCTAACTTCCTCACACATGTTCTGTATTTGCATATGTGATTTTATTACAAAATATTGCATAAACTGAGACATGTCTTGATACACTGTATCAATATTTTTATGATGTCAATATGTCATGAGAGGGAAAAGATACACAGGAGCCTTCCAAGAGCTGATGGAGGCCCGCCAGTGATGCCTTGGTTGAGGCAGCTGGATTCCACATAGCTTACAGTGTAGTTCAACTTTCAGACCCAGTGGCTTGAAAAGCACACTGGCCACATGTGGGTTCATAGCCAAAATTCAGAAGGAAGGATGGAGGAGAAGGGATTGTGATGTGACTGATCCCCTAAAGATTGTTTTCTCACTTTCATTATCTCTCATTCTCTAATGAGCACACTTACCCTATAGCAAATTAAAGAAAAAAGTTAATGGACAATAAATATGATTTAAAAACTCCATGGATTTCTAAATTTTTTCAACAAAATAAACTTGTACTTTAATCCCATTTTTTTAAACTTTTTGAAGCCCCCTTGTATAAGCTTCAAATCTTAAATTAATATATACCTCTTCACTATTGGACCACATGATAAATTTCAGATCAACTTTCTCTACAGAGCAAGGGAATGAACTTGAGCAGATCCTTCTTGCCAGTTCTATAATAAAGACCACCTTTTCCTTGAAGAAGGAGGATGGGAGGAGGACTTTTGAATAGCATCTCTGTTGGTGGAAGAGGAGATGATCATTGGTCTTGTACATGATTCTTTTTTTTTTTTTTCTGAGAGGTTTTTGCTATAAGGTGTGTGCGCTCACCAGAAAGACAAAGAGAGACAGAGAGATAGAAAGTAAGAAATTGCCCCCTATGGGGGTTGGCCATGCCACAATTCCTTCTCCTCCCTTCTTCTCTCAGGATCTTGGGCACGCACGCACGCGCACCCAGTGTGAGTTTAATCCACCGGGTCGGGGACTCGAAGCACAGTCAACTACATGGGAGTCCAGCGACATAGCCATTACGCCAACTGCTGGTCCCCATAATTCTTTTTTAAGTAGTCTCTCTGCTACTTTTCTCTTTTTCTAATATATCCTAAATAGAGCTGCAAGATTAACCTTCCTAAACACAGTCCAGACCATGAGTCCACTCAAAATCTTCATATTCCCTTCCAAGCTCAGTGAATCAACTCACCAAATTAAGACAGACTTTGTGTTGACTATCCTCAGGGATTTATGCATCCTATCAACTATTCGGCACACAAATATGTACATATGTTTTTCCTGTTGTCTGACCTCCGCTGAAATACTTCCAAGGTCAGGAAACCTACATCCTACTCTGGTAATACTCTGTTCTATTACTTAGGATGTCATCAGATTTATTAATTTACCTTACTACTACTCAAGACCCACACAAACTAAATCACATTCATTTTTTATATATGATACATCAACATATTGGACCTCATAGATCTTTTAAGCTTTATCTCACCTTTCAACTGGGACATTTCTCTAGTTAATTGCTGCTCCTGCATTTGCTACCCCCACTTAAAATTTCTTCCTAATGTGGCACTACTCCATATTCCCCAGGAGAGAAATCCTGTGACTATCACATCCCACTTTAGCATCCTTTCCCTATACTTGTTACTAATTACCTTTGTTTTAAAATACATTTTACAAAGTGAATCCCATCCAATCATCTTCTCACAGGTTATGAATAGCAGTTAGCTGGGGAAGCAAAGGGCACATAAAGCAATGAACATTTATCTCCTATACATAAAATGGGTGGTGGGTACACAAGATCTACAAGGCACTCAGAGCATTTTTAAATTTGTGAATTTTCAAGGGCAGATGAGGAGTAAGCTATGTATTTTTTCTAAATACCTTGATCATAGAACCCTTGGTTTTGTGTTATTATATTTCTTATGGCATACTCTTTAGGAATCTGTTGACTGACAATTACATCTAATTGTGTCTTACTCTCTCACTAGGATAGGAAGTTTTTATTTATTTTGAAAAATGAATGATTCATTTATTTAGTTTTATTTGTTATTATTATTATTTTATTTGACCAAAGAGAGGCAGAAAGTGAGAGAAAAAAGGACAGTGAGACAACAAGGTCCAAGACTTGAACCATGGTTGGCCATGTGGGAGTCCAGTGCCTTTACCACCACATCACCTACCAGCCCCTGGAATAGGTATTTAATGGCCTAGTACATGTCTTCTTATAGGTCTTTGTAACTCCCACAGTGCCTTGCACACTACCAAGTGCAAGGCAGGTATCAAAACGCTTGCAAAAGCCAGTGATGAATTAATAAGCTACATGTGAGTTTTCCACCCTTGTTGAGTGCTCAGAGAAATACTAAGTTTTCTTTTCTGTTTTAAAAATGTATATGAGGGAACCAGCAGTTAGCGTAATGGCTATGTCGCTAGACTCCCACATAGTCGACTGCAGTTTGCGTCCCGGACCCAGTGGCTTAAAACACACGCCGGGCACGTGTGCGTGCGTGCCCAAGATCCTGAGAGGAGAATGGAGGAGAAGGGATTGCGGCATGACCATACCCCCTGGGGGGTGAGTTCTCGCTTTCTATCTCTATGTCTCTCTCTGTCTGCCTGGCGAGCGCACGCGCCCTATAGCTAAAATCTCTCAAAAAAAAATGTATATGGAAATGAAAACTAGTTCTTTTTTTCTCCTTACCCTTTTCATTGTGGTAGATTTTTAAATACAAATATTTCAATATCTACTGCATGCCAGATGTACTCAATATTTTGCATGCATTGTGACCCTTAATTTCCTCGGTATTTCTATGACGTAGGGATAATTTTCTTAATTAACAAATAAGAAAAATCAGATTCAGAGAAGTTAAATGTGTTCTCTAAAGTATCACAGCTAGAAACCTGAAGCTAAACACCAGGGTTTTTAGTCCAAATGTACCTTGTCCAAACCAGTCTCCTGAAATATGTAACTAGCCCATCTTTTTGTGAACTCTGAACATACAGACCATGTACACCTAGTGAAATGTGAGCTCAAGGCCTTCATATACAAAATGATGGAATGCTGGGCCATTACAGATAATTAGTTAAATCAAAGCTCCAACTGAGATAGCATATCCAACTCCATCCTCAATTGTGACTAGATGGACTTTTCAGTTGGTGGCAATAATTTTTGTTCTTGAAGAACATAGTCTATAAAACTCATAAAAGTTCTTATATCTACAACTTATAAGTACAATATCAATTATAATTGTAAGTGGTTAATGAAACTATTAAAAATTAGTAAAACTCTTAACTGTACTTATTCCTTTTTTTTTAAGAATTATTTTATTTAACTTTATTTATTTTAATTTGACCAGAGAGGGACAGAGTGAGAAAGAGAGAGAGAGAGAGCATGAGAGAGGGAATGTGAGAAAGCAAGCCACCAGGTCTCAGACTTGAACCACGGTGGGCCATGTAGAAATCCAGCACCCTTAACTACCACGCCATCTGCTGCCCCAAAAAAGTACTTATGCTTAAATCTCATTAGTAGCCTATTTACCCATAGTTATAAATATCAGCTATGTATAAATTGGTTTATGCTCTTAGTTTAAGAAAATTAAAATTGCTTTCTTATCCCTCCCAATATGAATAAAATATTCTATGATTCAGATTCCCCAACATTTGATTTGGTGGAATATTCTATCATATCTCAAAATTCAAATCACATATGATAGTAAAGGTGTTTGAGATTTAAGGGGAGTAAAGGGGATACTGATTTCATTACACAAATTAATTACACTGAGAAAAGTTTTAGGTTTTTTGTTTCGTTTTACTTTGTACAGAGAAGTTCATGTTTTCCACATTGTGACTCCACTCCTCTGTCCACATAGAGTAGCTCAGGGGATAACTCTTGATCCAAAAGTGATGAGTTGATAGACCAACCTATAAAATATAAAACTCTCTGAAGTGAGAGTTTTGTCTACGAGGCAAGATAATGAGTAAGTCAAATAAAATAGTTTTTTGCTCTTTAAGTATTTAAATATAAATTCCTCTATCAGGTACATATGGCCTCAATAATACTGCATAACAACTGTGTTATAAGATTTAAAGATGTATTTGTTGGTAGGACACAACAAATGAAAAGGGGACAGAACGGAAGCTGGAGCTATAGGGGAGAGATTATAGCAGATAGGATGCCATTAGCCTGGTTCTCAAACTCCTGGGGGAAGGGCTAATTTGAATAACTCTAACCAGTTCTTGAGTATGGTACTGATCCTAGTAGTCTGAGGACTGACCCTGGATCAACTAGTGAGAGCCTGAACAGGGCAGCAGATGAGGTATTGATTTTATTCGCCATTAGCTGCTCAAGAAGGGAAACTGACCCACCTCTACCTAGGCATTAAATCTGAGTCAAGATGAAAACCAAACAAACAAACAAATTCCAGAAATTACCTGGAAATAGCTAACCCTAAATTTTCACTGGCTTAAAATAATGAGTGTTGACTTCCTGTTTATGCACTGGTGGTTTGGCTAGAGTACTACTGATCTTGGCTGAGCTCTGCCAGGCTTGGCTCTATGTCACCTGTTTATTTCAGGTCTGTTCCATATGCGTCTCTTTGAGGACCCAAAGGACACCTAAGGGATGGGTGGGCCATGTAGAAATCCAGCACCCTTAACTACCACGCCATCTGCTGCCCCAAAAAAGTACTTATGCTTAAATCTCATTAGTAGCCTATTTACCCATAGTTATAAATATCAGCTATGTATAAATTGGTTTATGCTCTTAGTTTAAGAAAATTAAAATTGCTTTCTTATCCCTCCCAATATGAATAAAATATTCTATGATTCAGATTCCCCAACATTTGATTTGGTGGAATATTCTATCATATCTCAAAATTCAAATCACATATGATAGTAAAGGTGTTTGAGATTTAAGGGGAGTAAAGGGGATACTGATTTCATTACACAAATTAATTACACTGAGAAAAGTTTTAGGTTTTTTGTTTCGTTTTACTTTGTACAGAGAAGTTCATGTTTTCCACATTGTGACTCCACTCCTCTGTCCACATAGAGTAGCTCAGGGGATAACTCTTGATCCAAAAGTGATGAGTTGATAGACCAACCTATAAAATATAAAACTCTCTGAAGTGAGAGTTTTGTCTACGAGGCAAGATAATGAGTAAGTCAAATAAAATAGTTTTTTGCTCTTTAAGTATTTAAATATAAATTCCTCTATCAGGTACATATGGCCTCAATAATACTGCATAACAACTGTGTTATAAGATTTAAAGATGTATTTGTTGGTAGGACACAACAAATGAAAAGGGGACAGAACGGAAGCTGGAGCTATAGGGGAGAGATTATAGCAGATAGGATGCCATTAGCCTGGTTCTCAAACTCCTGGGGGAAGGGCTAATTTGAATAACTCTAACCAGTTCTTGAGTATGGTACTGATCCTAGTAGTCTGAGGACTGACCCTGGATCAACTAGTGAGAGCCTGAACAGGGCAGCAGATGAGGTATTGATTTTATTCGCCATTAGCTGCTCAAGAAGGGAAACTGACCCACCTCTACCTAGGCATTAAATCTGAGTCAAGATGAAAACCAAACAAACAAACAAATTCCAGAAATTACCTGGAAATAGCTAACCCTAAATTTTCACTGGCTTAAAATAATGAGTGTTGACTTCCTGTTTATGCACTGGTGGTTTGGCTAGAGTACTACTGATCTTGGCTGAGCTCTGCCAGGCTTGGCTCTATGTCACCTGTTTATTTCAGGTCTGTTCCATATGCGTCTCTTTGAGGACCCAAAGGACACCTAAGGGATGTTCTTTCACTGCAATGGCAGAAGCATGTTAGCAAGCCTAGTTATGTAAATTTTTTTGAAGCCAGTACCTATATCATATCCACCAATGCATAGTCACACACGTAGCTCAGCCCAAAGTAAAAAAGTAGAAACGTGTTGGGAGCCAGCAGTTAGCATAATGGCTATGTCGCTGGACTCCCATGTAGTCGACCACGGTTCGCATCCCGGACCTGATGGCTTAAAACACACCGGGCACATGTGCATGCGTGCCCAAGATCCCGAGAGGAGAATGGAGGAGAAGGGATTGCGGCGTGACCATCCCCCCTGGGGGGTGATTTCTCACTCTCTATCTCTCTGTCTGTCTCTGTCTGTCTGGCGAGCGCACGGGCCCTATAGCGAAAACCTCTCCAAAAAAAAAAAAAAGTAGAAACGTACACACACTGCTTCTGGCAAGAAGAATTTAAATATCACACAGCAAAAGGTGTGGATGGTGAGGAGCCGGGAACCTTACATCCATCTATCACAGATTAAAACAGAGAAGGGTAGGGGAGAAAGACTGAAGATAGAGATGGTGTTTGATGACAAGGATGAGGGCAGGAAAGGGAGATGCAGATGTTCACCAGGTGCTGCTATGCAAAGGACCTACGGCGGGATTTCAGAGTCTCTTGAGGAGGAAGTAGGTAATGTACTCCCCATGGTGCATCCTGCATGACCTTCCCAGTTCAGGTTTCCTGAGGCTCTTCTTTATTTAGAACTTGGCACCATAATCTTTCTTGGATATCCTGAAGAACAATATTGAGTGTGGTTTTTTTTTTTCTGTTTCTCTATTTCCAAATGCACCTTTTATTAAAGAGCATGATTGATATAACCCTCAGATTTTGTATTTGAGCTCTAATTGCCAGACTCTTTTCTGAGTGAAGAGGATGCTAGAAAAGTAAATAACTGCATTTCCTGGAAATGTTTTATTCATTTCCTTCCTTGTATGTGTCTTCATTTTTCTCCATACTTCCTGTCAATCAACTCTGTTAGCCTTCCCTGTTTCTCCTTCCTGCCAATGTCTTTTCCTTTCCTCTTATCCGTTATTTCTCCCTCTCACAGTCTTTGCCCCTATTTTCTTCCAAGTTACTCTTTACCTCTTTCTTTATGTTGTTCTATTGCCCTTTTAATCACTCTACTATAGATCACTTCCCAACATTTTCTTCCAATTTATTTCATCTAACCTTTCTCCTTTGCTGATTCCCCAAAGGTCCCCTAATGAGTCAATTCGATGGTAGAAAAATCATTTGAGTTGCATTTAATTTTGCCATTTTTCATCATTATTAGTGCTTAAAGAGTTCTTTCTGATGGTGGGGATGGATGGATGGAGGTCGATATTTACAAAGTATGGGTGGACTATCCAGTCTTTACCCAACTCTGGCCACTCCTCATCAAAAGAAATGAATGTCCTTGAAGTTACTGCTAACCAGATTGCAGGTCTGTCAGCTGCAGCTACTGGAAGGAACATTTTAAATCACAACTACCTTTGAAGTTTATAGCTGGAGAGAAAGGGTCAAAACAATCCTAATTTCCCAGGCGAGAGCTGGCATCACAGAAAAAAATAAAGGATCAAACAAAACTGATTATGACCTGTATTGGTCTTCAGGACCAGGTTACAGAGACTCATCATAGCTTCAGAAAAACTTTAACCCTCACCAACCTCGTGTTTTACCCTGGGAGATAGCATTTTTCTGTTGCTGGGTGTCCTTGCAGAAAGAATAAGCTTTTATTATTCCCTTGGACTAGGGACCTTTCATATTCAATCTCACAGGCAAGCTACAGCCTTTTCTGCTACAATAGAGCCTTGTAATTACTGTTATTAATCTTAAAATCATAGGCTCTAATTTCAAAGGTTCCTTGTAACTTAAAAGGCTTTGAAAATATAATGGTGCAAAAAAATAAATCACCCTTTCCAAGTGGTGTCTTTGCTTGGTAAATGCCAGCACTAAGAAGAATATAAACATATTCCCCAAACAGGTACCATAAACTGGGAAATGACACAATGTCAACCATAAACATGTCTTTGCCACAGCCTTGCTTAAAAATGTTCTCACTCAGGAACTTGAGAGAAGCCTTTCAAACAGTATTTCAAAAAGAAAATCAATAAACCCGCAGAAACTCTACTCGGCCAGAAAAGTTTGAGCCACATCTGCTGCATTTCCCAGCAGTATTCCCTTCCCTTCTTTATCATCCCCCTTCTCTCCAGTCACTGCTCAATCACTGGGATGAGACAAGCAACCTCAGTACCAATCAACAGAGTGTAGGCCTTCTCTGAAGAAAAGCAAATCCTTTTTCCTAAAGTATTTCATTTTCTGCCTGTTTACCTACTCGGCTCTCTGTAAAGGTATTGCAGTCCTTTCTATATAAATATGACAGTATTATACTTCAAAAGTTCATGTAAAAATGGAATTAAATAGAAGGCCATTGGTGCAAAAATAATTTGAAATTCAAACATAGCCTTTTTCATACTATGCATTTTTCCATGAACTTTTTGAAAGCTACCTCTTCAAATCTGTCTTCAAAGAATTTAAAAGAAAAGAGATTCAATAATGTGCCCTATAATAATACAAATAAAATCATGATATAGTTCACTTGACCCCTGGAATTCCAGGGTAACTAGCTGGGCCTGCTTATCCAGTTTCTTTATAACCGCTATCATAATGGCACTTTCTGATGCACCTAATTAATTGCACTAGATCTCACTTATGGTATATGGCAGATATATGTAGTATATGTGTGTGCATACATGCACATGTGTATGCACGTATGTGCTGCAAGGTCACTGTAGAGGGGAGAGACATTGAGCTTGCATCAACCACTGATGTTGCTTTGAAAACTGTATTTATGTAGTAGTATGATAAAACAGAATTGCTGAAGGAATAGGACAAGTAGCAGATAGATATTCATGTGTGAGAAGCAAAGAAGGGATCTGGAAATGAGAGGTGGACCTGTCGTGGACGGTGGGAGTAGAATGGGATGAGAGCCCAGAGATCTGTGTACATTTGTTATTCTGTCTTCTCTGGCTCCCTGACTACTCATCCTGCTTGCCTAGCCTGAGTCATCACTGAATGCCTACTTGCCTTAGCCCGACTATCTGGAATGCAAATTCTCACTGGTATACTTTCCATCTTACCTTTATTCTTCAACACCTTTTTCTTTCTATATTCTGCTTATGCCGATTCTTCAATGCTTGCACACCATTGTCAGCCTTCTCCTAGAGCTAGCAGTTGCTCACACTGTGTTGTAACAGTGTGCATTCACATCTTGTTTAGACAATTCAGGACGTGGCTGTAGAACTCTGTCATTGTACATCCTAAGAGTAGAGCTTTTGAACTCTTCAAAGCCAGCATGCTATGTGCTTACTAACATCACAATGCTGTGTACCTCCTAACATTTACTGAGAAATAATAAGGTGCAGAAACACTCAATCTACCATATATGCATGGGAAAATCAAATAAGCTACTTTAGATTGTGTAGATATGTTGAAGTCTCAAAAATCTCTATCCAAAATAACTAGAAAAGAAGACTCATGAGTTACTCTTTGTAAGAGATTAATGTTGTTAAACACTAAGATCTATGGCCCTTATATGAGATTTGCTTTAAGAAGTTATGCAGAGTATCTTTTATTGGAGCAAATACAAACTCTGGCACCAATATAAGGAACGAGCCTACGGAGTTGGCTAAAGGAAGGAAGGAATGGATGCATGCAAAGAAGAAAAGGTGCCATGAGTTAGGAAAGCAGTTTTAATTTGGTGAAACATGAGGGCTAATTATTCAATGTTAAGGTTTAATTCTGCTGTATTTTATTAGATAACAGATTGACAAATAGTAAGAAATGTAGTAGTATGATATTTCTTCAGGGAACGCTTTTTTCTTACAGAATGCATAAAAACAAAATGTGACAAACAGCAGTGCAGATGGAGAAAGTTTAATGATATTTTGGAGTCATTTTTTTCTGTACCCTAGATAATAAGCATAAGATTTAGTGTGGATTTGTCTGATTTCCTTTTCCACCTGCAAGAAATCATAGCTAACTAAGTATGTTGATTTAGTCTTTTCATTTATATTGTAATTCAGGTTAATATTAGTTTTCACTTATAATCTCATACATTGAATTGATGCGCCTCATTTCAATTTCTTTTTCTTTCTTTCCATTTTCTGTATTAATTTTATTTAAGAATATTTTTAACCCCTTAGCTAAAAGTAACAGAATTTTTCTATATTTTTGTGCTAGTGAACAATTCCAGTTTTTCCAACTCAACATCTTTTTTTCTCTTAAAATTTAAATCTCTTTTCATTTTGATAAATATTGCATCTGAATTTATCAAGCAGTAAGTGATAATGTAGGCTCAAATTTTTTTTTTTACTTTTTTTTAATTTCTTTTTTAGACAGGATCTCTGCCATGTCATGATCCTTGTGACTCAGACACCCAGCTAAGACTGGCATAGACCACTACACTCAACTCTTTTCTGATGGTTTTGTTTTGTTTTTAGGAAAGGCCTTGCCACATTGCTCAGGCCAATCTTGAGTAAAAGTATAGATCACAGATAAAGTGTTTTCAAAAGGTTCATGAAAGAAGGCATATGAAGAATTATGCACATATTTCCATTTTTTTGAGTGAAAATAAATTTTTAATTTCATTTTGCAGAAACTGTTTGAAGTAATCACATATTAATGATCAAGGTAGAGATGATCTCTCAGCTTAAATAAGCAAGGATATTTTTCATAATGATGGTCATGTCATAGAATTGCTCCCAGCTTTACTAACCTGCAATTCTTTTTATTTCTATATGTTGCAATATCTTATGTCTTACATTGTGTCACATCATACTGTCTCTCCTGAATCACAGATAATAGGTAGTGAATAAATATCTGTTCAATGGGTGCACAAGAGAACAAATACATAAGAAAATACCATTAGTTTTGAGCAACACTCGTGCTCATGGAGTGGTCCACTTGCGAGATATGCAAAAAAAAAAGAAGAAGGAGGAGGAGGAGGAGGAGGAGGAGAAGAAGAAAGAGTTGCCAATAAGGACTTGAGAGAAAGAAAGCCAAATTAAGAAGCTGTCCTGTAGCCTGGCAGCTAAGGGAACCAGATGCCACGTGATTGACTGCTTGGATGGAACCTTGGACACAACAGTTTTTAAAATATATCATAAAAACCAGCAGATAGTGTGGTAGTTAAGGAAATGGATTCCCACGTGGCCAGCCATGATTTGAGTCTTGAAGCTAGTAACTTAAAGATCACATAGAACATATGTGTATGTGTGCCCAAAATTCTGAGAGGAGAATGGAGGAGAAGGGATTGCAGCATGACCATCCCTTCCTGAAGGTGATTTCTCACTTTCCTTCTTTCTGTCTGTCTCTCTTGCATGTACCCTATGGGAAAAGAAAAGGAGTAAATAAATAAATACACTTATTTTAAAAAATGCTACATGCTAAAAATCCCAAAAAGGACAAAGGAATAATGAAGAAGAGATTGAAGCATGACCATGTTCCACGGTAAGGTGTTTTCTCCCCAATCTTTGCTCTGCTTCCCTGTGTTTCTCTAGCAAGTGCATGTTCCCTCTGGTTTATAAATACAAAACAAAACAAACAGAAATTATTAATAATCATGTGCCAGCTCTACGAATCACCTGATTTTATTGACAAGATGACTGACTAAGGACATTTATTGTGGCATCACTCAGAAAGCCAAAAAAGTTGGATAAGCGGCTGCACTTTGAGCAAAGGAATGAGATGGGATTGACAAAATTCAAGGACTTTGGTAAGCTTCAAGAGTTCAGATTCTCCTGCACAAAGGAGGTCTATTGTCCAAATTCTAAAAGAAACTGGAGTTGACCAGAGCCGCCCATTATGAGGAAAAGAAGTGGTGAGTGTGACTTCCCTCCAAAGCTCTAAGCTCCATGCGATATCAAACTCCAGCTTTGTCCAACTATAAGAGAGCACTGAGACACACACTGATTCTCCAGACTCATTTTGGGATGGTGCACAGATCTGCTATCTCAGGAAGAATGCTAAGCTCCAAGTCCCAGGAAATTAGCACCATCACAGGAGCTCAATTCAAAATTTCTTCCCTGACTAACTGGTAAGACTACACTATGACTCCCTCTCCCCTGCCCCACTGCCCCAGACTCAGAACTCCAGGAACAGCCCACTGTCTGCATCATCGCCTTCTGTAGCACAGACTCACTGGACCTTTCTGAACTGTGAGTGTGAGCAAAAGATTGGGAAAAAGTTAACACAGAGAAAGGTGCCAGAGAGTTCCACATCTTTTGAAAATAGACCATGGCTTCACTTCCACCCCTTTTCAGCTTGGGCGGGGAGGGCCTCTAGTCCAATGAGCCAGTGCCTGCAACCCCTGCTCACCCCCTCAGCCACCAAGGAGAGTGTGTATACCCCCCTCGCACATCAGCAACAACCCCTTCTTGTCCTCCTGCAGTGAACTACCTTCAGAGTGGTGCCAGCTGTGAAGAGAATCAGGCACTGGAGCAGAAATCTTTCTATATCTCTAGGGAGTGCATGGAAATGGTGACCTGAACAACTAGCCACCCACTGAGTCACAACTCCTCAACTAGCCCTACTATTTCTCTCGTGTACAGCCCATTCAAGACAAGATATTACTTACTTTCAGCTTGTATCTCCGCCCAGCTATCCTCTCTTGGGAAGTATCCCACTACCCACACAAAGTCTGGTAATTTAGGCAACCATCACACAAGGTAGCAGTTGTCATTGATTCTAGTTGTCATTGAATTTCTCTATAGGTGGGACACTAGTACACAATACTAGCTTCAGCTAGATCCCAAACACACAAGCCAAAGGCCTGCACAGACCCTGCTGGTGTCTCTGAAAATACACAGTCTAGTATATGGAATCCAAGCAGAACCAAAGCCAATATGAATCACTCAATCTGATTCAGTCAACTAATAATAGGTGACGAAGCCATAGGAAAAAATAAATGATCAAACAAGTAACAAGATATGGTTACTACAAAAGTGAATCTATAAATTAAAAAAAGCAAGTACTTCACCAGATACCTAAAAATCAAACCAGAGACACAAGAAACAAGACAAAACACACACACACACACAAAAACAAGAACACATGTCTCCATCAAAGGAACACGCTAACTTCTCATGAACAGTGGAAAAAAATAAATGATCAAACAAGTAACAAGATATGGTTACTACAAAAGTGAATCTATAAATTAAAAAAAGCAAGTACTTCACCAGATACCTAAAAATCAAACCAGAGACACAAGAAACAAGACAAAACACACACACACACACACACACACACACACACAAAACAAGAACACATGTCTCCATCAAAGGAACACGCTAATTTCTCATGAACAGTGGACAAAATGCAGGGAATCATACACATATCAGAAACAGAGTTCAGAATATTAATCATAACAAGAGTCAAAGTGATGAAAGAAAAAAGAGATAAGCAATTCCAAGAGACAAGAAAAACAATTCATGATATGAATGAGTGATTCAATAGAGAGATAGACAACTTTTTAAAAAACCAGAAATACAAGAAATTAAAAATTCTGTAGACAGCATAAACAACAGCTTAGATAATGTAGAAGAATGAATCTCTGAACTTGAAGATACAAGCTGTGAAATAGTCTAAACCATCAAAAGGAAAAAAAAACTGTTAAAAATGAAGATAATGGGCTGCTCCATGACCTGGTGGTTGAGTAAGTTGGATTCATCATGGCCAACCACAGCGTTTGAGTCCAGACCCAGCAGCCTGAGAAACATTCAGGCCATATGTGTATGCCTAAAACCCCTGCAAGGTGGAGAAATGAAGGAGAAGGGATTATGATGTGCCCCTTCCTTATGGGGGGTGCTTTCTCCTCTTCGTCTCTCTCAGTCTTTTTATGATGAGTGCGTACACCCTCTAGGTGAAACAAAGGCAACATGTGGGAGATTTGGAACACCATTGAATTTCCTATAGCAAATTAAATAATAATAACAATATTAAAAAGAATTAAATATAATTGATTCTTTAAAAAAGAGAGAAATGATTCAATTCCTACTAGTGTGGAAAACTACCAAGTAACAATAATAAGTAATAACAGCAGAAAAAGGCAATTAGAAGACACAGTACAACCAGGAGCCAACAAAATGGCAGGTATAAATGCATACTACTAACAATATTATTGAATGTAAACATATTAAACTATCAAATCAAAAGATGTAGATGGGATAAATGCATTTTTTAATAGGTCATCTATAGTACATGCTGCTTACAAGAAGCATTTCAACAGTAAAGCTACACATAAATTGAAGGTGAATTGTTGGAATGAAAACCAAGAGAAGTAGGAATACTATCCTAACGTCAGGCAAAAAAGATTTCAAGCTAAAATCTATAAAGAGACAAAGGTCATTATGTAGTATTAAAACAACTCATCGCTAAGATATAACAACGGTAAACATTTACACATCCAACACTGGAACACCAAATACATAAAACAGAGACTACTGGAGCCCAAGGGAGAGATAGGCTCTAACACATTCATTGTTGGGGGTTTCAAAACCTTACTCTTACCATTGTATAGGTCACCTAGAGAAAAGTAAACAAATACTCGACCACGGAGAAATATTCATATATTGAAATGGTCACCTTGTAAGCTAAATAATGTGATTGAATGTATTAAAAAATGTAAATAAAAATAAAAGTTAAAATAATAATAATAAAAATAAATAAATAATAAAAAAGGTAAACAAATACAGGAATTAAATGATATCATAAACCAAATGGACCTGACAAATATTTACAAAGCACTTCTTGGTACAGTCAAATTAGAATCATATCTCTAGCGTTTAGTGGGTTTCTCCTTAAGTTCAGTGGTGCAACTTGAGCCAACTTACATTCATAGTTACTGGTAAACTTTCTCAGTATGTTTTTGCAGATAATCTCCCATTTATAGGCCTTCAATGATGTTTACGTTTAAAATTAAATCTTCTTACAACTTTTTTTTACTTAAAGTAGTATTCAGCTTAAATAAAGCCAAATATTTAAAAATAATAGCATTCATCTCACAAGTAGCTATAATTCCTTATTGACTAACTCACTAATCTAATGATATTCTCTTCCCATAAAAGAGTACACTTTACTATTATAATGCATGAGATGACTAATGGCTACTAAAAAAAATTCTCCATGACACACACAAAAAAGTATCATTATTTTAGACCTTAAACAGCATGTAAATAACACAAATGGTTTCATTTGACTCCACTGATGTAGTTAAGATAGTTTGAATCCTTAAAAGATAGTTTGAAACCTTCCATAGGTAACTTCAGATCCAATTCTCTAAAAATAGCTGTATAACTTTGCCCTATGCAGAGATTTACCTTTTGTATTGATAAAAAAATGAAATTACAATTCTTAGCATCTGAAATCAAAATGATCCTTAAAGTCCTGTGTTGGTCGTATGAGCTCCTCCCTCTCAAGTCTTCTGTGTGTACTCTGCTGTAAATTCACACTTAGATATTATTGAAAACCAATTTGTAATGGAGTAGTCTTTATTTCACTCAGATGGACTAATTCTACTTTAAGTGCATGTATTAGAAAAGTTGCTCAGAAGCACTAATATCCTTATCCACTACATTATGGAAAATAACATATTAAACCTTTCCATTGGATGATGCAAAAAATCTGTTTGAAAATCTGCTAAACTCATGACCATATTTTAATAATAATCTTATTTGAAAAACATTGTGATTATAATTGAATTATGCAGGAGACTGGCAATGGATCAACAACTTTCTGAGCCTCAGGGGATTATTATGGCTACTTTTGGCTCAACAAATCTATTAAAATAATTGTATTCTGAAATACAAGAACCTTTTTTTTTTTTGAAGAAGTTCTTGCTATAGGGTGCATGTGCTTGCCAGAAAGACAGAGAGAGACAGAGAAACAGAAAGCGAGAAATCACCCCCCAGAGCGGGTGGCCACACTGCAATCCCTTCTCCTCCATTCTTCTCTCAGAATTGGGCATGCATGCACATGTGCCTAGTGTGAGTTTAAGCCACCAGGTCCAGGACTTGAATTGTGGTCAACTACATGGGAGTCCAGCGACATAGCCATTACACCAGCTGCTAGTCCCCAAGAACCTTCTTTGAGTAGTTTTGTTTTTATTTTTTGAAGACAAGTAACAAGGCCAGCAGGTGGCATGGTGGTTAAGGAGTTGGACACTCCCACATGGCTGACCACAGTTAAAATCCTGGACCTGGTGGCTTGCTTTCTCACTTTCTCTCACTCTGTGTGTGTGTCCCTCTCTGGTTGAATTAAAATAAAAATGAATAAATAAAAATTTTTTCAAAAATTCTAAAAAAGAAAGAAAGAAAAAGACAAGTAACATTAAAACAAGTAAAGCACATGAGACAGTAAAAAATAAATAAATAAATATTCAGAAGGCTACATAGGAAATTTAAAAAATAATAACCACTACTGAGATGAAAATGAGCAACCTGATAAGTCTAAGTAGCTTTTCAAAAGTCCAGTGTTTTAATTAAATTAATATATTTTATTGTGGGCAAAACATTACTTTATTGCCAGAAAATTTACAATAGAAAAAAACAAATGCTCTATAACAGGAACACAAAGATCTTTACCTTGTGGATACTAGCTGAGTTTGCCTCAATTAAATTTTAAAAATTCATTTTCTTTTCCCAACTAGAAACTCCAAACTCCTGAAAATGGCTCCCCCCGCAGTGGGTATGTGTGTTCACCAGAGAGAAACCAAGAGAGATTAAGTTAAAAAGCATCCTCCATGAGGGATAGTCACACAACAATCCCTTCTGCCCAAATTTCTCCTTTTGGGATTTTGGGCATAGACACCAATGTCTAACATGTGTTTTAAGCCGCTGGGTCTGGGACTTAAACGATACAGTTGGCCATGTGGGTTCCTACTCTCGTAACCACCACTATCACATGGAAATTTGAAAATGTGGTTCAAGAAAGAAACAAATCAGTATGTTATTTTCCTTTCAATTTTCAAGTATTTTTTTGAAAATAGCTACTAAATTGTTAAAACAAAAACACTTAAGTTATTTGGATCTGTAATATCATCATTTAATATGTGAAACTGTTAGACATTTATTTTGAACTAACAACTATAAAAAAAATGAACAAATCCCTAAGTACACTGTGAGGAGAAAGTCAGAGTCTCTAACTTCAAGCTTCATGTTCCTTATTTCCAAGAAAAAGCAGTGCCAATTGTAAAAGCTTAAACTAAGAAATTTCTACAGTGCTTGGAATGTACTCAATAAATAAAATATCTTTTATTTGTCTACATAATTTTAGGTACAAAGGAATTTAAGGGTAACATAGTTAATTTATCCTTTTTTGTACCTATTAGCCTTAAATACTTAGTATTTTTTTCAATTATCGCATAAGCAAATTAGCAGTAAATCAGGGCTCATAATGAACCTCTTCCTGTTTAACTCTGTCTGCCTAAAACTGTACCTCAATGAGTAAATCTAAATTACTAATTTTTTTTTGGAGGTATGAAGTACACTTTATTGAAAAATTACACAAGAAAGGAACCAGCAGTTAGTGTAATGGCTATGTCGCTGGACTCCCACGTAGTTGGCCACGGTTTGCATCCCGGACCTGGTGGCTTAAAACTCACGCTGGGCGCGTGTGCGTGTGTCCCCAAGATCCCAAGAGGAGAATGGAGAAGGGATTGCGGCGTGACCATACCCCTTGAGGGGTGATTCCTCGCTTTCTGTCTCTATGTCTCTCTCTATCTGTCTGGCGAGTACACGCACCCTATAGAAAAAAACCTCTCAAAAAAAAAATTACACAAGAACATGTAGTAATGCATGAAATTTATATTAAAAATCATTTAGAGATGTGACACTTACATAGCAGTAGCATTCTTGGAAAGAAATGACAAAGATTCACCAGTGTTTGCAATGGTATATATAATATTTAGAATTTATTCCTGTCAGACATATTTTGTGTGTGAGTTTTTACTTCCAAAAATAGGGCAGGGTACTTTTTTTTTTTTTAGAGAGAGAGATTTTTGCTATTGGGTGCATGTGCTTGCCAGAGAGACAGAAAGACAGAAAGTGAGAAATGACCCTCCCCCTCGGGAGAATGGCCACACCACAATTCCCTCTCCTCCATTCTCCTCTCAGGATCCTGGGCAAGCATGCACATGCATCCAGCATGAGTTTTAAGTCACCAGGTCCAGGACTCGAACTGTGGTTGACCACACAGGAGTTCAGTGACATAAT
The DNA here is from genome assembly GCF_000334495.1 of Tupaia belangeri chinensis. Taxonomy (NCBI): domain Eukaryota; kingdom Metazoa; phylum Chordata; class Mammalia; order Scandentia; family Tupaiidae; genus Tupaia; species Tupaia belangeri. The sequence continues at coordinate 320,264 of NW_006159457.1, read as the reverse complement.
CATGATGCAATATTCTGATCCAAGTGATGAAGGACTTTTAATGAAATAATTAGGCATTTTTTCTTAATGAGGAATACCAAAGTCCTATTTTAGGGTATTTGCCTTGCAGGAGCAAAGATGAATGGTAAGAGAGTTTATTCCCTTGCTGATCCAGCTGGGTGAGAGATAAAGAGAAAGGGAGTGTGACATTAAAATGCCTAAATTACTATTTTTGAAAGCTTGTTTATTTCTTTCATGAAAGAGAGAGAGTGGGGTAGAGACATCATCTGCAACAGGATCCTGACACCATGACACACACTCAGCCACAGCTAGCCTGAAATAATGAGCTGGTGCATCCCTGGCATACTTTGGGAGCTCCTCAAACACAAACCTGGAGCCTCATAGAGCATCATATTTTACTACTCTACCACTGTCTAAATTATGCTTATTTATTGATTCACTTATGTATTTAAATTTTTTAGAGGGCATGTAAACTTCCCAAAGAAAGAAAGCAAGAAAGTGAGAAAACACACCCCTGCCTTGGGAGATGGTCATGCAGCAATCCCTTCTTCCTCATTCTTCTTTCAAGATTTTGGGCATGCACACGCACACACTCAGTGGCCCGGGACTGGAATCACATGGTTGCCCATGTGAAATCCAGCTGCCTTAACCATCATGCCACTGGCTGACCTTAAATTATTTTTAATTAGTAATATTTTGTTACCCAAACTTTGATTTTAATAAATAGAGATAAGTTATGAGAAACTAAGGTAACCATGTATATTTATTTTATAAAGAAAATAATAAAATAATATCCCATGTGTGCTGTTTTGAACACAATTCACAGTAAACTATAATATATATTCCACCATTCCTGACCATAAAAAATGAGTACATAAAATAGGGACCAAAAGGGCCATTTATGTGTTCAGCCAAGAAAAATTCAATTATGGCCAGTGGGTCATACTATAAGAAAAAATATGGAATAAGGTGTTTGGGAAACATTTTCTATAGTAAGAGTTGAAGTGCAATATTTTCCCTTAATTTTTATTTAACTAAAAATGCAATTACTTGGACCCCAATTGTTCCATAAGCATTTCTAAAGTAGTTTTATCCTAATTATCCCAAGGTTCTCTCTCTCTCCCTCTCCCTCTCCCTCTCCCTCTTCCTCTCCTCCTTCTTTCCTGACAAAATATGTTTGCATCTAGGGATACAGCAGTGAATGAGATACAGCATAATTTTTACCTGCAAGGGACTCACAGCATAGAATACCTACTTTTAAGAATAAATTTAACCAATGTACAAAATCTAAAGGACAGAAAAATTCTTAATTGGAAAAGTGCTTGCATATCGATGTTTATTGCAGCATTATTCACAATTGCTAAGACATGGCATCAACCCAAATGCCCACGAACAGATGAATGGATTGAAAAACTGTGGCACATATACTCTATGGAATAGTATTTGGCCATAAAAAACAAGACCATGGCTTTTGACAGAAAGTGGATGAATATGGAAGATTTACTGCTGAGTGAAGCAAACCAGGCTATGAAGGAGAGTCATTGTATGTCCCCACTTAATATATACTGAGTGTCCCCATTCTATGACTAAAACTGATTGACTAAAAGATATAGAAACACAGTAAATGGTTGTGAATACTAGATATAGTGTGGGTGAAAGAGTAGATTCTGAGGAAGGACATTTAGAAGAAAAATAGAGAGGCAAAGCATTAATGGGACAAAGAAATGTAGTATTATCTGTTGAAAATTTTCTAGTATTATCAACTGGACTAAAGAGAAATGTACACATGTTGAAATATTCACTTTGGAAGCTAAATAACATGATTGAATTTATAAAAGAACATAAAATTACAAAACAAACAAACAAACAGAAACCAAAGATATGTTTAGGTACCTGTTGGTGATATCATGTATAGTAGTCTCAACTCATCTGCTGTGTGGCATATTACCATGTTGGGTAAAATCTCTTTACAAACTGAATGATGTATAATGAAAGAATTTATAAATAATAATAAATAATACTAATTTTAATTTTTTTAATTAAAAATAAATAAATAAATTTGTAAAAATCTAAAGCTACTAAAAAAGTAAATTTGGAAAACTATTTTCTCATATCACATAATGACTTTTATTACACTATCTTCAAGAGCTTGAACTATTCCTTGAATGACAGATAGCTTAGACTGTGCAGATCATATGAAAGAGGATGCCAAAAGGGGTTTTCAGAGAAGAGATTTAAAAAGATGTGCATGTGTATCATGCTGTTTGGGTTTAATCCTATGGGCAAGAAAGAGCCACTAGGAGATTTAATAAGAAAAATAAAATGATGAGAACATGATCTTCCATGCTTGTCCATGATGCCAGGTCATGATGTCATTCAACTCTGGGGAACCTACATCAAGACTTTCTAAGCAGTTTTGTTAAAGAAAAGGCTCTCTGCATGAATGTGGATATCTGCATTTCCCTAATGCTAAGAAATGTTGAGCAGGTTTTCATATGCTTTTTGGCATTTGTATGTTGTTCACTGTAAAAATCTATAACTACTAAATGTAAGTAATAAATATCTATAGTGAATAGATAGCTTCCATATCCTCCCTTTCCTTGAGCTCAGAGGCAGAAATTCCTCAAAAATCCATACAGACTTTACTATTGTATTACCTTTTAAAATCTTATAGTTGGTATGAACTTACAGAGTTGTGAAACCCATTTTCAATTATTTTTCTTCTAAAACATTTTCAGGGGAACCAGCAGTTAGCGTAATGGCTATGTCGCTGGACACCCACGTAGTCGACCATGGTTCGCGTCCCAGACCCGGTGGGTTAAAACTCACGCCGGGCGTGTGTGCGTGTGTGCCCGAGATCCCGAGAGGAGAACGGAGGAGAAGGGATTGCGGCGTGACCATCCCCCCTGGGGGGTGATTTATCACTTTCTGTCCCTATATCTCTCTCTGTCTGGCTAGTGCACGCACCCTATAGCAAAAAAAAAAAAAAAAAAAAAAAAAAAAAAATTCTCAAAAAAATTTTTTTTCAGCACACTTTTCAGTTTGGTTTTCTTTCTTTTTAACTTTTTTGTTGTGGATAGTTTCAGATGTAGTTAGAATAGACCAATGGTCCCATAGGCTACAGCACCCAGGTAATACCACTGCTTGGGAGGGTGGGACAGGAGGATGGTAGTACACTAAGACATTGTTCTGACATCCATCTCTGTATTTCTCCCTTCCCCTTTCCTTCTCTCATTCCCTATTTCTATTCCATAAAGGAAAAGAAAAAAAAATAGTATAATGAACCTCGAAGATGTATCAACCAACCTCCTTCACCAGTTATCAAGCCATAGTCAGTAATGTGGCACCTATTCCTCACTCTCACCTCACGGATGGATTACTTTAACATAAGTCAATTCATCTTGGTATTCCATCCATCTTGTTATTCCATTTATATTTTTTATTGATGTATTATAAATTACCACAAATATGGTATCTTAAGACAGCACCTATTTATTATCTCAAATTTATAAGTCAGAAATCTAGGTGAGCTTGACTGGGTTCTGATTTTCAAGTCTTACAAGGAAGAAATCCAGGTGCTGACTAGCCTGGGCTATTTTATCTAGAGGCTGATAGAGTGATCTGCTTTCATCTCATTTGGGTGGTTGGTAAAATCCAGTTCCTTGAAGCTCTAGGTCTGATGCTGCCATTGCCTTGTTGATGGTCAATGTGGACTCTCTTTGCTCCTTAAGCCTGCTTGCATTCCTTCCATGTCTCCATCCAACCTCCAGCCGTCAGCAATGTCCTTCCCACAGTTCAAATGTCTCTAATCTCCCTTCTTACTTCCTGTTCTAGCTACTAACTGAAGAAAGATCTTCACTTGTGATTAAGTAGGACCCACATCGATAGTATAATATTATCTGATTATTAACTTTTTTACAACTATAGTCTCTTTTGATTTTCAATGTAAGAAACATATTCACAGAAGTAATATATCCACAGTTCTCATATTAAGACAATCTATGTTTGCAGAGCCATTTTAGAAATCCTGACCAACACTTGAGTCAGTAATGGTAGAAATTAAGGAAGCCTGTGGTTTATACCCATCCCCAACTCCCAGGGTCCCATTATGGCTGCCCAACATTTCTAAGAAAATATGTTTTAAAATTTCCAGAAGCATATTATAATAGACCCACAGGATAATCTCTACAGAAAAAAAGAAACAAAACATATCAAGATAATGTAAATTTTGATTTGAAATAGACAAAGAAGTGGAATTGAAAGAAAAAATAAAACTAAGAAAACTCTCATCACTTTCATAAAGAGGCTAAGCATTTATGACCACATACATTTAATCTATGCTTCTGCCCATCCTGACACATGCTATAAACACTTTATACATATGGTCTACTTCTGGTTTAAAGGTGTCAGAATAACTATGCTTTGTCAAGTGGCCAGTTCTGAAAGTAGCTTATCATAAGTTCTTAGGGGAAATAAGATACTATATATTGCTGTGCTGCTTTAATGACATTACTCTGAAAAATTAGGCAACAGCAAATGGCTAATGGTTACAAAGCTGGACTCCCACATAGTTGACTGTGGTTTGAGGCCTGGACCTGATGGCTTAAAACTCATGCCAGGCTTGTGTGCATGCATGCTCAAAATCTTAAGAGGAGAATGGAGGAGAAAGGATTGTGACATGGCCACACGGGTGTGATTTCTCACTTTCTGTCTCTCTGTCTCTCTGGAGCAGTGCATGCACCCTAGCAAAAATCTCTCAAAAAAATAGCATACTGTCTTTCTAATATTTTGTAATCCTTTCCCATATCACAGCAAAACAAATAAAAATGTATAACTTACACCATTAAACTGGATTATTAAACTGGATTATTAGCAATAGATCCACTTCAAAGTGTGAACTGTACAATTGAGTCTTTTTAACCTCTATTTTTTTCCAACCACTATTTTCTTGCTTTGGAGTTTCATAAATCTTTTCCTTTCACCCAGACTAATTCCCTTTGTGCCCTCTTATCAAAACTTATCTATGTCCTTATCCAACTAGTTTGTCTTGGTACATCTGATACACTAATTCATGTAGTTGATATTAGCAGAAATGAGTAATGTGGTACTCATTACTCAGCTACCACATTAAAATTTTAATAGAAGCCAGCAATGCTTTAACTCAAAGGTGAAATAAACAAAGAAATGTCAGGTGCTCTAGAAGACAGATTCTGGAAATGTGTTATGACTAAGGATTTATCATCTCTGTTTCTACATAGGTCAAGTCTATTAAAAAAATGTATTTTCTGGGGCCAGCAGATGGCATGGTGGTTAAGGCTTTGGACTCCCACATGACCAACCATGGTTTCTGTCCTGGACCTAGCAGCTTGAAAATCACACCAGGTGTGTGCACGTGTGTACCCCAAATCCTGATAGAACAGTGGAGAAGGGATTGCAGAATGACTGTGCCCCCGGGAAGTGATTTCTTACTTTTTCTCTCTCTCTTTCTGTCAGTCACATATACCCTATGGCAAAAACCTAAGTTTTCTTAAACTAAGCTGAGGAAAATTTTGTAGATATGTTGCAAAGTATAATTTTGAAAATATTATTCTTTACAATGGCATCTTCCCCTATTTCTTCTTTAATCTTTTACTTTAAAGAAGGGTCTTTTGGGGACCAGCAGATGACTTAATGTTTACATCACTGGACTCCTAGCTAGTTGACTTCAGTTCAAGTCCTGGACCCTGTGACTTAAACTCACGCCAGGCGTGTGTGAGTACATGCCCAAAATTCTGAGATGACAATGAAGGAGCATGGATTGCAGCATAGCCATACCCCCAGGGAGTGAATTCTCACCTTCTATCTCTCTGTCTAACTATCCCACCAGTGAGGGCACATGCCCTATAGCAAAATACTCTCTAAATTAAGAACTGTAGGGCCTTTTGTATGCCAGATATTAAATAACATACAGGCATGCAAAATAAATAAATAAATAAATAAATAAATAAATAATAAAATTCTCTGAACCCTAAGAATTTAGAGTTCAATAAGAAAAGAAGCAAACCTATCAGCCTATTACAGTTGGTACACAAGAATTTGAGATTAAGATCCCTGTGTTCCCTCTGAAAAGGATTTTCAAAACAAGGTTTTTCAGTTCTATAGATGTATGACATGGAATGAATAAGGAACAAATAGTTTTCCTCGGTCCACAAGTTCTATTCATGTTGAATGAAGGAAGTCTATTCAATTATTCCCTTTTTGTCAGATTGCCAATTTTTGTACTGTTGGACTGATTAAATTCAGTGCTTGAAGATTACAAAAATATTTTAATGAAAGGGTCAAATGCACAGTTTATTGCAAGTGATTTCAATTCCAATGGATTTGCTTCCAATACTGTTGCTTTTCTATATAAGGTTTAATTAGAACCTCTATGACTATTGTTTGGAGTTCACAAACAATGTAGCTCCTGTTAACTTTGACTTTCCTATTAGTTTTCAGAAGCTCTTTGTCAGAATATTTTCTATGGCTACTCCTGAGAGACCTTGTTATTTTTCTCATATATGTTTTAATATGGTAACCACAATCTCTAGATATGCAGCTTTTAAAGAAACAATAATTAGGCCATCTTTCTTTTTTTTTCTTTTTTTTTCTTTTCTTTTCTTTTTTTTTTTTTTTTTTTTTTGCTATCGGGCGCATGGGCGAGGCATAAAGAGAGAGACAGAGAGACAGACAGACAGAAAGCGAGAAATCACCCCCTAGGGGGGATGGCCACGCCACAATCCCTTCTCCTCCATTCTCCTCTCGGGATCTTGGGCACGCACGCACACGAGCCCAGCATGAGTTTTAAGCCACCGGGTCCGGGATGTGAACTGCGGTCGACTACGTGGGAGTCTAGCAACATAGCCATTATGCCAACTGCTGGTCCCTAGGCCATCTTTCTTAAGACCTCTGTTTGATCAGCTCCAGACCAGTCTTCTGTGAAAAATCTTTGTCTCTTACTACTCCCTACTCTTCAATGTCTTCAATGTCAGCATGTTGTTACTCATCACCTTGAAGATACCTAGCAGGTATAAGATGAGGCTCTGTATAAAAATCGGGGAAAAAAAAAAAAAAACCTTTCAGAGTTTCTTACTAAAATATCTTAGCAAAAGAAAACGTATTTATAAGATACATGTATTTTTATTAAAAAAGAATGAATGTAATAAAATGTGGACTGTGATTCTAATAGTAAAAGCATGAGAAAATGGAATGGAGGAGAAAACTCTTGTAGAGTCTTACATTGAATTTGAAACAATGGGCAGAGGTAGACCGAATCTGACCAATATCAGAAAGATGGCATAGAAACGAGTATCCCCAGGGTCATAGGACCATAACGTTCTTATTTATAGTACAAGTATAAATCAAGAATCATGTAATGAGTACTTCTTAGGTACCAGATACTATGCAAAGCCCTGAGCAGAGACTGAGTAAACTAGTCAGATGAGGAATTACCAACACAGAGTTCATGATCTAACTGGGATGTTGACTATAAAATAAATATTTGCTAGTCATTAATAAGAAAAGTAATACTTGAGTCAAAGATCCTCAAGGGGTACAGGTTGCTAAGGGACTTTATATTTGAGGACTGAATGAATGAAGGCTGATGAAAGATGGGAGATGCGAGGGGAGCGTGGGCATACATAAGGCTGCAGTGTTTTCCCAGGACCTGGGCATGATGATCTTTCTTACATATTTCAAAATTTATTAGGAACCAGCAGTTAGCGTAATGGCTATGTCGCTGGACTCCCACGTAGTTGACCATGGTTCGCATCCTGGACCCGGTGGCTTAAAACTCACGCCGGGCGAGTGTGCGTGCGTGCCCAAGATCCCGAGAGGAGAATGGAGGAGAAGAGATTGCAGCGTGACCATCCCCCGTGGGGGGTGATTTCTTGCTTTCTGTCTCTCGTCTCTCTCTGTCTGTCTGGTGAGCGCACCTGCCCTATAGCGAAAACCTCTCCAAAAAAAAAAAATTATTCTAACAGGAAATCTTTTTGAGCATTAAACACAGAAATTACCTGATTAGATTTGTTCTAAGATAAAGTTAGAACACTGAATTTTTAAAGCAGATTCCAGTTCAATTCCCAACCTCAGTGTTGTCATTAATGGTCTTTATTATTTGATACTTGGGCTCATCATTTGTAAAATAGGAAAATACTATGTAGATCAGAAGACAACATGTAAGTGAAAGTGAAATATACAGTGGCATTTGGTGTGTGCACATATGTGTGGGGGATCACCGCTATCTTCTCATGTATCCCTGTTATCATCAACCACCAAAAACATGCCTATTATCATCATACGGAACCCAATCAACAGTTTAGCATTGAATATATAGGCACACGCACACACACATACACGCAAGTGTGTGTATGTGTCCGTGTGTATGTGTATGTATGTGCATGAGAAATGTAAATTCTAGAATTCCTTCCTCTAAAGGTCACCTTCCTCTAGTTAACTCGGGAAAGTAGGGTTTTGTATCACATCCATCCTGGTACGTTCTCTAAAGTATCACACAGTCATGATTAAAAACTTACTCTGTAAAATGTGTTCTTTATTTTTTGATTACTGAAACCATACTCCAACTGGCCTAAATACCTGTACAAGATAGAGAAGAATCCCATGGATGGGTCCTCGATGTTACTGTTACTCTCTTAGTCACTATGCTCATGGCCCTTCTGCCAACTCAGGATGACTGTGCCTGCACAGAGCTTCTGACCTCAGCCATTCACTACTTCAAACATACCACTTCTCCATAATCCTATGGGCCTTCAGGTTGAAATAATCGCCAAAGCCAATTCTCTTTCCTTCGTAGGAAAATCCCCTTTGTAGAACCTCTGTGTTTTTTCCTGCCAGTCAACTTCAATCACCTTAGAACAGTTTTAATAACATCGAATTTCAAAAGGGAAGCAATTTGAGCAAGGCTGACCCACTTGGAAAAGTTGTCGTACTGCAACTGGAGGCCTTTCCAAGTATGCCAACTATGTATGTGAGACTTGGAGATGGAGCACAATTTCAAGACACTGGTGGTGTGCTCTTTCTCACTCTCTCTCTCACATATACACACAAGAAATGAATAAATAAACTTAAAAAAAAAAGTTTAAATAAGAAAAGCATACTTGAAGGTAGAATTTTCACCAAACCACACAGAATCCTTTGACTCAGAAATCCAATTTAAATCTCTGTAATCTCATATGGAAGGGTCTTAACTATCATGCATACTGCTTTTCACAGATAAATTAGTTTCCTTTTTTTTTTTTTTTTGAGAGGTTTTTGCTATAGGGCATGTGCGCTCGCCAGACAGACATAGAGACAGAAAGCGAGAAATCACCCCCCAGGGGGCATGGTCACACCTCAATCCCTTCTTCTCCATTCTCCTCTTGGGATCTTGGGCACGCATGCACACGCGCCCGGCATGAGTTTTAAGCCACCGGGTCTGGGACGCGAACCGCGGTAGACTACGTGGGAGTCCAGCGACATAGCCATTACGCTAACTGCTGGTTCCCAAATTAGTTTACTTTCTTAAAACTCTATCAATATCCATTGTATAGACCTTGTCCCTAATTTGATTCCATTTTGTGTTAAAATCTAATTTATATGTTCTGTATTTCCATGAAAGCAATTTTTGTAAGGTTAGGAGGTCCTCAGCTTCTTTTAGACATCCATATAGTTGTGCTTCTATTTATGATAAACATTTGTTCAATTTGACAAAACAATTTTGGCAAGACACTGTTTTTGTAGTTCAGTTAGCAGTATCTATTTTGAAAACTTCTTTAGAAACAAACATAATTCCTTCCATCTAAGGATTATCTTCTCATGTCTTCCGGCTTCTCCATCTGTCCTACATCTAAATGACAGTTTCTTGGACATTCAAATCTATGAAATGTGATAGAAGTTTTCTTCTCAGAAAGATGGCAAATCTGCCTGATGACATTCATTCTTCAGAAAGAAAGAAAAGAAACAAACAAATAAAGATTTTTCTTTTCTAACAAATAACTTCTGTTGTTCCAGGGGTAAAGATGCATAGAGCACTGGTGAGGTTCTTGATGTTGTGACAGAGCATGTCAGTCTCAAGAGAAACTTCTGGATCAATTTCTCAGAAAACATGATAAATTATTCCTGCTACTTTGCTTTGAGAACCAACTCTTTTAATACTCATTTACATTTAATGTTATTTGCCCAGCTGGGCTGAAAAAGTGCTTTATAAAGTCCTAGATAATGTCATTTCATTGTGCAAAAGGTCAAGATATGTATATTTTCTTTGCTTTGATGTTTGATTGAGGTATACTTAATATACAAAAAGTTGCACATATTGAATGCCTGTATTTTGATGAGTTTGGGCATATGCATACATCCATAATATATTGCAGCAATTAAGATACTAAATATATGCATCGCCTTTAAAAATTTCCTTGTTTGTCTGTTTTTGAGCTTTTGTTTTTAATTTTGGTCTCTTGCAGTAAGAACACTTAATGTGAGATCTACCCTATTAATCAGTTTTAAAGTGCACAATGTAATATTGTTAACTACATATTCTAGAAGCAGAACTCTAGAACTTAACCTTTTATGTAACTGAAACTTTATACACGTTAAAGAACAACCACCTATTTGCTTTTCCCCCTATCCCTGGAAACCACCATTTATTCTCCATTTATATGAGTTTGACTATTTATTTGATTAATTTACCAGAAGGCACAAGTACTTGTTAGAGAGATAGAGAGGCAAAAAGAGAAAAAGAAAACCACCCCCAATGGATAGGGCATGGTCATGCTACAATCCCTTCTCCCCCATTTCTCCACCCTGTGAGGATCTTGTGCATGCCTGGCATATTTTTCAAGCCACTATGGCAAGATTCAAACAGTATGATTGATAATGTGGCACCCAGCTGCCTTACCCACCAAACTACAGAAACTGACTGAATTTGACTATTTTAAATACCTCATATAAAGTGAATAATACAGTCTCCATCCTTCTACGACTGACATTTCTCTTAATATAATGTCCTCTAAATTGACTTATGTTGCTGCAAATTATAAGATTGTGCCTTTCTCAAGTCAAATTATATTTTATGTATGTACCATAGTTTCCTCATCCATGTTTTTCTTTCTTTCTTCTTCCTTTCTTCCATCCTTTCTTTTTTTAAGAGATTTTTGCTATAGGGCATGTGCACTTGCTAGAGAGAGAGAGAAAGACCGTCATAGTGAGAGGGAAAGTGAGAAATCACCCCTCAGGGGGAATGGCCATGCTGCAATCCCTCCCTACTCCTCTCTTCTCCTGGAATCTTGGCCATGCACACACACATACACAGTGTAATTTTCCAGCCACTGAGTCCCAGACTTGAACCAGGGTCAGCCATGTGGAAGTCCAGTGACGTAACCACTATACCATCTGCTGGCCCCCCTCCCTGGGAATATTTCCATGTCTTGGCTTCTGTGAATTCTTCTGCAATGAATGTGAGTATGTAGATATTTCTTCAATAATACCGATATTACTGTCTTCAAATACATACTCTGAAGTAGGATCACTAGATTGTATGGTAGTTCTAGTTTTAATTTTCTGAAGAATCTCCATAATTTTTCCCATAATAGCTCTAAATAATCTCCATTCCGTACAGTAGTGCACAAAGTTCCCTTCAATTTACATCTTCACCAATACTTGTTATCTCTAGACTTCTTGATAATAGCCTTCCTAGCAGATGTGAGGTGAAAGCTTATTACGGTATTGATTTGTATTTCCCTGCTGATTCAGAATCTTGAGTATCTTTCACCTACCTGTTGGCCATTTGTATGTTTTCTTTGGGAAAAAAACAACTGCTTGGTTTCTTTGCTCATTTTTTAATCAGATTTTTTTTTCTGCTGCTGAGTCACATGAGTGTCTTATATGTTTTTTTTTTCTGCTGCTGAGTCACATGAGTTTTTTATATGTTGGATTGTCAGAAAGGTCATGACACATTTTGCATAGAAAAAAATAGAAAAATATCTCATGACTTTTCTGACAACCTAATATTTTAAACAGTAACTCTTTACCAGATAAATAATTTAAAATGTTGTCTTCCATCTCATGTGTTGCCTTTGCACTTTGTTGATTGGTTACTTTAATGCACAGAAGCTTTTCATTTAGCTCTACCCCTGCATACTTATTTTTGTTTTTATTGCCTATAATTTGGGTATCATGTTGTAAAAGATTATTCCAAAGACCAATGTCAAGAAATTTTTTTCTATGATTTATTCTAGGAATTTTACACTTCCAGGTCTTATATTTAAGTATTTGGTTCACTTCAAATCAGTATTTATGAATAATATATAATAGGAGTCTAGTTTCATTCTTTTGCATGTGAATTTCCAAATTTCTCAATACTACTTTATTGAAGAGACAATTCTTTCTCCATTGTGTAGCCTTGATGCCCTTGTCAAATATTAGTCTCATAGTCAACCAATACTGAACAGTGGTAAATAAGAGTATGTGTGAATTTATCTGTTGTTCCTCGGTTATGTTCCACTGACTTATTTGCCTGGTTTTATTATTATTATTATTATTTTAAATTTTTATTTCTATTTCTTTTATACATTCAATCATGCTACCCAGCTTACAAAGTGAATATTTCAACATATGTACATTTCTCACCAGTTTAGTTCACCATACTAGAAAATTATCTTTCTTTATTCCTTCACCTGCCCTGTTTCCACACTGTATCTGGTGTTCACAACCATTTACTTAATTTCTATAGCCTTCAGTTATTCAGTTTTAGCCATAGAGTACAGATACCTGGTACATATTAAGTGGAGACATACAATGTCTCTCCTTCATCTCCTGGCTTGCTTCACTCAGCAGTAAATCTTCCATATTCATCCACTTTCTGTCAAAAGCCAGGGTCTTGTTGTTTTTTTATGGCTGAGTAGTATTCCATAAAGTACATGTGACACAGTTTTTCAATCTATTCATATATTTGTGGGCATTTGAGTTGGTTCCATGTCTTAGCAATTGTGAATAATTCTGCAATAAACATCTATGTGCAATCACTTTTCTGATTAAGAATTCTTTTGTCCTTTGGGTAGATAACAAGAGGGATTGCTGGATCATATGGTAGTTCTATTCGTACATCTTTAAGGAATTTCCAAATTATTTGCCTGTTTTTATTATTATCATATTGTTTTGATTGCTACAGCTTTGTAATATAGTTTGAAATAAGAAAGTTTAATGCCCCAACCTTTGTTTCCTCAAGATTTCTTTGGTTATTTGGATACTTTTGTGGTCTTGTTTGAATTTTAGAATTTCTTTTTTTAAATTTCTTTTAAAAATGCTATCAAAATTTTGGTAAGGATTGTGTTGAATTGAAAGTTCTTTTTTGGGCAGTGTGAACATTTTAACAATAATAATTCTTGTAATCTATGAATTTAATATGAAGCTAAATAATTAAAATATTATGCTGCTGAAATGAGTGGTCATACAAATCAATTAAATAAAGTTAAAAGTCCAGAAATAAGTTTGTACATTTATGATGAATTGATTTTTAAAAAGAGTGCCAAAATCACTTAATGGGGGAAAATGCTCTTTTGTACAAATAGTGCTACATCACTGGATGACTGCATGTAAAAGAATAACATGGAGATTTACCTAACACCATATACAAAATAAGCTCAAAATGGAATAAAAACATAAGGGTCAAAATTATAAAACTCTTCAACTCCAAGAGCACATCTTCATGAATTTGAATTTGTCAGTGGAACATTACATATGACATGAAACACAGAAACAAAAAACAAAACAGCCTCATTGTTGTTTTTATCTGCATTTCCCTTATGATGAGGGAGGTTGAACATTTTTTCATATGCCTTTTGGCTATTCGTATGTCATCTTTAGAGAGTGTTTTATTCAACTCCTTCTCCCATTTTTTAATAGGGTTGATCATCTTTTTTCCAAGAAAAAGAAAGTGAGAACCCATCCCAGGTACATCCTTCTACCACCAGGAACCCCAGAGCCTGTGCTGCAGCAGACCAGGAAGCAGAAGCAGCCTGCAATGGTAACTGAGGCAGGAAGACCACCTGCCTCTATGTACCTTCTGCACATTTGGTTGAAGATATTTTGATCAATGGGACTGGGGAGAAATGTTCACATGTTGAAATACTCACATTGTAAGCTAAATAATGTGATTGAATGTATATAAAAAATTAATTAATTAATTTTTTAAAATAAAAAAAAGAAAAAGAAAAAAATAATATTTTTAGACTTCATAGCTTTCTGAACTGCACAACACACTACACCACATGACTCTTTTTCCCTCTTCCACTTGAAACTCTACGGGTTAGCTCCAGGTGCACTTGATCCCAGGAAACTGGGATAAGAATCATAAATAAAGCTGGCTATATACACTTTTCTCTGACGGGGAGACATTTGAGAAGTATTACTCTTCTTCCCTCTGACAGTATAAAATTGACACCAGAAAAACAGGAAGTAGTGTGTAATCCATCATATGATTAGAAACAAGCACAGAGGCACAAAAACTATGGGAAAACAAGGAAATACCTCTTCCTCAATGGAACAGCGCAATGCTGCTTTAACCACAGATAGCACAAAAGCATTTGCAGGAATGTCGGAAATAGAGTCCAGAATATTCCTGGTGACAGAGGTGAGGAAATCATTCCAGGACTTGAAGGAGAAGATAGTCGCCTTTACAAAAAGAAAGAAAAAAATCAGAACTCCTAGACATGAAGACAGTAAAACAGGAAATGAAAGCCTACTTTGAAAGTATTAATAGTTGACTGAGCCATACAGAAGACAGAATCTCTGAGCTAGAAGACAATACCTTTGACTTAGGTAAAATTACAAAAATAATGAAAAAAAAAAGAGAAAAATTAGGGCAACATACAGGAAATGCTAGGCATTATAAAATGTTCAAATATTTGAATAATAGGTCTTCCCTAAGGCAAAGAATGGCACAAGGGCATAGAAGATCTATTCCATAAAATACTTGCAGAAAACTTCCCAAACCTAGAAAAGCATTCAAATATCCAGACACAGGAAATGCAAAGGACTCCAAATTGAATCAACTAGAGAAGATCCTCACCACAGCACATCCTAACCAAGTGGTAAAATTCACAAAGATAAGATTCTAAAAATGACAAGTGACACCAAGAAACTTACAAAGTTTACTCTAGTAGGCTAACATCATAGCTCTCAACTGAAACAATGCAGACAAGTTAAGAATGGAAAGACATATTCAAAATACTAAAAGGAAAACAATTTCAACCAAGAATACTATATCTGGCAAGATTATCCTTCAAATGGGAAAAATGAATAAAATCATTCACAGACAAGCAAAAACTGAAAGAACTAACCAATTCTAGCCCAACTCTTAGAGAAGTACTAAGGGGAGTACAATATCAAGAAAACTAAAGAGAGACAGACAGAAATAAGGAAACAAAAAACAACCAGAAAATCTCTACCAGATTGGCAGGGACAAACCTCCAAATATCGCTAATAATGTTGAATCTTACTGGATTAAATCTTCAATCAAAAGACACAGAGTGGCTGAATGGATTTTTTTTTTTAAAAAAGGCAGAAACCCTCTATTTGCTGCCTATAAGAAATGCACCTCATGGATAAAAGCATACATAGACTAAAATTGAAGGGCTAGAAAAAGATATACCATGCAAATAGAAATCAGAAAAAGACTGGTGTCACAATACTGATATCAGACAAAATCAGTTTCAAGACAGAAACTGAAGAAGAGACAAAGACATTATATAGGACTATAAGAGCTAGCTCACCAAGAAGATATAACACTTAAAAATATCCATGCACCCAATTCAGGAGCACACAAATATGTGAAAGACAGACTGTTAGATCTAAAGGGAGAGATAAATAGCAACATATTAACCTCTGGGGATATCAACACCCCATTATCTCCCTTGGACAGATCATCTAGATAAAAAATAAACAGAGATACAGGATCTAAACAATGCCATAAATCAAATGGATTTGACAGACATCTATAGAACCTTCCACCTGAAAAACATGAAATACACATCTTGTCACCCCACATTGGAACTTTTCAAAGATCAACCACATGATAGGGCAGAAAACAAGCCTTTTCAAATTCAAAGGCATAGAAACTACATCCAGCAACTTTCCTGACCATGATGGAATTAAACTTGAAATTACTTTCAGGAAAATACACAAGCATATGTAAACTAAACAATCTACTCCTGAATAATTTCACAATAACTGAAGAAATTAAGACTGAAATCATAAGATTCATTGAAACCAGTGATAATGAGTGCACAAGTTTTCATAATCTGTGGGCAAAAGCAGTCATAAGAGGGAAGTCCAGGGAACCAGCAGTTAGCGTAATGGCTATGTCACTGGACTCCCACGTAGTCGACCGCGGTTCACATCCCGGACCCGGTGGCTTAAAACTCACGCCAGGCGCGTGTGCGTGAGTGCCCAAGATCCCGAGAGGAGAATGGAGGAGAAGGGATTGCGGCGTGACCATCCCCCCTGGGGGGTGATTTCTCGCTTTCTGTCTCTATGTCTCTCTCTGTCTGTCTGGCGAGAGCATGCGCCCTACAGTGAAAATCTCTCCAAAAAAAAAAAAAAGAGGGAAGTCCATATTAATTAGTGCACATAAGACAAAATGGAAAGGTGGAAAAGAGACAACCTTCCAACATACACCAGGGAACTGGTAAAACAACAAAAATGCCAGGAGAAAGAAATAATAAAGATTTGTGCAGAAATAAATGAAACAGAGAAAAAATAAACTCTAAAAAAATAAATGAAATCAAAAGCTGTTTTTTTGAGAAGATAATCAAAACTGATACACCATTTGCTAGACTAATTAAGAAGCGAGAAAAAAGTCAGATAAATCAAATTCACAATGAAACAAGTAATATTATGATAGGTGTACCAGAAATACAAAAGATCATTAGAGAATATTATGAGCAACTATATGCCAATAAACAAGAAAACCTGGATGATATGGAAAATTTTCTGGACACATAAAAGTTACCAAGACTGAATCAGGAAGACACAGACGTCTAAACCAATAACTAGCGAATAAAATTGAATCAGTGATAAATAACCTCCCAACAAAGAAAAGCCTGGGTACCGATGGTTTCACTGCTGAATTCTATAAAACTTTTAAAAAAGAGAAAATCCCCATTCTACTCAAACTATTTCTGAAAAAGGAACCCTCACAAATTCATTTTATGATGCTTCCATCACTCTCATCCCCAAAACAGACAAGAACTTAACAAATAAAGAAAACTACAGACTAATTTCTCTGGTGAATATAGATGGAAACATTCTCAGCAAGATACTAGCAAATTGTATCTAATGACACTTTAAAAAGATTATATACCATGACCTGGTAGGCTTTATTCCAGTGATAAAAAGATGGTTCAACATATACAAAACCATAAACGTAATACAATATATTAACAGAAAAATAATATTTTAGAGACTAAAATAAAAAGCATTCAAATAGGGA
>NW_006159457.1:278947-302754 GCF_000334495.1 Tupaia belangeri chinensis | reverse complement strand
AAGAAGTGAAATTATTTCTGTTTTTAGATGACACGATTATATACATAGAAATCCCAAAAGAATAATTTTAAAAAAACCTTCCAGAAGTTTTAAATGGGTACAATAAAGTAGCAGGATACAAAATTTCAATAGGGAAAAAAAAGGCTGAAATTATTTCTGTTTTTAGATGACACGATTATATACATAGAAATCCCAAAAGAATAATTTTAAAAAAACCTTCCAGAAGTTTTAAATGGGTACAATAAAGTAGCAGGATACAAAATTAACTTACAAAAATCTATAGCATTTCTATACACAAACAACGAGCAGACAGAAACAGAACTGAAAAATGTAATTCCATTTACCATAGCCATAAGAAGTATAAGATACTTATGAATAAAACTAACCAAGAAAGTCAAAGACCTCTACAAGAAAAACTATGAAAACCTTACAAAGGAAATTGAAAAGGACACTAAAAAGTGGAAGGACATCCAATGTTCCTAGATTGGCAGAATCAATATAATCAAAATGGCAATCCTACCCAAATTAATCTACTTGTTTAATGCAATCCCTATAAAATTACAAGAGACATTCTTCAAAGATCTAGAAAAGACAATCATAGAATTTGTCTGGAACCATAAAAGACCCTGTTTTGCTAAAGCCATCCTGTGCAAGAAGACTGGAGTAGGTGAATTCTCACTTCTTGACCCCCAAAAATATTACAAAACTGTGATCATCAAAACAGCATGGTATTGGCACAAAAATAGACATGAGGACCAATGGAACCGAGTAGAGACTACAAAAATAAACCCCTAAACATACAGCCAACTCATCTTTGACAAAGGGTGCCAGTCAATCCAGTAGGAAAAGGGAAACCTCTTAAGCAAATAGTGTTGTAAGAACTGGATATCCGCCTGCATAAAGATGAATCTGAACCCCACCATTAACAAAAATCAGTCTCCACTTAACATATACCAACTGTCCACACTCTATCATAGAGTTTGAAAGATTGGAGAACATAATAGCATTAAAAATTGTAACGGACACTAGAGACAAAGTGGAAAGAGAGTGTGGGAGGGGAAAAGCATAGGAAAGGAAATTTGGGCAGAAAATAGAGAGGTAAGACACTTGTGGGACACAGATAAGTTTTATTATCTGTTGACAAGGATGTGTATAATAGTCTCAACTGGGCTGGACTGAGGTGTAAATCATGCTGGGTAAAGTCTCTTCATAATCTAAATGAAGTATATCAATTTAATGTATGAATAATAATAATAATCAACATACAAATATCTATAGCACTTCTAGTCACCAACAGTGAACTGAGGTAAAATTGAATAAAGCAGTTACTTTTACAATAATCACAAAAGAAATAAAATATCTAGGAATAAACCTAACCAGAGAAGACAAAGATGTCTACAAGGAAAACTATGAATAATAAAAAAAGAAATTGAGAATGGAACAAAGAACATCCCATATTCCTGGATTGGAAGGATTAATATAATGAAAATGTCAATGTTACCCAATTTATCAAGTACAAGTGTCATGCAATCTCAAATCAAGGAGAGATATTCTTCACAGGCTTAGTAAAAACAATTACAGAATTCATCTGGAATCATAAAAGGCCCCATATTGCCAAAGTCATACTGCACAATAAGAATAGAGTAGGAGGCATCTCACTCCCTGACCTCAAAATATAATACAAAGCTGTGATAAACAAAACAGCATGGTATTGGCACAAAAAGAGGCATATGGACCAATGGGACAAACAGAGACCCCAGAAATAACCCCCCAAACAAATAGCCAACTGATTTTTGACAACGTGCACCAGTTAATCCAGTAGGAGAAAAAAAATCTCTTTAGCAAATGATGCTGGAAACACTGGGTATCCACCTTCTGAAAAATTAATCTGAAGGACCAGCAGTTAGCATAATGGCTATGTCACTGGACTCCCACGTAGTCGACCGCGGTTCGTGTCCCAGACCAGGTGGCTTAAAACTCACACAGGGCACATGTGCGTGCGTGCCCAAGATCCCAAGAGGAGAATGGAGGAGAAGGGACTGCAGCGTGGCCATCCACTCTGGGGGGTAATTTCTCACTTTCTGTTTCTCTGTCTCTCTCTGTCTGTCTGGCGAGCGCACGCGCCCTAAAGCAAAAAAACCTCTCCCCCCCAAAAAAAAAATTAATCTGGATCCCTATCTTTCACCATTAATAAAAATCAACTCAAAATTGATCAAAGTTCTAAACCTAAGACCTCAAACTATAAAACTACAGATAGATAACACAGGGGGAACTCTTGGAGACATCAGAGCAGGAAAAAACTTCTTAAATAAGACTCTAAAAGCATAAGCAATAATCCCAAAAATAGACAAATGGGATTGCTTCAGGTTAAAAATTTCTCCTCAGCAAATGAAATGATAGAATGAATCAGCAACCCTCATAATGGGAAAATATGTTTGCAAACTATGCCTTAGACAAGGGACTGATAACCAGAATATACAGGCAACTCAAGCAGCTTACCTGAAAAAAAATTTAGCACCTCAATTAAAAGATGGACAAATGAGCTGAACAGACATCCCTGTAAGGAAGACATATAAATTGCCAAAAACTAAATGAAAAATGTTCAACATCCCTTATCATAAGGGAGATGCAAATCAAAATCACAATGAGATACCATCTAACCCTAGTCAGAATGACTAAGGTTAAAAAAATAAACAATGACAAGTACCTTCCAGGCTGTGGTGAAGAGGGAACTCCCCTATGCTGTTGGTGGGGGTATAAATTACACTGTGAAGATCAATAAGGAGGTTCCTCCAAGACCTACAAAGAGAACTACTATATGATCCAACAATTCCACTCCTGGGCATCTAGCCAAAGGATAGGAAAATGTTCAGACCTAAAAGTGCTTGCACATCATATTTATTGAGGCATTATTCACAACCGCTAAGACGGAACCAACCCAAATGTCCACAAACAGATAAATGGATTGAAAAAGTGTGGCATATATACACTGTGGAATACTATTCAGTCATTAAAAACAAGATCCTAGCATTTGATAGAAAGTGGATGAATATGGAAGATTTGCTGCTGAGTGAAGCAGTCAGACTATGAAACAGACATTGTCCCCACTTAATATATTCTTACTGTCCACTGTCTCTGGTGGAAATTGAAAGACTGGAGGATTTAGAACCATGGAGAAGGTTGGGGATAGTGGACACAGTGTGGGAGGAGGGTAGAAGTTGAGGGAGGATGAGAGATAGGGAATAAAGGAGAAAAATTTAGGGATAAGACATTTAAGGGACACAGAAATAGATGATTGTTGATTATAATGTGTATAATATGTTTAACTGGACTGGCATGTAGAGTATTTATGCTGGGAAATTTCATTTTATAAGCTATGTTGATTTACAGTGATTGAATATATAAAATAAAATTGAAAAAATCATCCTAAGGAAACAAAATGAAAAGACAATGCACGACATGGATAAATTTGCAAGTCATGTGTCTGACAATGAGCTAGTATCTAGAATCTATTATTTATTTATTTATTTTTATTTTTTATATACATTCAATCACATTATTTAACTTACAAAGTGAACATTTCAATATTTGAAAATTCTTACAATTCAGCATATACATAAACAACCCAAAGAAAAAATGTGCAAGAAATTAATTCACCATTTTCCTAAAGACGTTCATACTCATTAGTCATTAAAGATAATTTAAATGAAAACCAAAATGAGATACTTTTACACCTACAAGAATAGTTAGAATGGAACCAGCAGATGGCATAATGGTTAACATTGTGGGATTCCCACATGACCAACCTCAGTTCAAGTGCCAGATCCAAAGGCTTAAAAATCACACTGGGCAGGTGCATGCGCATGCCCAAAATCCTGAGAAGAGAACAGAAGGGAAGGGATTGTGTCATGGTCATCCCCCGAGGGAATGATTTCTCTTTATTTCTCTGTCTCTCTCTGTCTCTCCAGCAAGCACAAGCACCCTATAGCAAAAATCTCTCAAAAAAAGAACAGTTAAAATAAGAAAGCATGGCAAATCACAAGTGTTGGTAAGAATGAACAGAAATAGGAACCCTCATGCACTGCTAGTAGGGTAGAAAGTGGAGCAGCTGTTTTAAAAAGCAACTTTATAATTCCTTTATATATTAAACATGAAATTAACATATGACTAAAAATTCCTCACCTTAGTATATACCTAAGTGATTTGAAAACAGATGGTCAAATAAAACTTGTACCTAAATATTCCTTATGACATTGTCAATATACTCCCTCAAGATACATCCATCGACTGATAAATAACAAACAAAACATGGTATATATATGCAATGTAGCATTATCTAATCATAAAATGGAATGAAGTCTTGATACATGCTACACCACAGATTAACGTTGAAAACATTAAGTTAAAGAAAAGGAGCCAGACACAGAAAGACACTAATTGTATAAGTCTACATCTATGAAATGTCCAAAATAGATGAATGCAGATAGACACAAAAAAATTAATGGCTTCCAGAGACTGAATGGAGAAGTGACAGTAATGGTGAATGATTATTAGCTGCAAGGTTTCCTTTTAATGTGATAAACACTCTGGAATTCATGGTGATAGCTGGACATGATAAATGTGCTAAATATCACTGATTTGCACATGTTAAAGTTGTGAACATGATGATCTCCTGTGATTTTACCCCAGTTTTAAAAGATGCCAATTATTATAATTTTAGGAAGAAGAGTGTGATGGTCAGCTGACCACATGCTCTCCAGTTGGCTGTACCCTGTTTTCTTTCTCGGAAATGGGAAAACCCCACCACTGTAGCACATCCTAACTTACTAACTTCATATTTTGGATTAATTTTTAAAAGGAACATAAAAGATTGTATTGGGAGAGAGAAAAAAAATTAAGTGGTATAAATCAGATATTTTTCTATTAGTTTATAAAATTAAAATCTCGTGTGTTTATACAGAACTTTATGGTTGCCTAAATATTTTCATAATCTATATTAGGAAGCAAGGGAATAAAATAGACTGAGGTTATTTGGGGCCAGGTGACCTTTAATTTAAACCCACTGTATGTTCAACTAGCCCTCATTTTGTCACACATAGTATAGGAGAATATAGTTTTATGATTTGAAGGACAAAAACAGCCATCATGAGTGTTGCTGTTATTGTATTTGTCTACAAAACTGAACTGCACAGCAATCTCAGATGCCAATTTCTTTTTCCTTATTCTAATTTTACTGATGTCAGCTTAGAGAAGATAATGCCCAAGGCTTTACAGACTGTAATCAGAAGATCTGAGACTTCCAGATTACAGTTTATCGTTTCTATCTCTCCGGACTCTGTGATAGCATCCATAGCATCTGTCACCTGGGACAAATAAGACTCCAGGTTAATGGCACTATTCGTTTTAATTGGGCACCATGCTCTAAAGACTTTTCTTATTAAACTGGCAAATAAGGCTGTAAAACATAGAATGTCTTAAAGTTCTTTCTCATTTCTCTTTCTCTCTCTGTCTCTCACTTATTACCTGGACCTTATCTAAACCTACAGTGGTTTTCTGGTGACCAGCAAAGGTTTTTTTGGTTTTTGTTTTTTTGTGTTTGGGGTGGGGGGGTTGTTTGTTTGTCGTTTTTTGGAGAGGTTTTAGCTATAGGGCATGTGTGCTCACCAGACAGACAGAGAGAGACAGTGAGACAGAAAGTGAGAAATCACCACCCAGGGAAGATGGCCACACTGCAACCCCTTCTCCTCCATTCTCCTTTCAGGATCCTGGACACTCACATGCATGCACCCAGCATGAGTTTAAGCCATCAGGTCTGGGACTCGAACCGTGGTTGACTACATGGGAGTCCAGTGACATAGCTATTGTGCCAACTGCTGATCCCAAAGGCTTTGATTACAAAGGTTTTGATTAAAAACTCCCTCCAGGTAACAGTGTGCTCCAGGGAGGTCTTGAGAGCTGACAACATCACAGTGGAAAATGACACTGACTGTGTTTTGCTAAATAAGCTCTGTCATTTTTAGAATTATATTTAGGGAAGGATCTGATCAAGGTCTACTGCCACCATTATTCCTCTACTATACTGACAGCTTGATGAAGGAATGATGACTAGTGTGTACAGTAAAAAGAACTTTGGCATAGGAGTCAGACCAAATCTGAGTAATGGCTCTGCCGTTGACTCCCTGGGGAACTTGAGGTTGAAGATAACAACATCTTATGCTTCGCCTTCGTGAGTGAGAGGAATCCTGAGATTTAAACCCATGTGTCCAGCCTCAGGAAGGTATTTTAGAACCTATTTTTGCTTCCTCCTCCTCCTCCTCCTCCTCTTCCTTCTTCTTCTTCTTTTCCTCCTCCTCCTCCTTCTTCTTTTCTTCTTCTTTCTTCTTCTTTCTTTTTATGTGTATATGTGTGCCTATGAAATAAGGATGCATGTAGTATGATACCCAAGATCAAGTATAGATTCTGTATTCTGAAACATAATAATCCATACATACCATATCCCCATAGTAATTTACAATTTTAATAAAATTCCCAGTGTCATATTATAGGAGGGAGATTTGAAATAATAATCTTCTCTTATTTCTAATATATCTGTGATATTTAAAAGCACAACCTTTTTTTTTTTTTTTTTGGTAGAGGATTTTTGCCTTAGGGTAAGAAGAGAGAGACAGAAACAGTGAGAGGGAAAGTGAGAAATCACCCTCCCCACCCGCCAGAATGGCCATACTGTAATCCCTTCTCC
Organism: Tupaia belangeri chinensis; assembly: GCF_000334495.1. Lineage (NCBI taxonomy): Eukaryota > Metazoa > Chordata > Mammalia > Scandentia > Tupaiidae > Tupaia > Tupaia belangeri. Next base: position 296,015 of record NW_006159457.1, on the reverse strand, counting down.
TCCCTGGATCTCGGGTACACACACACACACTCCTGACATTAATGCTAAGTCACCAGGTACATGACTTGAACTGTGAACTGTGGTCAACCATGTGGGAGTCCAGTGACATAACTACTATGTCATCTGTTGGCCCCAAAAAAACACAGCTTTTTTTTTTTAAGAGATTTTTGCTGTAGGGCACCTGTGCTTGCCAGAAAGACAGAGAGAGACAGAACCACAGTTGGCTACATGGGAATTCAGCAACATAGCCATTACGCTAACTGCTGGTCCCAAGAAATCACCCCCCAGGGTGATGGCCACACTGCAATCCTTTCTCCTCCATTCTCCTCTTGGGATCTTGGGCACGCACGCACACGCACCCAGCGTGAGTTTAAGCCACCAGGTCCAGGACTCGAACCACAGTTGACTACATGGGAGCCTAGCAATGTAGCCATTATGCCAACTGCTGGCCCTGAAGACACAACTGTTTTAACAATGACTTTTTCAGGAAAAAAAAAATTCTCTTTTAAATAAGAAAGAAAAAAATACTGGCAGCAGCCTCTCCGGTATTTATATAACTTAATATTATTTACATTTTTAGTATGATATCCTATAGTGTAAAAATGTTCAGAATCTAAGATTTCTTCACATTCAGGTTCTAAGATAATCACTTGATTCTTGGCTGTTTTGCACTCTAGTCTACACGGGTACATACTACTTTTTCAGTTGATTCATGATTGTGACCCATTTACTAACAGTAAAATTAATGGAATAGTTTTGTGATGAGATGAAAATTAAGGTTTTACCTGCATTTCTAATTTGAGTAAAATCATAGTTTTTTATTTCCCCAAATTGCATTATATATCACTGAAAATGAAACAGGCTTTAATTTTATATGTGTGTGTGTGTGTGTGTGTGTGTGTGTGTGTAAATATATTTTATATATGTGTATATATATATAATTTTGTATATATTTTATATATGTGTGTATGTGTGTGTGTATATATATATATATATTTAGAAGCCACTGGAAAGTTTTCACATGTAGATTTTCAGTCCTTCACCAACAGTCTTTCACTCTGTGAGACTAAGCCATGCCAGTCTCTCCAGTTTTGCAAATGCTCGATCTATTCTGAAAGGTTTGACAGTTACAATGGGCTTCAATTGCAGTGCTCGGCATATGTCAAGAAACACGTCTATAAGTACCTTAACGACAAACCACTCAATTAGTTTTTGGTGTCTTTTCTTCTAAGTTATAGGAAGTATCTGATTATCATTTTGTTAGGTATTTCATGAGAAAGTTATTCTGGTGCTACTAATTGACTTTTAAAACTATCTTTCTTGTTACTTACATTTCATTTATTTTTTGTATTTACAAGTTTGTTTTTTTTTTATATTCTACTCCCCCACCCCTCGTCCTTTTTCCAAATCTATCTATTTATTTCTTCTGAGAGAGAGAGAGAGACTCCAACAGGGTCTCCACAGAACCATCTAGCCCTAGCCCTAGTGGTCAGAGCTTGGTCATACTCATGCCTATGAGATATGCTCATGGAGGTTCAAGATCATAAACCAAGAACTTGTCTCACGTGAGTCCAGCAGCACCACCACTGTGCCTCTATCTGTTCTCTATATGTTCAATTTTAAAAGTTACTTTTCAGGGTAATTTGGGTAAAACTTTTTAATGATGATGAAATGCAAATCTAAGTTATAATTCAATTGCTTATGGTGATAGTTGTGCAAATAACTGAACAGGAGCAACACTCTCAGAAGCAGATTTCCACGTGGCTAAATTCATGTATGTAAAGCAATGAGGCTTACATTAGCACTTAACTATTCTTTCTAGAGCTGGCAGGATTGTTCAGACAGAATCTTGAAGACACATCCTGGTTTGGATCAAGTTAAAAAGTGGAGAAAAAAATGTTTTAAGAACAAAAAACTATATGATGTATCAATATATGTATATGTGAGGTATGTTCATTATTTTTTTTCATTTTTATTTAAGATTTTTTGCCATAGGGTATATGCACTCATCAGAGAGACAGTGAGAGGGGAAGTAAGAAGTCACCCTCCAGAGGGGATGGCAATGTTGCAATCCCTTCTTTACTCTCCTCCTAGGATTATGGGCACACATATGCACCTGGTGAGATTTTAAAGTTTCCAGGTCTGAGACTCAAACCATGGTCAACACTGTGGGAGTCCAGCATTTAACCACCAAACCATCTGCTGGCCCCAATTATTATTATTTTTCAAGCAAACAATTCCCTAATCTCACTGAGGGTAATAATTTTCAGTAAGACCTTATGACAGGCCTCTGAGAGTTGGTAAAGGACCAGGACTCACTTCAGGCAAAATAGTAAAATATTTAGTTTGTCACTGGCATCTATAGTCTTGCTACATAGCCTGTGCTGTCACCTTACTTTCCGTAAAACATGCATATTCCTTCTTTGACACAAGCTTACAAATCTCAGTGTTTCACTTTCTAACTCATGAGATACACGCCTACCCACAAACTCTGTATAGTATTAGATTTGCCATCAAATAGGTTCAGAACTTCAACAGATGAGACTTGTTTTCTTTAGTGTATTTTCTTTTAAGTTTTTGATTCTTTATACTTGGTTATTATTCCTTTTTAAGTCTCTAATACACTGCACTAAACATTCATTTCCAATTTTGAAAAAAGTTGGAATAACCTAAAACACATGATACATAATTAAAAATTCAAGTGGGAAAAAGAAAAAGGCACAGTAGGTAAAATGTGCAATATCACGGACCTAGAGAAGTGTTTCATCGCATATCTGGTAGCCCCTGACTCGCAGGAGCAGGCAATATCTCACCTTCTCCTCACAGTTTCTGAGCTTCTGTCAATGTAATTTAAAGATACCTAAAAACATTCACACAGTTCACACTTAGCCCTTGGAGAGAAGAAGAGAAATGACTTTTTCCAGAGTGACAGATACTGTGCTGATAAACTCATCACGCACACTAAAAGCAAAGAGAGAAGTCCATAAATTAGGTATGTTCGGTTTTGTTTTGAAATACAGCAGAAACAAAGACCACCCAGATAACAGCAAGCCCAGGTTATTTATTCAAAGCGTGTGGGCAGAGTCAGCTACTATGGCTGGAAATTGTCAGAGACCCACAGGCAGAAAGAGAAGAGGTGAAGCTTTAGAGTGGACAAAAGAAAGAGCTTCTGTTTGCCCTGGTTGGAGAAAGCTGGAAAGCAGGCAACGCTATATGATTGATTTCAAAGCATATTTGGTTTTTTCTGATTGGTCTTAAGTTGAAATGAAGGGACAAAACAATGTAACCTGGCCATCACTGACCAAGTCCTGAGCATTCTGGACTGACTGGTAGCAGAGGTTATAGTTTGCCTTCCAGGCTGGTTGTTGCAGAGATTATGGGCCAAGAGTTCTACTGTCCTACATGGTCTGACCATTGCCCACTTGTATATTCAGTCTATCACATACATCCACAAAATTTACAATCTGTCCAAAATTTCTCTATGATGCTGTATTTAACAAAGATAAAACAAACAGAACAGACCACATACATTGCAATCTGTTCATTTAAAATTTTCTTTTACCTGCACGTGGAAAAAGGAGGGGAAATAAGAACACAATGCTATTTATTTGCTATGATCATTAAGATTAAGTCAAATGCATAATTTTGTAATTAACATTCCTATGCTCAACTAAAATTCTGTATGTAGTAAAACTTGTATTGAATAAAGAATATATTGTTTCTTTATTCTTTCTCACTTTCTACTTTCTCACCTTCTCTCTCTCTCTCTCTCTCTCTCTCTCTCTCTCTCTCCCTCTCTCTCTATCTCCCTCTGATCAAATTAAAACATAAGTCATAATAACAAAAAATTTTTAAAAGAAAATGTATTAATAAAAATATTGTTAGTCACTTGTTTATGCAAAACCAGGCCATAGCATAATCATCCTTGGTTTAGTACATTATGTAATTAAAGGCATGGAGGATAATAGTAGTTTCCAGTTGATTCCTATGCACAACTTCCAAAATCGACCACCAGAAAAACCTGTTGAAAAATGAAAAATAAAGCTAGACTCTTTTAACCTACTGCAGTCAGGGAGAATATTGCCTTGGCAGTCCTATCGTGTCTCAGAAGTGAAAAATTCAGAAGACCATATTAATGTAACAAGGCTTGGGCAGAATCATTTTTACCTAAAAGACCAAAGGGTGGTTCTTGAAAGTCAAGAAATTTGTCTGGAATTAGGCAGAATTGATAATAAAAGAGCTATGGAATGGAAGGCATAACAAGGTGAGGGTTTGAAGAGATTATTGACAAATAAGCTGTTCTCTTTAATAAGCAACCTATTTAGTTTGTTCACTCTTATTTTTCAATAATAGATATGTCCTAAGCAAATAGCTAAGTTGTTTTCTCCTGATTCCAGGATTGTTCAGCGAAAACAGAAAAGCATGCTTTGTTCTAGAATTGTTAGCATTGGAAAGGCGTGAAACACTAAGTTTTTGTTCTCAGTACTTAAGCAAATTGAATTTTGAAAATAGACATCATATATTTAACTTTCCAGTACCTAACAGTACTGTACACCATGTACATGACTGATGGAAAAAGAAAAGAAAAAAAAGAAAAGAAAAACTGAATCTTTTTATTTGATTTAAATTTTAATCCCAAAGATTAATTAGCTAAAAACAGTGATAATATGTTTCATCACCTTGATTTTTAGTTAAAGGCTTTCCAAATAGTAATAAAATACATGGTATTAGATGTTCAATGTCTTACTACCTACTTAAAAGCATTTCTCTTTTAACTTTTAGTTTATTGGTCCTCCTGTGATCATGGGTCTGTTTTCTTATAATTATCTCTTTCTCATTGGAGTGAAACATTCTAGCTGCATTTGACAGGGCCATAGAAAAGTACAACATACACACGTCCCAGTGAAAGAGTTGCCTACAGGTAAGGGCAGGGGGTGTCACTGATTTAACCTACTCATACTGCAATCTGAACACATTAATCTCCCAGATATCTTCATGTCCCCAGGATTCCTCACTAAGCTCCAATTTAGAGAGAAAAATCTATTTCTTATATTTCTAAGTGGAAATTCTCAGCTGATTGTAGATAAACTGTGCACCATGGCTGTCAGCAATACGTGCTATAAAACTCCAGGAAATGCTCTTTATTACAAGTCAATTGGCTTTGCCTCGAATCAGCTGCACTCCAACAGCAGGTAATATCTTTCTTTTTGACTGTCTCTAGAAATGCATTCTCTCCCTACTTGTTGCATATAGCCCTCCTCCCTCCACAAGCTCAAAATGCATTACAGGGTATCAAATTTACTAACCAAAGAACTATGACAAAACCAGAGTGAGAAAGGACATCTTCAGACTATCAAGATCTCCAAAAATAAAAAAAGAAAGAAAGAAAAATTGAGGGCTTAAGACTCAGGACTCCAAGTCAAGACAAGTTCATAAGTTGGGAGTTCTTGTTTACCAGAGGTTCTAATGCAAGGGAGAATTTAATCATATAATTATGTAACTCAGAGTTATAAGAATGAATGAGCAAATAAATGACAAAAAGGAAAACAAGCAGATGTGTGGAAAGTAAGTTCTGGTTGAAATTACAGAATTGAGGTAGAAGACTGAGACCAAAAATAAAAATAAATGAGACTTAAAACATGATTCAAACGATAGCTAGAATTTTTCCTAGAGATGATTCATGAGCAAGGAGATTACTAATCTATTGGACAAACATTGTCAGGAGAACCTAGTTTATTATTTCATGGGCCATGTCTTCTGCGTATATGTAGGGATTCAATAAAGAACAAAGGTACGGAGATGAATACATGTTTTGTACTCGGACAGTTTTTCTTCTCTCAATTAGATGGTTAAATATTAATTTATGTCTCTAAATAAGAAAGAGACTTTTAGAAGTGAATTCAGGGAACTCACCCTTTTCCTTTTCTACAGATTAGTAAAATAGAGGGCCAGCAAGAGGTGAGGTTGGTAATCTTATGGTCAACCGTGATTCAGATTCTGGATGTGGTGGCCTAAAAACCACACTGGGCATGTGTGTGTGCATGCCTAAAGACCCAGGAGGAGAATGGAGGAGAATGGATTGCAGTGTGGCCATCCCCACTGTGTGGTGATTTCTTACTTTCCCTCTCACAAAGTCTCTCTGTCTCTCTCTGGTAACTGTACATGCCCTATGGCAGAGACCTTCAAAATATACATAAATAAACAAATTAGTAAAATAGTAACTATTAAGGCATAAATATTATGCAGGGCTTACTATGTTCCTGGTTCAACCAGACCCTGTGGGGAATGCTCAAATCTCTCTCTCTCTCTCTCTCATGCATGCATGTGCCCTATTATGAATAAAAAATAAAAATAATAAACAAATCTAGTTTGGGCTAGACTCACCACAAAACATTAAATTTTCAATAAGTAAAGTTATAAATAAGGCAATATAAAAAAGTTTAAAAATAAAAATAAATTTAAAAAGTTAAAAAAAGAAGTGTTGTGTCCTCTTCTTCTCCTTCTGTCTCTCCTCTGAGTTTTTAAAAATAGTATTGAAACTTGTTTCATGGCCTAACATATGGCTTATTCTAGAGAATGTCCCATGAGCATTTCAATTGTGTATTCTGTTGTTGTTAGGTAGAGCATTCTGTAAAAGTATATTAAGTCCAGTAGTTATATCTGTTGTTTGAGTCTTCTATTTCCTGGTTCATCCTTCCTCTGTTTATGTTACTGATTATTGAAAATTGATTGTTGATGTCTGTCATTTTTTTATTTTATACATTTTATGTATAAAATAAATACATCATTAATAATGCAACATTAACAATCAGTAATTATTAATTAGTATTATTAGTAATTATTACTAATTAGTAATACATCAAGTAATATATCATTACTACTTATAAAGTAAATTTACTCAACCTGAATACACTTTACACCAGTCCAGTTGAAGATACCATACAGTTAACATCAACAGATAATCATCCATTTCTGTGTTCCATAAATGTCTTGCCTCTCTATTTTTCTCTTTGATTCCCTTTTGAGTTATCTGTCCCTTCAAATCTATCAGTTGTTACTTCATGTTTTGGGGGCTCCTGTTATTTGCTGGTATAATTTTTTTTTCTTTTTTTTTCCTTCTTTTCTTTTGGTAGTATTGTTTAATATAAAGGTCTCTTTATGCTTGTATATGTGGATGGAGAGAAGACACTGAAAGGCAAGTTTCCATATGCTTTTCAGGCTCTCTATAGCATAATGGTTAAATCTTGGACATAGGAAGCCAGATCTCACATGGTTGATCATGGTTCGAGTCCTGGCCCCAGTGGCTTAAAAAATTGCTAGGCTCATGTGCATGGATGCCAAAACTCTGTATGGGAGGGAGAAATGAAAGTAAAAAACAATTGCAGCATAACCATGTCCCATTGGATTGTTCTCTCACACGCACTCTCTCTTTCTCGTTTCCTGTCTTCCTCTCTCTGGAGCCCACATGCTCTCTAGCAAAAAAAAAAAAACTAAACTAGCTGAGAGCCAGTATTTCACACTTTATATTTTCATCTTTATACACTGGATTACTGTACAAAAAAAATGAAAAGAACATACCATGACTACCAGTAACAGCAGAAAATATGATCAAAAACATAATTTTGAATAAAGACAGTCAGATACAAAAAAGCACATTCTATATTACTCGATTTATAAAATTTCTAAAACAGGCAAACTAATCTTTGATATTAGAATTCACGAGAGCAGTTACCAGTGAGTATGCAAATACTGATGGGGCTGGAATAAAGAAGTCTCTTCTGGGTGCTAGCATAATTCTCATTTATTTGTTTGTTTGTTTTCCAAATGTAGGTTACAGAGGTATAGTGACTTTTTTTCAAACTTTCTTGAGGTGTAAACTTGACATGCACGTTTGCTTATATATTTCACAAAAACAAAAATAGTGACAATCATCCTTCATGGAAGTATATAAGATTAATACATATTTATAAGAGTCCTGAAAGCATACTGAACCCCACCCCAAGGGCGCACCTTCAAATAAATCAAATTAGATTCAAGGCAAAGAATATAGATGCCAGTTGGCACATAGAAGAACATTGCAATAGGGAAAATTTTGATTATATGTATCGATTTTTCAAGAATCATGTCAACATTATATTCTCTTATTAAAATTCTAAAATCATATGTAATTTTCAGTTATGAAATATTTTTTAACTATATTTTCAGGTCTTTCACAAAATAAAGTGTAACATTATTCCTTCCCATTATGTTTTTGAAGAACTCAGGGAACAACAACAACAGCAACAAAAATGAAAGACTGGAAAGCAGGATGTTTAAACTCGGAGTCTAACAAAGAACTGTTGTGTGGGTGTTTGAGAGGTTTCTACTCCATACTTCACTGGCTGTTGCTGACAGCAACAGTCTAGAGTGAATATTCTTCAATAATAAGCAAATGTACACAGGATACAATGGGAAATCAAACAAATATGTTTTATTTAGAATGAAACAAGCCTCCGGGGAAACTTAAAGTTCTTTGTATTTTTTTTTTTCTGAAATTCGTCAGCTATTTATGCTCTTTTTCTCTTGTGGGAATGGTACAGAATAGAGCATAGTAATACTTTGCTTGCTTAATTCGATTTTCCTCGGCTTCTAGAGAATAAATTAGATTGGCACCAAAGGGCTGCAGAGAAATCTCTGAGATTAGTATCCACTTGAGTCCCAGTGCACACTAAGGGGAGTTGTAAAACCTCAGCCTCAGCCTTCCACAGAACGGCCAGATCTCTCTCTTCCCATTGTGAAGGATGCCTGAGAAGAAACCCTCCAAATCTCAAATACATACGAATTTTTTCAGAAAACTTCCACACATCTTCACCATCAAAGATCAGAGTTGTGGATTCATTGGTGAATCTGTGTATCAGTGAGATATGACCAAGTGAAATCCCAGGCATGACTGAAGAAATCACGGAGGTATCCATGGGCGGACTGAAAGCTTCTCTTCTCGTTACCCAAATTAAGGCCTTTCCAGTCGCATGCTGATGCCAAAAATTCCAAAATCAGAAATTCATTCCTTTGACTTGAAGATAGACCTTTGAAAGTGTAAAATCTTCTGAAACAGGAAGCATCATAATCCTTTTTATTCAAGTCTCTGAGAATGAAATTGCTAGTCATTTTATTCCTAAAGATAAGAACTGATGTGGAAGACAAAGAGAAACTTCTGAAATAATCATAGGCTTCTGAGAACTAGCACAGTAGCAGCCATTGCCATCTGGAAGAGAAAACAGCACAGAAAAAGGAAACTGAAGTCTTCCAATAGAACTTTCAAATGTGAACAATATACAGATTTAGGGCATCCCTATCAAAATTCCAATGACATTTTTAAGAAAAAGGAAAAACCAATTTTAATGTGTATTTTGAACAACAGAAATCCCCAAATAACCAAAGCAATCTTATAAAAGAAAAACAACATTGGAGGCATGACACTTCTCAACTACAAAACATAGACCAAAGCTAGAGCAATCAAATAGTATGAAATTAGCATAAAAACAAATACATTGACCAATGGGAAAAAAAAAAAGAGAGAGAGAGAGAGCCCCAAAATAAACACAAACACATATGGACAAAAAATTTTGATGAGGACAACAAGAAGACGAAAATGGGGAAAGGATAGTATCGTCAATAAATGGTATTAGGAGAACTGAACATCCGTGACTAGATGAAAGAAAGAGGTCCTTATCTTGCAACAGATACAAAAATCATCTTAACATAGATTAAAGACTTATTTATAAGACCTGAAATGGTAAAACTACTAGGGAAAAATGTAAAAGGAAAAGTGTCATTATATTTATTGATCTGGCAATGATATTTTGGGTAAGATCAAGAGACACACGAGGAAATGCCCAACCTCACTAGTTACCAGGGAAAAGCAAATAAAAGCTACAATGAGATATAACTTCATGACTGTTAGAAAACTGCCATTAGAAAAAGCCAGCATGTGGCATGGTGATTAAGGGTGTTGGACTCCCACATAGCTGACTGTGGTTCGAGTCCCTGAACTGGCAGCTTGCTTTCTCACTTTCCCGATCTCTCTCTTTCTCTCATTGTCCCTTTCTAGTCAAATCTAAATAAATAAATAAATAAATAAAGTTGAATAAAATAATTCTTTAAAAAAACAGAAGAAGAAAAGTCAAAAGGGGGCCAGCAGATAGTGTAGCAGTTACGTCGCTGGACTTCCACATAGCCAACTGCAGTTCAGGTTCCAGACCTGGTAGCTTGAGACTCATGTCAGGCATCATGCGTGCATGCCCAAGATCCTGGAAAGAGAACCAATGAGAAACGATTGAAGTGTGGCCCTCTCACTGTCTCTGTCTTTCTCTTTCTGGTGAGTACAAGTGCCCTAATGCAAAAAAAACCTCTTTTTTTAAAAAAAAAAGAAAAAATGGAAAAGAAAAGTCAAAGGGGCCAGCAGGCGTCTTGGTGGTTACGGTACCAGATCCCACATGGCAGAATCCACAGTTTGAGTCCAAGACAAAGCAGCTTGAAAAATCACGCCAGGCACATGTGTGTTGCTTACCCAAAATCCCAAGAGAAGAGACTATGGCATGATTATCTTCCCTTTGGGGTTATTTCTCATTTCCTCTCTTTCTCTTTCTGGTGAATGCATGTGCTCTTTGGCAAAAACCTAAAAAATATATATTAAAAAAGAAAAAGAAACTCGTGTACACTGTAGGTCAGAACATAAATTGGTGTGACTACTATGGAAAACAACTTATAGGTTCCTCAAAAATTTAAAAACAGAACTAGCATATAGCCATATATAGCCTACTAATCTTTTTTCTGGGTATTTACTCAAAGGAAAGGAAATCATTTCCTGATAGAGATATCTGCCCTCCCATGTTCTTTATACTATTATTCACAATAGCCAAGATATGGAAATAATATAAATGTCTCTTGACACATACATAGATGAAGAAATACACACACACACAGGAATTTTATTCAGCTCTGAAAAACAAGATCTTGCTATTTGTGGCAATATGGATTATACTGAGAGACATAAAGACAGTGTATAAATGGTTAATTTTTTTCAATTTTCCTCCTCTCTCTCTCTCTCTCTCTCTCACTGTTTTTTGTTTTTCCTATAGAGTGCTTGCACTTGCCAGAGAGAAATGGAGAGATAAAAAATGAGAAATCAGCCCCCTAAATAGACAGAAATGGAGAGATAAAAAATGAGAAATCAGCTCCCAAAATAGATGGCCACACTGTAACCCCTTCTCCATTCTTCCCTCAGGATTTTAGACACTCACACACATGTACTCAATGTATTTTTCAAGACTCAAGGTCCAGGACTCTAACCATGTAGTTGGCCATGTGAGATTTAGCCACCTTAATCACCATGCCAACACCACCTAGCTCTAGCTAAGCTAGCTCCCAATTTTCACTTTATTTCTTTCTCTCTTTTTCTTTTCTTTTTCTTTTCTTTCTTTTTCTTTTTCTTTCTTTTTTTTTTTTTTTTTTGAGAGGTTTTTTGTTTCTTGTTTTTGCTTTTATTTGGCTATAGGGCATGTGTGTGTGCCAGAAAGCGAGACAGAGAGACAGAAAGCGAAAAATCATCCCCCAGGGGGGATGGCCATGCCACAATCCCTTCTCCTTCATTCTCCTCTCAAGATCTTGGGCACGCATGCACACATGCCCGGTGTGCGTTTAAGCCACTGGGTCTAGGCCTCGAACTTGCAGTCCATTACATGGGAGTCCAGCAACATAGCCATTATGCAAACTGCTGGTCCTGATTTTCTTTTTTAATCTGTCTTTTAATTGTTATATTTAGATTTACATCTAGTGTCATTAATGAAATGCTCAGTTTTAAATAGACCATTATATTTTGTTTTTATATGTCTTTATGTTACTCCTTTTTATAATTTCTCCATAGTAATTGTTCGATCGTATTTTTTAATTCCATTTTGATTTGTATGTAGTAGCTTTTTCAGTGGCTGCATAGATATTATGAAATAGGTACAGTCTTCCCTCATTTGCTATTGTGGCTTTTTTTCATGGGCCCCCTCTCTCTCTCACTGTTTTTTGTTTTTCCTATAGAGTGCTTGCACTTGCCAGAGAGAAATGGAGAGATAAAAAATGAGAAATCAGCCCCCTAAATAGACGGCCACACTGTAACCCCTTCTCCATTCTTCCCTCAGGATTTTAGACACTCACACACATGTACTCAATGTATTTTTCAAGACTCAAGGTCCAGGACTCTAACCATGTAGTTGGCCATGTGAGATTTAGCCACCTTAATCACCATGCCAACACCACCTAGCTCTAGCTAAGCTAGCTCCCAATTTTCACTTTCTTTCTTTCTCTCTTTTTCTTTTCTTTTTCTTTTCTTTCTTTTTCTTTTTCTTTCATTTTTTTTTTTTTTTTTGAGAGGTTTTTTGTTTCTTGTTTTTGCTTTTATTTGGCTATAGGGCATGTGTGTGTGCCAGAAAGCGAGACAGAGAGACAGAAAGCGAAAAATCATCCCCCAGGGGGGATGGCCATGCCACAATCCCTTCTCCTTCATTCTCCTCTCAAGATCTTGGGCACGCATGCACACATGCCCGGTGTGCGTTTAAGCCACTGGGTCTAGGCCTCGAACTTGCAGTCCATTACATGGGAGTCCAGCAACATAGCCATTATGCAAACTGCTGGTCCTGATTTTCTTTTTTAATCTGTCTTTTAATTGTTATATTTAGATTTACATCTAGTGTCATTAATGAAATGCTCAGTTTTAAATAGACCATTATATTTTGTTTTTATATGTCTTTATGTTACTCCTTTTTATAATTTCTCCATAGTAATTGTTCGATCGTATTTTTTAATTCCATTTTGATTTGTATGTAGTAGCTTTTTCAGTGGCTGCATAGATATTATGATATAGGTACAGTCTTCCCTCATTGTCTATGGAGGATTGATTCCATGGTCCCCTGAAGATAGCAAAATATGTAATTGCTTAAGCTTCTATTTTAAGACTATCATTGCGACCTATCACTAAGAAAAAAAAATTCTCTTTGAAATATCACTGTTTATTGAAAGTGCACTTGGTCACCCAGAACTCTGATAGAAATGTATGACAAGATTTACATCATTATGCCTGCTAACACAACAATCGCTCTACAGCCATGGATCAAGAGTCATTTCAACTGTCGAGTCTTAAATTTTTTAAAATATATATTTTTTTAATTTACCTTTAATCACTGTATATATTTACAATGTACAGCATGATTTTCCCAGCATGAATATAGTGCGTATTATCAAGTCAAAGATATTACCATATAGATTATCATCAACAGATAACTTTTCACTTTTCTATTAAGTGTGTTGTTTGTAGTTTTCCAAGTCTTATTGACAAAATACATTTTGTAAGACTATAGCTGACATAGATAGTATTCCTCTGATGGATCTGAGCAAAGTAAATTGGAAAACTTCTGACTCCCATTAAGAGTATTTTTTACTCATGGAAGGAGGTAAAAATATCAACATTCCCAGGAGTTCCAAAGAAGTTGATTCCAGTTTTCACAAATGACTTTGAGGGGTTCAACACCTCAATGGAGCAAGTAACTTCAGATGTGGTAAACATACTAAGAGAACAGGAATAAGAAAGGGAACCTGAAGATGTGACCAAATTAACACCATTTTATGATAATACTCAAAAAAAAATGAGGAGTTACTTGTTATGGATGAGCAAACAGAGTGTTTTCTTGAGGATGAATCTATTCCTGGTGAAGATGCTGGGAACATTGTTAAAATGATAACAAAGGATTTAGGAAAAGTTATATTTTAGTGCTTTGACAGGTTTTGAGAGAATTGGCTCCAATTTTGAAAGTTCTACTGTAGATAAAATGCTACCAAACAACATCATTTCTCCTTCAGAGAAATGTTTTGTGACAAGAAGAGTCCATTGATGTGGTAAATTTCATTGTTATTTTATTTTAAGAAATTGACAAAGCCATCTGCTCCCTCAGCAACCCTCACCCTGATCAGTTAGCAGCCATCAATATCAAGACAAAAAAATATTAAATTTAGATTTTTTTAAGTTATGTATTTCTTTCCTGAGTGAAAGAAAGCGAGATGGATACCCTCAATTGTGTCTCAGCACACCATCATCCTTCTCCCAGCCTTCTAGCCAGCCAAGATCACAGGTTGGCATGGATGTGCCTGATATGTTCAGGGTGACCTGGAGTCCAGATCTTACATGCGTCATACAGTGGCACCCTATTGGATGCCTGGTCTGTTTAGTCTGGTCTGGAATCCAAAGACCCATGTGGCCTCAGTCTCTGAGGAGCATAGTCTTTTTTTTTAAGAGAAATTTTCGCTATAGGGCACATGCTATAGGGTGTGTACCAGAGAGACAAAAAAGACAAAGAGACAGAAATCTAGAAATCACCCCCCAGGGGGGAGCATGGCCATGCCACCATCCCTTCTCCTCTATTCTCCTCTCAAGATTTTGGGCACACACACACACACACACACACACACACACACACACACACACATGCCTGGTGTGAGTTTTAAGCTGCTGGGTCTGAGACTCAAACCATGGTCACTCTGTGGGAGTCCAGCGACATAACTATTTCGCCATCCACTCGTCCCTCTGAGGAGCATAATCTTAGCAGCAGGAGCTGCTGAGTGCTGTTTTAAATTTTAATAACTTTTAGTCACAAAAATGTAAAGCTTTGCACATTTAAAAACATTTTAAACATCATCAAGGAATACCTGTCAGGATAGAATGATGGTGATAGGACTCATATTGTTTAGCAGATATTTCAGTAGAATATATTAAAATTCAAATATTTAGACATACAATATTAGTCCTCCATATTTGCGATCTTTCTCCAGGCCCCACAGTTGTTAAGGATGGGCTTGATCCTTGCCACAGGTATCAAACTTTCTTTTGACTTATGTGAGTTTTCTTCACTGACCATCAAGAGCGGCCTTCTGGGTACTAGTAAGCACCCTGTGCACCCAGATGCCATCTGGAGTTCGTAAATTCTGAACTTCTTTCCTTTGCTGGCCCAAACTGTATAATTGATCTTTTGTGAAATGCGTGACTTAGATTCCTATATTCCCTTGGAGATTTAAAACCTTATCCTGAATTACCAGTAATGAATGGAGTCCTATTATTTTATTTCCTGCAACACTCTGCTGGCCTCCAATACAAGGGGATAGATTTCCTATCAGGAAAATATAACCCACTCAAAACTCTTTTTTTTTAATTTATTTTTATTTATTTATTTATTTTTATTTTCGCTCAACTCTCAAAAACTATCTACTGTCTAGACATCCAGGTCTGAGTTTTGGACCCTGACCTCTCAGACAAGAACTCCTCATCCTAAAGATTCACCTCTCTTTTAGCGATGGGTATACTAGGATTTAAAATCGGTTAGGAGCTAAGTAAATTCTCTGTAGTACTGTCCAAAGTCCAAATAGAGATTTTTCAAATCAAGTGCAAATTCACTTCTCCTCTCCACTGCCTCTGTGTAGAAAAGTGTGCCTAACAGCACTTTAGACCAATAATAGATCTTTGAATCAATAATTGAAGTCCACTAGTTCTAGCGACATCAATAAAATGGCATCTTTAAATGGAACAGAAGAAAGATGAGGAATATCAGGAGCTATAGCTTTATTGGCAATAGCAAGCCATCTTACGAAGGCATCAAAAAAACAAGCAAGCTAGATATGGCTTACCGTTATAGTGACTAATAATAGGTATTTGATCAACACTTGACAGAGAAATTGGCATTTCAGGAAGATACAACTAGCACTTCCCGATGCACCTAATTACATCTGGGGAGGAACTTAGAAAGAACCAAGCGTGATATAAGTTCAGAATTAATTTCACATTGGAATTGCATCTTTTTTTTTTTTTTTGAGATGATCACCATATATTTTACAAACCTGAAATTTCCCAGTGGGCAGTAATTCTTACAAAATCCTTTCTCCACAGGTTGGCAATGAGAATTGTCAAAAGAAAAATAATCTTCTCCTTCCAATTGGAGGGTGTGTGTGTGTGTGTGTGTGTGTGTGTGTAATCAAGAAATCAAATACTTATACTACATACTAATCAAGAAATCCAATTTGCTCCCACTTACTGAGTTATAACATTTGCTTGTAGTGCATATAAGTCATCTGCTCCATAAATTATGCATTTGACACCTTGTAAGCACAATCATTCTTCAGCTCTCTTGTCTAATATTTTCTTTATTTGATCAGCATCTGTGTGTTCAGAGTGCTAACAGGCCAAGTTAATGTTGACCCAGATTATTTATTTACCAAACAAGACCTGCTCATAGATTAATCGGTAGTTTCCGGGGACCCTTGGTTTTCCTTCCTACCAGTTTCAAATTTCAGTGCTACATTAAGATCATTTTCTTCAGTGTCATTGGAGTT
Source organism: Tupaia belangeri chinensis (assembly GCF_000334495.1). Lineage (NCBI taxonomy): Eukaryota > Metazoa > Chordata > Mammalia > Scandentia > Tupaiidae > Tupaia > Tupaia belangeri. The sequence continues at coordinate 279,614 of NW_006159457.1, read as the reverse complement.
TCTATCCCAGATACTCATCTCTCTTTTAATTTCTCATTCTGATAGGATTTTGTGTTATTTCCTCTTTTTTCATATTCAGACGCAACTCTCACCCCTCTCCCAGCCCAGATATACTTTCTTCCCCTAAGACCTACTTTAGGGCAAGAAGTACCAAAATTTATCTTAAGTTCCAATGAAAAAAATGGAATGAATTTATATTTTATTTTAAAGTTATCTTAGGTGTATTTAGAAATCTGTGTACATTTAAGGAGGGAACCTAAAGAAAAGTGGTAAGGGAATGATGTTGCCTGTACTTTCTTGGTACCCAAAATGGATAAGCACCCCTCTCATCATCAACTTCACTTATTTCACTTAAATATAATAACAAATCAGGTTAAAGATGAGAAACCTGAGTTTTAAAGGCATTACTTGGTCTTCCCCAAACCATATGGTTATTAAAACTATTATGGAGATGACCACCCAAATAGAAAGTTACATTCCCAGCAATCAGATACAACACAGAATATTGATTAAACTTTATTTGAGTTCTTTGGGCCTTATTTTTTTCAGCCATAAAATTGAGATGGAATATTGACATTATTTCCTTCCCATCAGTTCTGTTTCTTTGTTTTTTTTTTTTTTTGATTAAATGTAATATTTAAACTTTGTCTCGACTGTGGCCAATTTT
>NW_006159457.1:261610-278094 GCF_000334495.1 Tupaia belangeri chinensis | reverse complement strand
GGTAGTTTCCGGGGACCCTTGGTTTTCCTTCCTACCAGTTTCAAATTTCAGTGCTACATTAAGATCATTTTCTTCAGTGTCATTGGAGTTTCTATCCCAGATACTCATCTCTCTTTTAATTTCTCATTCTGATAGGATTTTGTGTTATTTCCTCTTTTTTCATATTCAGACGCAACTCTCACCCCTCTCCCAGCCCAGATATACTTTCTTCCCCTAAGACCTACTTTAGGGCAAGAAGTACCAAAATTTATCTTAAGTTCCAATGAAAAAAATGGAATGAATTTATATTTTATTTTAAAGTTATCTTAGGTGTATTTAGAAATCTGTGTACATTTAAGGAGGGAACCTAAAGAAAAGTGGTAAGGGAATGATGTTGCCTGTACTTTCTTGGTACCCAAAATGGATAAGCACCCCTCTCATCATCAACTTCACTTATTTCACTTAAATATAATAACAAATCAGGTTAAAGATGAGAAACCTGAGTTTTAAAGGCATTACTTGGTCTTCCCCAAACCATATGGTTATTAAAACTATTATGGAGATGACCACCCAAATAGAAAGTTACATTCCCAGCAATCAGATACAACACAGAATATTGATTAAACTTTATTTGAGTTCTTTGGGCCTTATTTTTTTCAGCCATAAAATTGAGATGGAATATTGACATTATTTCCTTCCCATCAGTTCTGTTTCTTTGTTTTTTTTTTTTTTTGATATAATGTAATATTTATACTTTGTCTCGACTGTGGCCAATTTTCCAAGAAGATAAACAGACTATAGGTAGCAATTTTTTTTTTTTCATAAATGTTTGGGCTAGAGCTACCATTCTGGACTTGCACAAGAGAAAATATTTTTGGTAACTCTTGGATCTATGTTTATTTCATATCTCATAGATGTAGAATTGTGGAAGTTGAAGATGTTTGGTGCAAAAGTACATTATTGAAAACCTGTCAATCCCATGTCATATCTCCTTATGCAGGACATGGAAAGGGTACATCCCTCTTACATCAAGGCTAAGGTGAAAGGTTCAGTGAGACCACAACAGACCTTGAGCTGTTAGATCCACGACTGAAAGAAGCTAACTATGCAAGACTGTAACTGGCTCTCTGCTCTAGCAGCAGCTCAAAAAACAGTGTGTGTGTGGGTTTGGGGAGGGCGAGGAACCCTGAAGATGCTGTTGTTGGCTCTGTATTGAGTACTCTTCCTGTCTTGATCCTCCCCTCTTTCATTTCCTCTGGCCCCTCTGGTTGGATCTTTAAATGAGATGGATATCCTAACCAACTAAAGAGTAATTGCAGATATGCCAGACCAACAAATACAGCTTGATAAAGGCTTTGTTTGTTATATTTTGCTAGAAGGTGCATAGACTCACCCAAAAGGAAGAGAGAGAGAGAGAAAGGCACCCCTCATGGGAAATGGTCATGAAACAATTTCTTTTTTTTTTTTTTTTTTTTTTTTGGGGGGTTTTCTCTGTGTGGGCTGTTTTCTTCCCCCGTCGATAGGGCACGTTCGCTCGCCAGGCAGACAGAGACAGACAGAGAGACAGAAAGCAAGAAATCACCCCCCGGGGGGATGGCCACGCCGCAATCCCTTCTCCTCCATTCTCCTCTCGGGACCTTGGGCACGCATGCACAAGCACCCGGCGTGAGTTTCAAGCCACCAGGTCCGGGATGCAAACCACGGTCAGCTACGTGGGAGTCCAGTGGCATAGTCATTACACTAACTGCTGGTCCCATGAAATAATTTCTTTTATACCATTTCTCTCCTTTCAGAATTTTGGGCATGTACACATATATGCTTGACATGATTTTCAAGTCACTGGTCCAGATTTGAACTGCACAGATAGCCATGTGAGATACAACTGCCTTTACCATGACGCCATTTACTGATCCAATGAGGGCTTTTTAAAATGCAAAAGTGAAGTCCTCACCCCTTTTAATTGAACATTACAGTGGGGACTGCTATATCTACCCCCTTTTGCCTACTTATAGAAGGAGCTCAGTTAATGGTAACTATTCTTTCAAAATAAATAAATAAAGCAATAATAATGTCAATAATTTATTTAAAATAATCATTTATTATTTTATAAGTAAAAATTGTCAAAGGTCAGTACCATAACATGATTTAGCCTAACACAAGACCTTGATAACCTTGAAAGATAAGACACATTGCTACATGGGAGTGCAAGAAATGAACTGCTAACCAGTTCTTCAGTAGAAGAGAAAAAGCAAGTGCATTTTAAGAGGATAACAAAGTGGAATCTTTAAAGATCTTTAAATTGGGAAGGGGAAGGGAATCAAGGGAAACACGAAAATGAAAAATTCTCTTTTGATAATGTATATAATAATATCTTTGGACTATAATATTTAGTGTATTCATGCTGGGAAAAAATTAAAATTCAAAAAAAGATGTTTAAAGAATTAGTGGACATTAACTAGGAATGAACAGAAAAGGGGCATTCCAGGTAGGGCAACAGGATAGGTAACTACTAAGCTATGAAAGAACTAAGCAGGAGTTTGGGATCATCATCCAATGACTACAGCCACATTTGAAGACAGAACTAGAGAGAAGTGGAGACAAGATGATCTGTAGTTAAGGACTTAATCCTGAAGCTCACTGGTCATGGAAGAGGCCAAGAAAAAAATGCATTTAAGAAAATGCATTTAAGTAAAAGATGGTGGTCTGCAAGGTGATCCCACATGGAAGGTTCTTGATTCAAGCACAGAGACCTCCCCGAGTACACAAGATTATATGGGCCACATGTTTGCCCATGATCTAGGATTGCTGAAGGCTGGAAAGTTGGGAGTGGATCATGGCATTGCAACTGTGGCAAGAATGTTGTCTCTTTCTCTTGTTTTTTTTTTTTTTTTTTTTTTTTTTTTTTTTTTTTTTGAGAGGTTTTTACTAAAGGGCGTGTGCACTCGCAAGACAGAGAGAGACATAGAGACAGAAAGCGAGAAATCACCCCCCCCAGGGGGATGGCCACGCTGCAATCCCTTCTCCTCCTTCTCCTCTTGGGATCTTGGGCACGCACGCATACATGCCCAGCGTGAGTTTTAAGCCACTGGGTCCAGGACGCGAACTGCAGTCACCTATATGGGAGTCCAGCAACATAGCCATTACGCTAACTGCTAGTCCCTCTTGCTCTTGTTCATGAGAGAAATAAACAAATCTTTTTTTAAAAAAGTTAAAAAGGAAAGAAAGTATTTTGAAAAGAGAAAAGAGCATGGGCAGAGATAAAACAGGATACAGAGAGATGAATGAGAGGATCACTGCAGCGATCCAGGTTTTTAAATCCTACTTTCTCTCTTTATATGTATGGAAATTGAAATATAATGCTTCTCCTATTTCCTATTTCTATTTTATATATAATATATATATGTATAATTCTCTAGTCTAAAGTTCTTGCCACTGGGCTATGAAAATATTTTTCCATATTCAACAGGTTCCTTTCTTTCTCCATACCCTGCCCCACAACAAAACACTTGCATGTACATACACACGCACACATTATTGGGTTGTCGGAAAAGTCATCACATATTTTTCTTTGTTTTTCTATACAAAAAATACATCATGACTTTTCTGAAAACACAAGATATGCTATTTCACATTAAGAGCTCACTGTTTTTTATCACAAGTATCTACCTGTATCTATATGCAGACCTTCTACAGTTGCAGATTAGTACTTGTGGTAATGAAAGACGACACTAAAATTGAAAAGTAAAGAAAGAGTGACATCTACTAAAAACCAAAGGAAGGAATTGAAACAACCTTTTTGTTTCCCTTGGTTAAACATGAAGGTCAGTTTTGAACTACACTTCCCCTTCAGATCCTTCCTTAACACTGAGCAAGGCTGAGATCCATCACACATACTCCATCACCAGTCATCTAAAGCCTTATTGCCCAGAACTCTTGTAATAGGGCTTCTTCACATTTCGTCTTACTAGAAGAAACCCATGGAGATATATGAGAGTATGAAGACAGCCTTGAGTTTGGAATGTTTCATTTCATGCACTTCCTTCACCTCCAGACAGCCTAATAGAGAAATGTGGGTATCTAAACCAAATCTAGAGTAACATTTTCATGTAGCATGTAAAACTACCACTAAGTCAAATTCCCAAATATTATGGCCTATTTCTCCATTTCATTCAGTATTCAATAATGAAAGTTTCAAAGACATTACCTAGCTTGAAGAAGAGACCATACCCACAAAAACACACACAAGCAAATACATACTATTCATTTAGCCACTTCATATGGGTCTGATTTCAGAGGCACAGAAATAAGAAAATTTTAGACTTCAAGAAAATTAGAATTTTGTGAGGAAAGACATATAAACCAATCATATACCACTGCGTCCAACTTAAACCCAGTCTCCTTCCAAATAAAGATTCAGGTCTGCTGGGAAAATCACAGAGGCAGGTTGCCAGTGTGCATATTGTTTTGAGAAAAACTCACTGAAAACAACAGATGAACTTTTGAAGAAAAGGGTGACCTTAAATATAGGATTGTGTCTGTCAGAATTTGGCCAATCCCAGAGATATGTGAGATAATACTACCATGATAAGATGATTTAATATATAAACAAATGAACAAACATATATAGACATATGTGTGTATATATATGTGTGTGTGTGTGTATTTAGTCAGCATCTACTAGTACTGATTAGTCAGTATGTGCAATGCCTTCTCCTAGGTATTGGAAAGGTACTGAAAGAAAGAAAGGACAAAGTCCCTACCCTAATGACTCTGATACTAAGAGAAATTGGAAATCTTTGGCATGTTTCACACAGGTACCCAAGTCATAAGTACAAGTAGCATTTTCCAACAAATTCTATACAAGCCAGAGAACACAGGTGATCAACGGCAGTTGTGATGACAACGGTGATTGTAATAACATTCGTGTGTTTGAGACATTAAAGCTGGGCCATAGTGACAGTATTGCTATGCCTATACTGCCCCCAAACTTTCCAATAGGCGCTTTTGTTTACGTGGTCCTGACCTTATTACTGTAGTCTTTATTATTATGACCTATGTTATTATGATTAAGGGGATGGAAAAGAAAAATCTCAGCATCAGAGAAGATATCTATATGTCTAAACAGGGGCATGAGATAACCTTAGGGGCATTGCGTATACAGCTTCCATTTCTTTAATGGTGCAATTATAGAAACATGACAACAAAGAGAAAACAACAGTGCAATTTCTCCCTTGGTTAAGAAAGAGAACTGATTCTTAAACTGTGTGGAAGATATTCTCCATTGTTTCTGTCTCCGCATCAAGCATTCTCTTGGGAGAAACTTTAGGCCATCTAGCCAAGATGGCATGAGTGGGTATGTCCAGAGAATGACTACTTCTACTGTGATCAGGGGAGCAGCTTGTGTTTTCTTTGGGCAAGACTTTTTCGTGGGACCAGTAGTTGATGTAATGCTATGTCGCTGGACTCCCGTAGTTGACCGCAGTTCAAGTCCTGGACCCGGCAGCTTAAACTTACGCCAGGCAAGTGTGCGTGCATGCTCAAGATTCCAAGAGGAGAATGGAGAAGAAGGGGTTGCAGTGTGGCCATCCTCCTTGGAGGGTGATTTCTCGCTTTCTGTCTCTCTGTCTCTCTCTTTCTGGAGAGTGCACATGCCCTATAGCGAAAACCTATACAAAAAAAAAATAGACTTTTTCTTTAGACAATACAATTTATTTTTACCATGATGGAGGGAGGAGAGAAAAGAAGTTCTAACTAGTTCATTTCTAAAATTGGAAACGGTGCTGTTAATCTGGAGGGAATATCTAAAATCAACTGAACTATCAGGAGAAAAGGAAGTAGGTAAGTTGAGAAAAACCACAGAAGTTGGCTCAAGTGCAACAATCTTAGCCTTCCCATTGGTAAAATCCAGCTCCTGAGACATAGCTGCAGCCAAATATTTTCAACCATATAATATCTCAGAGTAGACAGGTGGATAGAAATTCCTGCAGACACAGCACTCACATGCAGACACTCACTCCGAGATCAATGACTTGGCAAGTTAGCCTGTAGATAGGGCAGTAGCTAAGACTCTCATAGCTTGAAAAGGGACTAGTTAAAACAAAGTTCCATCCCTGGACCAGCAGTTAGCATATTGGCTATGTCGCTGGACTTCCATGTAGTCGACCGCGGTTCACGTCCCAGACCCAGTGGCTTAAAACTCACGCCAGGCGCATGTGCGTGAGTGCCCAAAATCCCGAGAGGAGACTGGAGGAGAAGGGATTGCAGTGTGGCCATCCCCCCTGGGGGGTGATTTCTCACTTTCTGTCTCTCTGTCTCTCTCTGGCTGGCAAGTGCATACCTCCTATAGCAAAAACATCTCAAAAAAATAAAAAGTTCCATCCCAGATGTCCTTAGGGTCAGTAATAACATGAAATAAACATGTAGTCATTGTAGAGAGCTCACAGTTTAAACAAGCAAAATATTAAAGATGTTTTTCCCAAAGAAATATTGCAAACAACAAAAGTATCAAATATAATGATTAATTCAAAATACAGTGATTAACTCAAAGCAGGTGATATAGTACCATGAAAATAAACTTCAGGGCGAGAATCAGTGATCCAAATCCCTACGTGTAGTTTGGTATAGAGTTACAAGGGTAAATATTAAATGATTTCCAGCAGGTACCAGTAGGTGCCTGGGGACATTGTCCTGATAGGTGCAGGGAGAGCAAATGTATTCTTGACTCCAGCAGGGCCCACAACCATTGCCATCTAAATGCAACTCTACGTGGCAATTTATGAACATAACCTGTAATTCAGTGTGATTCAGATGTTATGATTGGCTCCATCCCTAACTTTCAATCTGAATGTTTCATTCACAAGAAGGCAATGTGATCAGGTATTTCAATTTCTGTACTATTATAGGTTTTTCTATTAGCAGGGGACATTCATTTTATGTCATTGCCCTCAGTGATTGCCCAGTAAAATACAGACCATAATTATATCAATCAAATTGCAACTGATAGATCATACTCTCCCACCTGCCTTAAGACCAGAAGTAGTATATGATTTTTCTTAGGGACGAGGTAGTGGCACAACTAGAACCTCAGCATAAACATTCTGGGTTTGCACACTGGGGCCTTCCCGGACATGTCAGTATGCATATGCATGGGCTCATAATCTGCGCCAGTTGATAAGAGGGGTGGATGGGACCATGGAAATGTTGGTGAGGGTCTCTCTCTCTCTCTCTCTCTCTCTCCCCAGAAAAATAAATAAATTTAAAATAACAACAATAACAAATAACAGTGAAGTCATTCAATGAACTAGTATGCTGACACATTAAAGAAGAAATTAAGTATACAATTACTGATAGACGTATGTCCAATATTTATTGTGAAATAAAAAGAAGTTGTAGAACAGTGTAAGTAAAGCAATCCAATTTATCTTATTGAAGAAGAGACACAGAATATTTCTGGAAAGAGACATAAGATATTTTAAGAAGGGTGACATCTTCGGAGGGGAATCAAGAGCCCAGGGGTATGGTAAAGGGGGCTATTATCTTTCATCTAATGTACTCCCATGCAGTTGATGTTTTAGCATTAGCACAAATTACTTTCCTAATTAAAACAAAGTTATTTAAAACTCAGCATGGATCATTTGTTGTGACCATGAACTGCTAACATAATTTTTATGATGCCAGTAATGTTTTTATCGTGAAACATTTTGGATATAAACATAAATAGAACAATGCTAGAAACTATGATATTCTCATCTAACATTAAGAAATCTTAATATCTTTCTTGGTTGGACGATGAATTATTATTAATATAGTTAAGAACTCCAGGATATTCCCCAGAAATAACCACTAATCTGAACTTAACACTCACCATGTTGTAGAGTTCTTCTATGTGCAAGTGTCTGCCATGACATGTAGTATCGCTTTACTTATGTTGAGATATTACGTATAAAAGGCATGAAATTATGTTATTATTCAAGTTGAATTACTCATATATTACAGTTAGGTTGGGATGTGCTTCCCAGCGCCCCCTTCAAGACCAAAAAACCTGTGCGGCTACTGGGATTACAGGAACTGATCACCTTCCAGCTGTCATACCCTCTAGAAACTGTCCTATGCTAAAAAAGAACTGCTTTCCCTGAGGTCATGCTATTTCCCAAGACAGCTTGCTCACTGGAAAAGACAAGGTATGAAGACCTAGCCCCACTGAACAAATTAATATGTCTATGTCCTTGATTTGATTACTACACATTATATGCATGCTTTGAATAAACATACTACACACCACAAAGATGTACAATGATTATTTCTAAATTAGGAATCATATTTGTAACATAACAAAACAATAAGCAGGTATTTTAGAAAATAAGTATATTAATAAATCAACACAATAAATTAATAAATAGGAATAAAACAAAGAAAGTTTGAAAAGCCATTCCATTTCAACTCCAGAGTCCCCTATTGAGGAACAGATGCCACTTTTTGAGAACGTGTTATTCACAAGCTGAGTCTAGGAGGGAGCATCTAACTTTCCAATTATGACTAATACTCTGAAAAACAATTGACCTATATTCTTCACAAATATTAATGTCATAAAAAAGAAAACAAATAAAATCCAATGAAGTATTCCAGATTAAGGGATGCTAAAGGGACGAGATGACCAAATGCAGTGCATGTGGGATTTTCCTGTACTCTAAGGAAATGAAAGGGATCATTTGTAGCTGACAGTCCTTGCCTAGTGCATGGTCTCTTCTATGGAGTGCTCACTGTTGTAAGCGTTATACGTGCATCGACTCACTCACTCCTCACCTGAGCCTAATGAGGCAGTCATGATTATCATCCATATTTCACAGACAAGGAAGCTGAGCTGCAGAGGAGATAAATAAGCTACCCACACAACATAGGAAGAGTCAAAGTTGGTATCTCGTGGAAGAATTTGCAGATGGTGGTGTCACGGTCCTTAAGTGCAGTTTCCATTGCTCATCCTCCTGAGATTGCTATTTCAAACTTTTGAGTTTAGCAAAATCTAAAGAACTTATTTGGTACCAACCAATAGTGTAATGGTTATGTTATTGGACCATGGTTTGAGTCCCAGACTCAATGGCTTAAAAACTCATGCTGGGCGCCTGTGTGTGTGTGTGTCCAAGATCTAAGAGGAGAATGGAGGAGAAGAGAGTGCACATGGCCATCACCCCAGTGGGTGGTTTCTTGTTTTCTGTCTCTCATCTTTCTCTGTCTCTGTAGTGAGCACATGTGCCCTATAGCAAAAATCCCTAAAAAAAAAAAAAAAGAAAGAAAAAGTTTATCACTAAGTGTTGGTTAAATTACAGCAAAATGAAAAGGAAATTTGGGAAAAATTAGAGAAGTAAGACATTTGGGGGACACAGATATGGTTTATTATCTGTTGATGAGGATGTGTATTCTCAACTGAGTTACAGTGAGGTGTACATCATGCTTGGTAAAGTCTCTTTACAATCTAAATGATGTATAGCAATTGAATGTATGAATAATAATTTTAAAAATAGTTTTAAAAAAAAAGTCCCATGTGTTACTGGTAAAAGAGATATTTGCATAACACCAATCTAGAAAGCCATTTGGCAACATGTAATAGATGTTAGGATGCAAATACCCTAAAACAGCAATTCTAGTGCTTAGCATATACACAAGGAGACCTGGATAAGAATGTTAACAGGACCTTTGTCAAGAAACTTCCTAACATCCCATCAGTAGAAGATTAGACAAAGTGTTTCATTGTATAATAAAGTACAATAAAACCCAAAAATAATGTGATAAGTGAGATCAAAAAGTTTACTCATGTAAAATGTGGGTCACATTATTAAAAAGTGAAATAAAAGTATTTATCAGTCTACAGTATTTTCTGCAAGGTATGAAGTTAAATTTATCCTTTATGTTTTTCTTTGGTGTGTAGTTATAGAGAAAACAGAGATATTCAATGTATGATATTCCATGGCTATTTCAACAAGGAGCTGTCATTTAATGACTTTTTTTGTTTTGTTTTGGACTTATTCACATGTAAAATATCTGGATCAGAGAAAATGTACATTTTCAACTTATCAATAAAAGTTTCCCCAACTAATCCACCCAATCTTTTACTCTTCTAACTTTCATAACATTATTGTCTGTTACATTATTACCATGCTACTGTTTTACATCACTGGTGTAATAGCTCATGTAAATTAATTTTATTTCTCTACTCAAATTAATTTCATTTCTCTACTCAGTCCTAGAGCTTTTCAATGTCAGAGTTCATTTGGAAGCACCTTTCTAAGTAATCAATCCCAGAGACCCTGCCAGGCATTAACAATTAAATGTAATGTTTACTTTAAAATCGGAATGAGCAAACTATAGTCGATCCACAAGGGCAGAGTGAATGGGAAAAAGTTATAAGTGACTTTGGAGTTTTGCCTTGCATCTGTAGGAAATTCATTCATTATGCAGATAAGAAAGAAAAGACATTCGAACGAACAAAGAAATCGTTCAAGTGTGCCGAGATAGAACACATGGCCCATTCAGAAACTGGTGACAAGTCCAGTGTAAATGGAGCGCAATGGGAGAACAAGTCCAAAGATGTGTTTCCCCTGGAGAGTTGTGTGTTGTATGCCCTGGGAAGGAGCCAAGCTATTATCCTGCTAGTACTAGAGGTAATCATTTAAAGTGTTCAAAAAGGAAAATGATATAATGATCATTAGCTTAGTTTGGGAAATAGTTTAGGAAGTGCATTTCAGGAGAGACCTTAAAGGAAAGAGCATTGATACATGAGTTAAACAGTAGGGCTAAGGGAGACACCCTCAACAATGGAGCTAAAGCAGCAATGGTAGGAGTCAGAATTGTGAGTTACTTTGTTGGTATAATTGTTACAACTTGGCATCTGATTTGCTGCCACATACAAGGCAGATGTAGAGGTAACATTTCTAGCTACAAAGATTTTGGAAGTGGCCTAAGAACATAGACTACAGAGAAAGTGCAAAGGAGATGAAACAGTCGATACTCACATTTCTGGAAACATAAGGAAAAGTATTCTTTCTCTCTGAGAGTTTCCCCCCTCTCACTTGGCTTCACCTTCAATGTGAAGAATTGATGTGAAGGAAAACAATGAACTATTAAGGAAGATCAGTGCAGGAGCCAGCAGGTAGAGTGGTGGTTAAGGCACTGGACTCCCAAATGGCCGACCATGGTTTGAGTTCTAGACCTGGTAACTTGAAAATCATGCCAGGCATGTGTGCATCCATACCCAGAAGGAGAATGCAGGAGAAGGGATTGTGGCATGGCCATCCCTCCCAGGGATGATTTATCAATTTCCCTCTCATTGTCTCTGTCTCTTTCTGGCGAGCACATAGGCCCTATGGCAAAAATATAAAAAAAAAAGAAAAGAAAATCCAGTGCATTATATGCTATGCTATTATAGGTTCATTCCACTCAGGATAAACAGGAAAAAATAAAAATTTCTTTAAGATTGAACAAAAGCAGATTAAACTTCCAAAGAGTGTCTTCTTCCTTTTGTTTTCTTTTTTTTTTTCCACAAAAGCAGTTAATACTCTAAACTAGAAAACCTAAGGAAATATTATAAGTCCATAGTCCCAGAGTCCCAGAGGGAGTGACTTAGGGACAAAACCAGGTAATTAATAGTCTGAATAACTAAATGGCCAGTATCTAAAAGCAGATTTCACATAGGACTTGCCTCCCAAGATGAAAATTCTGGAGGGAAATATGGTTAAGATACTCTTAAGCCATTAAATTACATTGTCATTGGAAGCCTGATGCCCTGGGCACTCCCAGAACATATGGCAGAAAAATATCTTGTCGAGAATTTCATTGCCAACATCAATCGGCAGCTTTGAGAGTCACAGCTGCCATGCTGGCTGGGGTCCAAGGATGTCTCAGGACTGTCTGGTTTTGTATGAGATAGATGGAAAGGTTGGAGTTTGGTCCCACATCTGTATTTCCAGCCTTCCACTGGGAGCAGGATTCACAGTTCACAGGCTTTTGCTCTGTCCCCGCAGACCTCCTGCTCCATCTTTCTGATAGAAGTGACAGAAACCTGGGGCCGTGTGTCCACAGTGGAAAGATGCAAGTGGCTTTCACAGTTTCTGGGCTCTGGCCTTGCGTATGATGAAGCAGTTCAAAAGAATCCAAGTAACGAATGAGTTGAATGTGGAGCTTTTTGTTTGTTTCAGCAACGGGGAGCATAGGCCTTTTTCTGTGAAGTTGTGGAGAGAATAGAAGCTACTAAGTTCAATGTGAAGGAGTCTTAGCAATAGACGAAGTAAGTATAATAGTTACCCAAAAAGACATAGCATGCCTAGCACTCTATCTGCTCTTTTGGATAAGTATTCTCCATTTCATCAGCAGGATTACCTGAAATTCCAGGTGTTAGATTCACCATTGATTTGAAATTAAGAAACTACTGCAGGGGACTAGCAGGTGACATGGTGGTTAAGGCATTGGACACTCCCACGTTGCTGACCACTGTTTGAATCCCAGACGTGGTGGCTTGCTTTCTCACTTTCCCACTCTCTCTCTCTCTCTCTGTCTTTCTCTGGTCAAATTAAAATAAATGAACAAATAAAGTGAAACAATTCTTTAAAAAAATAAAGAAAGAAACTATTTCAATAAACTCGCTCTTCCAATGAAAATATTTCTCTTGGCAGGTCTGTGGTTTTATGACTGGCTTGTTCTGTTGTTGCTTGTTGGTCCGCGCTCTCTTACTAACCTTGGTCTTTTTGGGTTTAGACTCCTGTGCACTGACCATGAAAGGTAGCACATTAGTACTAAAATGTCAACCAGTCCGAGTATTTGAATTCATCAGTTTAGCATAACCATAACCATAACCGTAACATAACACCTAAAGAGTGGCAGATGGGCCTGTGTGTTTTATTAGGGTATCAGGGTAGCAAAGGTAAATTAGAGCGTTCAGGCCCAGATGCCCTAGCCTGGGCATGCCCAGTGACTACAATAGCACAATGAACAGACCAGGGATAACTAGGAGAACGCAGAACTAGGGAGCAAGCTTTGCCTTCATCTTACCATATTGCCTCAAGTAGTAAACGCTTAGGAAAAGCCAGTCAAATTTAACTCTCAAAAATTGATTATCACCTTCCAAATACAGTGTCCTCCATATAGTGTACTGTTAATAACTAACATAAAAATATCTCTCATCCGGGTCAGCAGGTGGCATAGTGGGTAAGGGGGCTGGACTCCCCCATGGCCGACCACAGTTCGAGTCCTGGACCAGGAGTCTTACTTTCTCACTTTCTCTCTCTCTTTCTCTCTCCTCCCTCACCACTCTGTGGTCAAATTAAACTAAATAAATAAATAAATGGGTAAATAAAGTTAAAATATGAAATAATGCTTTAAAAAATCTCTCATCTACTTCTGGGAATGCGAGTATCCACACGTATTGGCTCTTCGGTTTTCTGAATCATTTTTATCATTATGCTTTTCTCATCAATTTGAATTTTAGACAACAGAGAATATGTTTATTACTTTTTTATCCTTCCTTCAGGGATTTACATTATATCCAAGAAGGATTACAACTCAGTGCGCATCAGGCTGAGAATTCTACTCTTAATAACATAAGACATTTCACAATTATAGGTAAAATCTGTCTGGATTAGTTCTTTGTGTGTTGAGGTTAGCCGATATATTCTTTTATCCTCATATTTTACTGTTTCAGAGCACACAAGCAGAAATTTAAGAGCAAAGAAATGCATGCTGGATAAGCTGACTGAACAATTAGAAGTATTTTAAATTGACTGAACAAAAACAAAAAAGTCGAATAAAGCTCACCTTATATAAATGCCTTGGGTATAAAATGAGGAAGCAATGCTTTTGAAATAAAAAGCAATGAATCTTCTTCGTAAGTTCTCTATGGCATTTAAGCTATATCTAATTTGGAAAAAAACACGTTATATAAAAATTTATATGAGAAACTTAATCATATTGATGTGCTTTAATGTGGAAAAATAGTGAAAAAACCTGGGAAGAGTCTGTTAACAAAGAAAACTTGAGATTGTTCATCAAAGTGCTGTTTATTACCCTTAGGTTTTGTCAAAGTACCATTTCCAAAGTTACTAAGTGGCAAAGAACTGGAAAAACTATACATTTAAAAGATATTATTTAAGCAGAATGTCTTGTATTTGCAGCAGAATAAGAAATTAATCCTGCCTTGGAGAGATTCATCTTCTCTCCATTGTTTCCGTTGTTTTGTTCTTCTCCTGGCACAGCTGCCATGCTGGCTGGGGTCCAAGGATGTCTCAGGACTGTCTGGTTTTGTATGAGATAGATGGAAAGGTTGGAGTTTGGTCCCACATCTGTATTTCCAGCCTTCCACTGGGAGCAGGATTCACAGTTCACAGGCTTTTGCTCTGTCCCCGCAGACCTCCTGCTCCATCTTTCTGATAGAAGTGACAGAAACCTGGGGCCGTGTGTCCACAGTGGAAAGATGCAAGTGGCTTTCACAGTTTCTGGGCTCTGGCCTTGCGTATGATGAAGCAGTTCAAAAGAATCCAAGTAACGAATGAGTTGAATGTGGAGCTTTTTGTTTGTTTCAGCAACGGGGAGCATAGGCCTTTTTCTGTGAAGTTGTGGAGAGAATAGAAGCTACTAAGTTCAATGTGAAGGAGTCTTAGCAATAGACGAAGTAAGTATAATAGTTACCCAAAAAGACATAGCATGCCTAGCACTCTATCTGCTCTTTTGGATAAGTATTCTCCATTTCATCAGCAGGATTACCTGAAATTCCAGGTGTTAGATTCACCATTGATTTGAAATTAAGAAACTACTGCAGGGGACTAGCAGGTGACATGGTGGTTAAGGCATTGGACACTCCCACGTTGCTGACCACTGTTTGAATCCCAGACGTGGTGGCTTGCTTTCTCACTTTCCCACTCTCTCTCTCTCTCTCTGTCTTTCTCTGGTCAAATTAAAATAAATGAACAAATAAAGTGAAACAATTCTTTAAAAAAATAAAGAAAGAAACTATTTCAATAAACTCGCTCTTCCAATGAAAATATTTCTCTTGGCAGGTCTGTGGTTTTATGACTGGCTTGTTCTGTTGTTGCTTGTTGGTCCGCGCTCTCTTACTAACCTTGTCCCTTTTTGGGTTTCGACTCCTGTGCACTGACCATGAAAGGTAGCACATTAGTACTAAAAAGTCAACCAGTCCGAGTATTTGAATTCATCAGTTTAGCATAACCGTAACATAACACCTAAAGAGTGGCAGATGGGTCTGTGTGTTTTATTAGGGTATCAGGGTAGCAAAGGTAAATTAGAGCGTTCAGGCCCAGATGCCCTAGCCTGGGCATGCCCAGTGACTACAATGGCACAATGAACAGACCAGGGATAACTAGGAGAACGCAGAACTACGGAGCAAGCTTTGCCTTCATCTTACCATATTGCCTCAAGTAGTAAACGCTTAGGAAAAGCCAGTCAAATTTAACTCTCAAAAATTGATTATCACCTTCCAAATACAGTGTCCTCCATATAGTGTACTGTTAATAACTAACATAAAAATATCTCTCATCCGGGTCAGCAGGTGGCATAGTGGGTAAGGGGGCTGGACTCCCACATGGCCGACCACAGTTGGAGTCCTGGACCAGGAGTCTTACTTTCTCACTTTCTCTCTTTCTCTCTCCTCCCTCACCACTCTGTGGTCAAATTAAACTAAATAAATAAATAAATGGGTAAATACAGTTAAAATATGAAATAATGCTTTAAAAAAATCTCTCATCTACTTCTGGGAATGCGAGTATCCACACGTATTGGCTCTTCGGTTTTCTGAATCATTTTTATCATTATGCTTTTCTCACCAATTTGAATTTTAGACAACAGAGAATATGTTTATTACTTTTTTATCCTTCCTTCAGGGATTTACATTATATCCAGGAAGGATTACAACTCAGTGCGCATCAGGCTGAGAATTCTACTCTTAATAACATAAGACATTTCACAATTATAGGTAAAATCTGTCTGGATTAGTTCTTTGTGTGTTGAGGTTAGCCGATATATTCTTTTATTGTCGTGAGGTTCGCCGATATATTCTTTTATCCTCATATTTTACTGTTTCAGAGCACACAAGCAGAAATTTAAGAGCAAAGAAATGCATGCTGGATAAGCTGACTGAACAATTAGAAGTATTTTAAATTGACTGAACAAAAACAAAAAAGTCGAATAAAGCTCACCTTATATAAATGCCTTGGGTATAAAATGAGGAAGCAATGCTTTTGAAATAAAAAGCAATGAATCTTCTTCGTAAGTTCTCTATGGCATTTAAGCTATATCTAATTTGGAAAAAAACATGTTATATAAAAATTTATATGAGAAACTTAATCATATTGATGTGCTTTAATGTGGAAAAATAGTGAAAAAACCTGGGAAGAGTCTGTTAACAAAGAAAACTTGAGATTGTTCATCAAAGTGCTGTTTATTACCCTTAGGTTTTGTCAAAGTACCATTTCCAAAGTTACTAAGTGGCAAAGAACTGGAAAAACTAT
>NW_006159457.1:238860-260591 GCF_000334495.1 Tupaia belangeri chinensis | reverse complement strand
GACTCCTGTGCACTGACCATGAAAGGTAGCACATTAGTACTAAAATGTCAACCAGTCCGAGTATTTGAATTCATCAGTTTAGCATAACCGTAACATAACACCTAAAGAGTGGCAGATGGGCCTGTGTGTTTTATTAGGGTATCAGGGTAGCAAAGGTAAATTAGAGCGTTCAGGCCCAGATGCCCTAGCCTGGGCATGCCCAGTGACTACAATGGCACAATGAACAGACCAGGGATAACTAGGAGAACGCAGAACTACGGAGCAAGCTTTGCCTTCATCTTACCATATTGCCTCAAGTAGTAAACGCTTAGGAAAAGCCAGTCAAATTTAACTCTCAAAAATTGATTATCACCTTCCAAATACAGTGTCCTCCATATAGTGTACTGTTAATAACTAACATAAAAATATCTCTCATCCGGGTCAGCAGGTGGCATAGTGGGTAAGGGGGCTGGACTCCCACATGGCCGACCACAGTTGGAGTCCTGGACCAGGAGTCTTACTTTCTCACTTTCTCTCTTTCTCTCTCCTCCCTCACCACTCTGTGGTCAAATTAAACTAAATAAATAAATAAATGGGTAAATACAGTTAAAATATGAAATAATGCTTTAAAAAAATCTCTCATCTACTTCTGGGAATGCGAGTATCCACACGTATTGGCTCTTCGGTTTTCTGAATCATTTTTATCATTATGCTTTTCTCATCAATTTGAATTTTAGACAACAGAGAATATGTTTATTACTTTTTTATCCTTCCTTCAGGGATTTACATTATATCCAAGAAGGATTACAACTCAGTGCGCATCAGGCTGAGAATTCTACTCTTAATAACATAAGACATTTCACAATTATAGGTAAAATCTGTCTGGATTAGTTCTTTGTGTGTTGAGGTTAGCCGATATATTCTTTTATCCTCATATTTTACTGTTTCAGAGCACACAAGCAGAAATTTAAGAGCAAAGAAATGCATGCTGGATAAGCTGACTGAACAATTAGAAGTATTTTAAATTGACTGAACAAAAACAAAAAAGTCGAATAAAGCTCACCTTATATAAATGCCTTGGGTATAAAATGAGGAAGCAATGCTTTTGAAATAAAAAGCAATGAATCTTCTTCGTAAGTTCTCTATGGCATTTAAGCTATATCTAATTTGGAAAAAAACACGTTATATAAAAATTTATATGAGAAACTTAATCATATTGATGTGCTTTAATGTGGAAAAATAGTGAAAAAACCTGGGAAGAGTCTGTTAACAAAGAAAACTTGAGATTGTTCATCAAAGTGCTGTTTATTACCCTTAGGTTTTGTCAAAGTACCATTTCCAAAGTTACTAAGTGGCAAAGAACTGGAAAAACTATGCATTTAAAAGATATTATTTAAGCAGAATGTCTTGTATTTGCAGCAGAATAAGAAATTAATCCTGCCTTGGAGAGATTCATCTTCTCTCCATTGTTTCCGTTGTTTTGTTCTTCTCCTTTATCTCCTGTGAAGAAGTGATTCAGCTCCTTCTGGGGCACAACGCATATAAGAGAGAATTTGTCTTTTAATTAACTTATGATTTGAAGCAAAACTTTCCTGTGTCATTGAGACTGATTTAAATGTATCATTAAAGACTACAATGGGACCAGGAGTTGACGTAATGGCTATATTGCTGGACTCCCATGTATCCGAACACAGTTAGAGTCCCAGACCCAGTAGCTTAAATTCATCCCGGGCACGTGTGCGTGCGTGCCTAAGATCCCGAGAGGAGAATGGAGAAGAGACTGTGGCCTGGCCATCCACCCTGGGGGGGTGATTTCTCGCTTTCTGTCTCTCTGTCTCTCTCTGTCCTTCTGGCGAGCACATGTGCCATATAGCAAAAACCTCTCAAAAAAAAAAAAAAAAGACTACATTAAAAGGAGAGGACAGAACTCTGGCTAGGTAAGAATGATTGGTGACAATGCCACATGCCCTAGTGCTGGGTCTAGCACAGTGCCTGACATACATTAAGAGTTCAACAAAATTGAGTAAACAAACAGACATGTCAATAAAAATATGAGTAAAATATTTAATTATGGAAATGCTACAGATTGCATGTCTTAACCATTTTTATTAAAAGGAGAGGACAGAACTCTGGCTAGGTAAGAATGATTGGTGACAATGCCACATGCCCTAGTGCTGGGTCTAGCACAGTGCCTGACATACATTAAGAGTTCAACAAAATTGAGTAAACAAACAGACATGTCAATAAAAATATGAGTAAAATATTTAATTATGGAAATGCTACAGATTGCATGTCTTAACCATTTTTAGAGTTTTTGTTTTCTGAGGTTTTTGTTTTATCTTTTTCCAATGCAAAGGACAGTTTATTAAGTAAAACTGAAAGTACACTCCTGAGGGATAAGAGTAGGCCCAAGAAGAGAGAAACGGAGAGTGGCCCAAGGCCCCCAGAAGTTATCTTCTGTGAGCTTTACAATTTTTTAATCTAGGACATGTCAGTTGATCATTGGCTGGACTCACTGATTGTTTTCATCTCATTGGATCTATCAACTGTGTCTGGGTACACTAATCCATCTCATTGGCTCTAAAAAATATAGCTTAATCGGCTGGACATCCCCCACTGGAAATCTCCAGCCTACATTAATGCAGGTCAGGAACTGTTTGCCCTGATAAGTGTTTCTATATAGCCACACAGACAGATGTTGTAGCCCCCTTTCTGTTTCCATTTCTACCTTTCTCCGACTTCATTTTCAACCTTTTAGTCTCCCTAATTTTAAACAGTGATTTTGACCTTTATGCGGTAGTCTCCCCTTCTCTGTGCTTTCACTTTCTGTGGTTTTAGTTGTCAACAGTAACCAGGGTTCCAAAACCGGTGAGTACAGTACAGTACTTTGAGAGAGAGAGAGACAAAACACACATGCACACAACTTTCGTTACAGTATACATTATCATTGTTCTATGTTAGTTATTGTTACTCTCTGCCTATGACTAGTTATAAATTAAGCTTTATCATAGATACATACAAATATGTATAAGAAAAATATAACACACACAGGATTCAGTATTATTTGCAGTTTCAGGCATCCACTGGGGGTCTTGGAACACATCTCCTGTGGATGAGTAAGGACTTCTATATGGTACAAGTGTTACAAAACTGCAACTAAAAGATAACAGTTCTATAATTTGACAGAAGAGCCAAAACTAACATCTGACGTGACTGAGACTGAAGTTCTTTTTTTTTTCTTCAGTGCCGATCATCATGTCATAGGTTTTATTTTATGATTTATTAAATAGATTCAAAGTCCAGACCATCCACGACCACAAATCACATTCACCATAGTATTTACCTATTATGTTTTTCTTGAGAAAATTTTGTTTATTATTTTGTTCCTTCAACTCATGGCATCATGGAAGACGTTCACTCAAAGATAGATTGCGACCATGCTAAGTGTTCTCTATGGCTTCAATCTTAAAATATCTTAGAAGAATAAGAATTCAGGGGGAAGAAAAAATTTAAAAACTTCAAACTAAACTCCAATATAACCTTCTACATGGAATTACAATCATCCTTCAAAGGTGAATTTCCTAGAGTTCATTTTGTTACTAGTTGTTTGTCATTTGTCCTTTCCTTTATTTCCACTGGTATTTATAGAGGATTTTTTAAAAAATTGTTCAAGTAAGAGCATCCACCTTGTCTTTGCCTATATTTTTAATGAAATGATGACAACTGCAATGCCACTTTTGAGAATTTAGAATGTTTTTATCACCATGAGTCAGAATGATCATATTACCTGATGATGTTACGAGCTGCATATTTTACTTTTGTTACACTCAGGTGTTCAATGAAAATATGACTTCTTTATTTCTATGTTACTGGTTTGAGCTTCCCTGTGAGACCCTGCCCTCCACTGAGAAGCAGCAGAAGGAAAATGTAGGCTGTGTTTCTTTGAAAGTCAGCCCCTACATGAATAGTTCATGTTGAGGCACGGCCTTCCATGTTCTGGACCCTCCCCTTGTTCCCACAGAAGAGCGTGCTTAGTAGTTTACTCTGAAAAAGGGCAAAGGAAGAACACTGGCTGGTCTTGGTTCACATGTCCTATTTAAAATGGTCAAATGTAGATAAAGAGGTAAAATTATACATGGAAAAGCCTATGAAAATCTAATGAATAAGACAGTAGAAGACTCGTTTAACGAAAGTAGTCAAGAAAAGGGCAGAAGGTGGTGTGGAGGTTAAGGAAGCTGGATCCCACATAGCCAACCACACAGTTCGAGTCCTAGATCTGGCAGCTTGAAAATCATGCAGGGTATATGTGTGTATCCAAACTCCCAAGAGGAGAATGGAGGAGAAGGGATTATGGCATGGCTTTCCTCTCTGGAAGGTGATTTTTCACTTTCTCCCCCACCTCCTTACTGACCTTTCTCTCTCTCTGGAGAGTGCACATGCCCTATAGGGAAAAAAAAAATAAAGTCAAGGAAGATAAAGAGTTTCAAGATAAAGAAATTCGAGAATTTCAAAACAAAGTGTACACACTGTAGGTGGAATGGTGGAAAGAAGATCTGAACTGGACATCAGTGGAAAGTTGATGTGGAGGGACTCAGAGGAGTAGGGTTAGTGAGTCGTCCCTGGCCTCCTGTTCCCAAGAATGATTACTGTACAGTCACAACATAAGCAATTAGAAGAGAGGGAGAGAGAGAGAGAGAGGAAAGGAAAAAAGTGTGGACTCTAGAATCATTCATGAAACGTGTGTGGGCTCATCTTTGATTGAGTCTCATAATCCTGTTCTATGAAGCTCAACTTCATTCTTGAGGCAACTATTCCTCTTCCATTGGCTGTTTTCTGGCTTTCCTTATGGCTTTTTTGCCTTCTGCCCCCCAAAACGTGAGCTTCAAGGTTACTCCAATCACTTCTTAAAGACATCAAAGACCAAACGAGAACACCCTTTGATCTCTACCCAGCCCCCTCTCCACAGCAGAGTGCCTTCCTTCCCAATTTCCTACACCATCTAAATTCCCATATTTGGGAAAAAAATCATGCTAAAATAAGTACCTTTTGAAATATAAATACACAGAGAAGGGTAAGTAGGACAGATTGGAAAACAAAAAACGAAAACCTTTGTTCTCCTGAATTACTGTCTGATCAATAAAATGAATGAGAAGAGAAATATATACCATATGGCTCTTCATGGTTGTTTTAAGTAAAACACAAATTTGACTTTATGAGGGGTTTCTACAAGTTTATGAAAAAATGTATATTATGAAAAAACTATCCATAGATTTTAAAGTCTTTCGCACAAAAAAATTAACTTATACATTAATCTCCTTTTTTTCATGAGAAATCCTCCCATATCTCTTAATGCCAGGTGAAAAAAGTTTTCAATGCAAATTCCTAGTGAAAAGTACATATGTATATATTTATATAAAAATACAATATGTCTTACTATATATTATATTTAATTATATATATGTGAAGTATATGTATCTTTTTTTTTAAAGGAAAACTGCCATTTCCCAATTCTGAGGCTAGTAAGATCTCAGTAAAGAGATTTTCTTGATTAAGACTTCAATCATTTTGGATCAATATGACAACATGCCTTCTCATCTCCTAGTTTGCAGTTGATGAATGAGCCTGAGAAAATCTCACAATGAGGCAGATTCCCACCACCCCAATTCATGGTCTCCAGTGTCAACTGAACACTAAACCCCGTTTAACCCTAATGTGCACTTTCAGTCCTCCTCAAATCTGTAGAGATTATTCTCTCCATTGAGCAAGTGACCTTGATGTAGAGCAAATGAAAGCTCTCAGCTGTAAATTTTCTTAATTCTCCACCCATGCTCTTAAGCCTCTCTGTAGATGTAACTTCTCTCACCTCAAACAGTCTCATAAAAAGGAAATATCATGTGTTTTTTTGTTTGTTTTATTAGATAGAGATTTTTTCCTATAGGTTAAAGGCCCTCACTGGAGAGACAGAGACAGAAAACAAGAAATCATAGCCACACTACAATCCCTTCTCCTCCATCTTCCTATCAGGATTTTGGGTACGCGTGCGCATGTGCCTGGTGTGTTTTAAGCCACCAGGTCCAGGACTCGAACCATGGTCAACCACATGGAAGTTCAGCAACATAATCATTATGCCATCTCCTGGTCCCGATTCTATTCTAAGTAGAATTTTATACCAACCACAGTGTCACTCAAAGGTAAAGTAATTTTTAGGCACACAAAAACAAAGGATTTACTCTCTATAGAATATGACAAGTGTACTATTAAAGGATGTACTTCAGCGGGAAGAAGTGAAAACAAGGAATGTACGGGATATAAGAAATAATAGTGAGCAAAACATATTAAAATGTCAGAAAATTTGATTCACCTTTGACTATAAAGATAACAGGCTGTGGAACCAGCAGTTAGTGTAATGGCTATGTCGCTGGACTCTCCTTTCCCTATTGCTTTTTAATCAGATCCCTTTTAATAATTTCTCTGTCTTTAATGTAATTCTCTATTTGATAAGACATGGTTCTCCTGGTTTAGTTCTTTGCCCATGGTTTCTTTAGGTTCTTTGAGCATATTTAAAACACTTGATTTAAAGTCTTTGCCTAACAAGGAGTTAAGATCCCTCAGGGATAATTTTTATTCATTTATTTTATTCCTGTGAAGAGATCATTTTTCCTTTGTGCAGATAGAAAAAAAAAAAAAAAGACATGGTTAAATTGGGATATGTTGAATATTATAATCTGACAACTCTCAAAATCAGAGTTCATCCTTTTCCCCAAGGTTTGGTGTTGCTATTTTCCATCTGAGAACAAAGGACCAAATACAAAAAGTAAAAACTGAGTAAAAAGAAGAGAGAAATTGACCATTGAACAATAATGATCGCAGACTTTAGTAACTCACTTTTAATTATGGACAGAACAGTTGGGTAAGTATTAAATTGCACTATAAACCAAGTAAAGCCACTATAAGCCAAGTGTAGAACACACTGCCCAGCAACAGCAGAGTAATATTCTTTCTTCGTAAGTACACTGGGAGCATTTTTGATAGATCCTATGCTAAGCCATAAAAGAAACCTTAATACATTTTAAAGGACATAAATAATGGAAAGTATATTTTCTGACCACAATAAAATTAAATTAGAAATCAAGAACATACATAAACCTGTGAAACTGAAAAATATGTGGAAATTTACAAATTATTACCAAACAGCCAATAAGTCAGAAAATAAATCAATGAGAAAACAGCAAAATACCTTGAGATGAATGAAAATGAAGAGACAATGTACTAAAACATTTTTTTTTAGGGAAAGCAGTGCTCAAAAGGAAGCAAGCAGAAGGGAGAAAAACATCAGACTAGAAGTTAATGAAAGATGAGAAAAATTATTAATAAAACCCAAAGCAGTTTCTTTGGACAAATCAACAAAATTCTAAACTTCTGGATTGACTAAGAAATGAAAGACAGAAGATTCAAATTACTAGAATGACAAATGAAAGAGGGGATATTGCCACTGACTTCCCAGAAATTAAAATAATTATTAAGGGACATTATGAATAATTGTAATAAACTCATGCCCACAAGGATAAGACAGGGTCATGCAGCTTCACTTATGAATGACATATATTTAAAGAAGAATTAATAGTGATTATTTTTCTAACAAAAAAAGTGGAAGAGGAGGTATGCTTCTCTACTCTCTGAGATCATGATTGTCCTGAAACTGAAATCAGACATACATCAGAAAAAAAGAAAGAAAGAAAGAAAGAAAACTGTACTCCATTATCTCATATGATTATGCCTGCAAAAATCTTCAACAAAATACTAGCAAACTGAATCCAACATTATGATCATTAATTTTTTCAGCTCCACTAGATGAGGAGTTGCCTAGTCATTTGGTTAAACATTATTTATAAGTGTGCTGTGGAGTATGTTTCTTTCCGGAAAAGGTCAGTGTTGGAGTTGGTTGAGTCAGTAAAGTTCCCTTCCAATGTGGGTAGTCATCATCCAATCCACTGAGGGCTGGAATAAAACAAAAGACAGAGACAAGAGGAATGTGTCCCTTTTTTCTGTCTCACCTTTTGAGCTAATTCATTTCATTCTTTCTTCTCCTGCATTATGTGAGACTGATACCATGAGCTCCCCTGATTCTTGGGCCTTTGACTGGGACTGAAACACACCACCTGCTCTTCTGGATTTCCAGTTTGTAGACAACAGATTATAGGACTTTTCACAGCATGAAAATTGCATGAGCCAACTCTCTATCTATCACAGATAATATCTATGTATTATCTATTTATCTTTTTAAAGAGCCCTCATAAATATGCACTAAATGCACTAAAAACTCATTTAGGAATAAACTTAACTAACGTAGTATAATATTTGTATATTGAAAACTGTAAAACATTTTTAAAGAAGATCTAATGAAATGGAAAAATATCCTGTGTTATGGACTAGACGATTTAATACTATTAAAATGATAAAACTTTTCAGATTGATCAACAATTTCAATGTTATTTCTTAAATATTTTTTATTTATTATTATTATTTATACATTCAATCACTATACATCATTTAGATTGTAAAGAGACTTTATCCAGCATGATATACACTTCATCAGGATCCCAAGATGTCTTATTTATAGAAATTGACAAGCTGATTCAAAATTCATAGTGAATTTCAAAGAGTCCATATAGTTAAGACAGCCCTTAAGATGAAAAGTAGGAAGACTCACACCTACCAAGTATTAAACTTACTATGAGAAAAAGCAATCAAGACAATGTGATACTGGCATAATGATAGATGTATAGACCAGTGGAAAAGAACTGAGGATCCAGGAAAAGAAAAAAAAAACAAAAAACTTTCTTATGGTCAATTGACTTCTTTTTGCCAAAAGGTGAGTGTACTTGCCAGAGAGAGAGAGTTAAAGTGAGAAAGCAGCCCTCCCATGGGGTGTGGTCGTAATTCCTTCATCCACTTGTCCATCCTGTTTTTAGGATTTTGGGTTCACACATATATGTTCCCAGAATGTTTTTCAAGCCTCTGGATCCAGTTCTCAAGTCACAAGGTTGGCTACACGGGATCCAGTCACTCTAACCACCAGGCCTCAGGCTGACGCTCTACTGACTTTCAGTAAGGGCACCAAGACCATTTGATGGAAAAAAAGATAGTTCATTAAATAAATGGTGCTGAGACAAGTTAGCAGCCACATGCGAATTAATCAAGTTGGAGCTTTACTTCCCATCATATACAAAATTTAACTTGAAATAGATCAAGGACTTTGAGGTAAGAGCTAACACAATAAAATTCTTAGAAGAAAGTAATGTAGAAGGATAAATCTCAATGTGTTTGGGTTTGGCAATATTTCCTGGATATGATACCAAATGTCCAAAAAACATAAGAAAAATAGATTGAACTTCACAAAATTAACAAGTCTATGTTTCAAAAGACATTGTTAAGATTTTTTAAAAATGGTTATTTTTATACATTTGATCACTGTATGTAATTTAGTTTGTATAGAGAATTTACCCAACATGAAATACACCTCAGACCAGTCCAGCTGAAAGCATGATACACATCATCATCACCAGGTAATAAACCATTTTATTCTGCTCCACTGCATCATCTATTTCTCAATCTCTAATATATTTTGGAACTTTAATATACTTTTATACTTAAGATATATCTGTCACTCTCTTAAGTACTTGGCATTTGATTAAGTCTGTATGATTGATAAGGCAAGCTCCAACCCTTTATGTTCTTCAAAATTGTCTTAGATACAGTTGATTTTGTATTCTCCTAAATTTTCAGAATCAACCACCAAGTGCCATGAACAACCTTGTTGGTATTTTGCTGCAAATTGTACATAGTACATAGATCTATTGATGGAGAATAGGTATATTGACAATACATAATTCTCTTTCATATAAAGTTACACTACCCATCACTGAGGTCTTGTTCTTGTTTTTGATTAATATGTAACTTTTGTCCTTACAGATACACATTGTTAGCTATATTGCCATATAACTTGTTTTGTAAATAATATCTTCTTAAAATTTACATCGCTATTTGTTCGTGATAAAAAATGCAGTGATTTTCATTTATTGATTCTGCATCCAACAAACTTACTCTACACTCATATACTTTGATGATTTAAGTGAAGATGTTCTAGAATATATTTCAATAAAACTAAAATCTTGAATGGCAGTTTAGTCTGACTTTTCAACCCTCAACCATTATCTTCTTTACTTTGCTATTCACTTTCTAGAAGGTCACATAAAATGTTCAACAAAAGCAATAATTTCATCCTTCATTGCTTTGTGTCTGATCTTTAAGGAAATTTTCTAATATTTCATGGTTAAATATATTTATTGTGAAATGTTGGTGGTCCTGCTGCTTCGGATTAAAAAAGTGTCCTACTAATAGTACTTTTCTAAATTTACCTATAGATATTTATCCAGTACTTTTTCAGGAACTCTTAAAACAATCATATTTCTTTCCTTTTTAAATCTGGTAATTTAATGAATTACATTAACGCTTTAGACTGAGACAACAACTGAATGTATGTCTTAGGTTGAACCCAACTTGATTTAGTATTTTTATCAAACTTTGGTGAATTCAGTTAGCTTTTTAATACCCATGTTATAAGTAATATTTATTTTTAAATTTCTTTCTGTTAATATGACTGATTTTATTCTCAATTATATCTTCCCTCTCCTTCCTTTCTTCATAATTTACTCTAGAACACATTGGGTGGGAAGAAGCAAGCCCAGAATTCGTGGTGTTGGGAGAGCAAACACAGTGGCCTAGTGTGAGGTGACTACATGGTCCACTAAGCTTTAGAGTTCAGGCAGGGTGAGAAGGTCATTGATAGGGCTTACTTGTGGAGTGTGTCAAATATCAAAGACCCTCAGAATTCCTTAGTAAGTCCAATATGAGTGACGAGAATATCCACACAGGAAGTATCAGCAAAATTAGCAACTAGAGATTAATTGTACACTAGAAGACTTGACCAAGCTGGCAAACATGATGAGAATAATGAGCAACCCTGCAGTGTTGGATTGGAATTTAGGAAATTAGTGCTGATTTCATGATTTTTGAATTATGTATACATACACATACATGAAGATACACAAACACATACACATGTATGTTTTCTTTCTCTCTCTCCATTGAAAAGGTCTAAGAGCAACAGCAATCCTCACACTCATGAGTTTGTAGGTAAGCATCATTCTTCACAGTACGGTGCCAAGACTCTGGAGAAATGGCTGAATGCTAGGTTAGGACAGGGATGTTCAAGATAAGCCTGGAACGTCTTGTGACATAAAGAAATGAGGTGCTCTAAAAATGATGAGGACTTGGGAAAAGTTTTCAGAAGACAGTCCAAACAGTTCCCACTGAGCAAGTCTGGTGTTATTTGATCAACAAAACAAAAAAATTACAAAAATAAAATATGACCTGGTTTAATAGGATAATGATTCATGAATCCATTCTACTATGAATAAACAAATAGAAAGAAATATTTTTACAGTGTAATGCTAACAAATTAAATAGAAAGAATAATATAATTAGAAAATATCCATTTGACAACCATGATAGTAATGATTAATTCAGTTGAGTAAATAAGATTAATAAATGGAAATTTCATGAGGAACAAGATGCTTGCATAACCTAAAGTTACCTCATCACAAAATATTTATTGATTACAAGAGGGAAGAAAATTAAGTTTGCAGTAGAGAAGCATGGAACTGGAAAATATTTGGGAGTATTCTTATTTTGTGGCAGAATGGTTATCTGTATAAGTTCAATAATGTATGTTGCCTTGAATCAGAAATTGGAAATATTTGTTACTGGACAGGACTTTGACTGGAATGTCATATCTGAAGGTCAATCAGAAAACCTTGGAACTAAGGTAGATCTCAAGTAAGCCAACAGAAGCTCTTGGAAAGATGGCCTGGCACCATAAACAGTTCAGCCTGGCAGAGAGGATTAGAGAAGCTATATGAAAGAATTTGTACTACAAAATAATCTGGACTTTTCAGCCCAGCATTGTAATCAGTGGAGATTGCAAAGGGACAGCCACAACAACCAGAGGATTACCTACCTCAAGGAAGACTTTGAAAGAAGAAAAAGAGACTTACCTTTGCTAGCAGATGGTATATCACATACTTGGTAGGTAGGGCTGAGTTGGGAAGTTCATGTGTGAATTATGTGCTGGGTGTTTGCTTTTCAACAGTTTTGAGTAGTTGATATGTAAATATTTTCTCAAAAATATTTAAAACCATACAGTCTCTGTTGTTATAGAGTCATAAATAAAATTATAACATAGAATTTGAAAAGTGGGACCAGCAGGTGGCGTGGTGTTTAAGGCGCTGGACACTCCCACCTGGCCGACCATGGTTTGAGTCCTGGACCTGGTGGCTTGCTTTCTCACTTTCCCTCTCTCTCTGTGTGTGTGTCTCTCTTTGGTGAAATTAAAATGAAAGAATGAATGAATAAATAAATAAGTAAAAAGTCTTTTTTAAAAAAGAATTTGAACAGTATCTTTAAAATTCAGCTTTTTGAAATTTTGAAAGTTGTTCATTAACTGTCAAGAACTGTGGAATATGAACAAAAGCTTTTTGTTATGTAAAGTAAATGTTTGTAGGAAAATGTAAAAATAAATAAATAAATAATTTTTAAAATGCATGAATTCATGAAGAAGTACAAAGTCCCTTCTTAGGGGAGGATGAGATATGTGGATAGCCCACTCAGTATACTGTTTTCTTGGTTTTCACAGGAGTGTGTGTGCGTGTGTGTGTCTGTGTGTGTGTGTGTGTGTGTGTGTGTGTGTGTGTGAGGGGAAAGTTGTTGAGAGATGGGGGGAGGGTTGAGAGGCAACAGTTAAAAACTAAAACAGGATTCTTTCAGCACCACCCACACACGCCCACCAGAGGGAGGAAGGACAGAAGGGCTTAGTGCCCTTCTCAAGATCATATTTGGTAGCCATTTGACTCAGGAGATACAAGTGGGTACAATGAATTTCAGCATATAAATTTAGGTGTTCCTCTGCCCTACTGCTTAGCGACCTTTGATATCCAGCTGTTCACTGATATCTCAGAATCCATGTTGGAAATGTCCATAGGAAAGAGACTTTAGCAGCTAAGTCAAAAAGGAAAGAACATTGTAGTTATTCTGAGCTCAGGCTTTACAATCAAAGGTATCTGAGATCAGCTCCTAAGCCTACTGGTTACAAGCATGCACTCTTGAGCAAATCACTTAATATCTTTGTAACAAAATGCTTTCTAGAAGTTATAAAGTTCATAAAAGGGTACAATAGCATGTATTTTGAATTGCTTTGTAAAAATTGTTAGATTATTGCAAGTGGCACGATGGTGAAAGCACTGGACACTCACATGGGTGACTGCTGTTAGAGTCCTGGATCTAGTGGTTTTAAAACCAGGCTGGGCATATGTGTGTATGGCCCAAAATCCTAAGAGGAGAATGGAGGAGAAGGGATTGCAGCATGGTCAGCCCCCCTGGGGGGATGATTTCTTATTTTCCCTCTCACTGTCTCTCTCTGTTTCCCTCCAGCAAGTTGCACACACCTTGTGGCAAAAACCTTGAATACTTATTATTCCTGTTACAAAATAATAAACCCTGAATTACAGGTGGGGATTGAACTACAAGACTGTCCAGGTGCAACAAGCATATTTTCTGTAATGGAAATTAAATCATTTTAATCTACTGATTTTATTAACCTTAGTAGTCTGTTTTGCAGCTATTTGATCATTCTTTGTATTTTTGTCATGTCCTCTTTCTTGTAACTCAGTTTTTAGTATCATCAATAAGACCTCATGCGTTTTACTCAGTTTCATTTCCACTGACAGCACGATTTCAATTCAGTGTTTCTCTTACTCAGACCTGTGTTATGTCATATTACACACGTCTTTATAGGAAAAAAATAGCTTATCTAAATAGGAGAAGTTAATGATGCCAATCACTTAATCCCTGATTTTGTTGCAGAAACTCACTTAAGGGCAAAAATATTAGATAACGTTGGATTTACTGTGGTAGACCCTTATCAAGCATCTGTGTGGAACTGGATTTCTCAAGTTTGGCATTGTAAACATTTGGAGCTGAGTCATTCTTTGTGTGGGGGTGGTCCTCTATCCTACGTGGTGAACAATATTTCAGTCCTACCCATTGTTTGATATTTAGCAATATCTCTGGCTTCCATTCACCTAATGTCAGTAGTACCTGTCCCCAATTGTGACTCTGAAAACGTTCCCAGACATTTACATGTGTCCCCTGAGTGGGAAAGAATGGATTGCTCCTGATTGAGAACTAGTGTAAAACTAAGGGATGGTCAAAGGCAGGTAAGGCACCTTTTCATTTGATGTTCTTTTCAAAATCATATTTCTACTAATAATGTAAATTAATGCACATTGAATTTCCTTGCTGTTGTTCCCAGCTCATGTTTTTGGAAGTTCTTGCTCAAATTCAGCCTCTTGCTCTTGACTGTATATTTTATTTTACTAAAAAAAAAAAAAAAGTTGGAATGGAAATATTTCTCCAGGTGCACTTGTTTTCTACAATTAATCCTAAATATTCTCTCTAAAAATTATTAAATGCTTGTTTTCATTAGCATTTACGTTGTTAGGTGATACAAATAGCAAGCTCAAGAATATGCAAGAGGAACTGATTTGACTTTTCCAGAGCTTTCCATTGCTGCTAATTGAGCACCCCTGTATATGCTTAACGACATTTTTCTCAATTTCTCTTCTGCATGGATCTGTATAGGATCAATAGACTTGTATTGACCCAATACGAAGAGACTTTTGAACAAAATTTTTAAACTAAGAATGAAAATAGCAAGATTTATTTTGGTTGCAATCTATTCTTTAGTTCACATAGCACAAGCTTAATTATTTTTCTTGTCAATGGCATAGTCCCCAGTTCTGAAGGTCATTTAGCACCTCCTATAAGTCCAGACCACTGTAACCTATATTTTAGGCAAGTATGGAGATTTATAAGTATTCTATTAGTATGATACAATAATATTTAAACCAGTATCAAGTTTGAGAAAGAATGTCATTTTAATTTAAAAGTTCATCTGAATACCAGAAGAATTAAGAACTCATATAGGAAGGATGATTTAAGCCAAGCATAACAGCCAGAGGAGTTTGACTAAAACTCCCCAGTGAAATAGTAAAGCTTAGTATTTAAGAAATAAATAAATAAAGGCAGGGGAAGCCCCATAGCAGAGTGGATAAGAGCTGTGATTGGGAGCCAGATCTAACATGGCAGGCTGCAATTCAAATCCTGACTGCAGTGGCTGAAAACATGTTGGACATGTGGGTGCGTGTGCATGCACTCGAAATTCTAATTGCAAGGAGAATAGGAGAAAAGGGATTGTAGCATGACCATTCTCCATGGAGGGGTGGGAGAGGGTGTGCTTTCTCTCTCTCCCTCTATCTGGCTAGTTCACACACCCTTGGGCAATTAAGCAAAGTAATAAGTCCTCTATAAATAGTCCTTAAGACATGAAGAAAATGGAAACATATATTTTAGAAAATCTATGAACATTCCAAGTCCACATTTGATTGTACTAGTTTATAAGAAAATATGTATGCTAAGAAATGGTTAAAAACAATGAAGTGAACCAGTCAGTGGTGGAGTGATTAAGGAGGCTGGATTCCCACATGGCTGACTATGCAGTTCAAGAACCAGATCCAGAAGATTGAAAACGCACAAGGTGTGTGTGCATGTGTGCATCACTCAATGATGGAAAATGGAGAAGGGGATGCTGGACCATCCCCTGGGTGTGATGTTTCCTCACTTCCTCTCTCTCTCTCTCGCTCTCACTCTCACTCTCTCTCTCTGGCAAGTACAAATGTCTTATAGCAAATTAAAAAAAAAAAAAGATAAAAATAGCAGGCAATGAGTGAACTTTAACAAACCATTACAGTAAACAAAAGAGATACAGAGCCTTGACCGAGCCAAAAGATTATCTCGGGGTGACTGGGGATACACATGTCTGTGTATCCCTAAGAAGCAACATCAAAGGCTTAACAACATATATGTGTGCATTGCAGGGGACAGGGAGGCTGTATGGAGAGATAGCCTTCGCTAAAATATTGCAATTATTTATTATAACAAGAAAACAATAATAAGGTCTGGGAGGGACAACCATAACCAGAATTGCTGGTTATGACAATTTAAAATAGCCTCAAATGCGTGTGTGTGTGTGTATATATATATATATATATATCCATATATTATATATACAACATAGTCAATATATGTTTGTGTAAATATGTACACATATATCTGCATGTATATATCTATATATCTATAGCTACCTAAAAAGACATGCAGAGATATAGTAATGCATGTCCCATACACCAGAACAAAGGCAGGAGTCAGATGGTGGTGCTGCATAGCAATGCAAGTGAGCTCGCACAGACAGGTCCCCTGTTCACGTCCCAGAGCTTCTCTTTACAGGATGGGTGCATATGTGGCTGGGAGGGGGGTTGGATTATGGCATGAAGACCCTGTTGTGGGTGCCTGTCTCTCTCTCTCATCAAAACATGAATGAACTCTTTGAAAAGTAGGCAAATATCTAACTAAATAGAAAAAAAATGATTCCAAGTAACTATTACATATGTGCTTAAATAAATAAAAGAAACTCTATTTAATGAAGTAAAGACAGGTAGACATAAAACAACTTTAATGTCCAGTGAGTAAGGTAGGAGGACCTCTAAATTATACCATTGTTTTCTTCCAGTCTAGGAACAATAGGCTTTCCTTTTAGCTCAATGTTAGCTTAACAAGGGTCCCAGAAGGTCTAGATTAACAAGACTTGGGTATCACTATTAAGTTGAATTTTGCCAGAATTCACATCAGGAATTGCCACGTTACAGAGCATTAGATGCTACAACCACAGAGCTGGACTCCGAGGAGATCCTGTGAGTTATGCTGGTAAATGTATAGCTTATTCTCACTGACAGAGACAGTTCAGCAAAACCTGGGATCTGTTGGAAGAGTGGGTTTTACAATTATATAACCTCATCCCCATCTGTATCACTATCTGGTAAGAGTTGGGGACATATGGGTTATGAATGTCATATTACACTTCCCACACCTGTCAGGAGGGGGAAAGGCCCTTTTGTCATAAATGCTGATATTGCTTCTAAATTAGGATGATTAAAATCATGTTAATGACAGTGATGGCAAGAGATACCACAACAGTAGCACTCACGCTTCTGGCTTATTTGTCCCTCTCAACCTTAGCACTATATCTATTACAAAAGCATCAAAAATATTCACTGGTGACTAGCAGATAGTATAATCATTACATTGCTGGACTCCCATGTAGTCAACCACAGTTCAAGTCCTAGATCCGGTGGCTTAAACTCACACCGGTCACGTGTGTGTGCATTCCCAAGATCCTGAGAGGAGAATGGAGGAGAAGAGACTGTAGTGTGGCCATTCCCCCTGAGTTGATTTCTCACTTTCTGTCTCTCCAGAAAATTCACATGCCCCATAGCAAAAATCTTTCTTGGAAAAAAATAAATAAATCATTGAACAAACTGCGTGTCCATCACTGGAGCCTGGCCTCTCTATCTTTGGTGATTTCAATCCTTGGGTACAGGAAGTAAGGCCTTATTCATCTTTTCCAAACCACTTGAGTCTCTCCCCTCCATGACATGTTCATACCCACCAGGCTCCATCATATCCCTGACAACCCTCTCGATTATTTCCTTAAACATGCTTGAAGATGTCATGATATCCTATTTTTTGTACTAGCTATTTAGTGTAATCCTTGTCCACCAAGAGTATAAAAAACTTCTCAATGGCTAAAATCCATTTTTTCCTCATAACTTCTAGAAAAGACATATAGCAATTGACCAATAAATACAGATTGACTTGACCAGAAAATAGCGTTGTCCTTTTTTATGCATTCAAGTTTTATTAGCAATTGTAGTTTTAGCTGAATAGTGCAATTCACATAGGAAAAATCTATCCTTTAAGAATATTCACTATCTAATTAGAATGCCTCCTCACTCCAACCAGTGGCATAAATGTCATATTTTCATATTTAATATCCCTATTTATTTTCTATGTGTGCACATACATAATTTTTTCTAATAAATTTGATATATCTCATGGTGCAAAGTGTAACTATTTCTAATTAGTTTGATCAAAGATACCATAGTCAGTGCTGAGTAATGGAAATTATGCCAATAAAAATTCTATTGCTTCTGACAGGGGGAAAAATGGCCATCCATTGATTCAGCCCTCCCAGCCTTCCAGAGAAACATTTACATGTGATGTATTTATAAGAGCACATAAATGTATATATAGTCACCGTTTGTAATAGTCCTAAAGGCTCCGCCGCAGAAGCAGCAGGACAGCAAGCTATTTCTGCTGACTCGTTTATTATCTAGGCCATGTTCCACTCTAGTCTACTGTGACTTTAACTCCTGTGCTTTCTGTGAGGTCAGACGGGGCATTCGAAGACCAGGACTGACCATAAGGAATGCCAATATGGCTCTCTTTTGTTTCCTTGGATTCCAGAGACTTTGATGTCTGGATAAAATAGGATAGCCTTACTAAAAGAGTAACACAAAGAGCAATTGTTGCAAGAAAGAAGTAAACTGACGCGTATTAAGGTATGTAAAAGTCTATGGAGAGCTTAGTGGAAATGAGCTGAAGCAAGGATCTGGGGACATATCTGGAAATGACTGATTTCTCCAGAGTACAAGAGGTTGGGAACCAAAGAAATTTTAGGAGATGTCACAGTACATAATGAGTAAAAATATAGCTTAGTCATTGTAGAAGATTCCTCTTGGAGACTCATAGTAAAAGACAGTCTAAAGAAACAGGATCTGGGAGGAACTGAGGATTCCACCAGCCTTGGAGGTTACCTTTGCAGTCAGAACTGTCTGAGTTCACATCCTTCTTCTTCTCCTGCTGGGTAACAGGCACTCCCAATCATGTTTATGAGGTATGCGAAGCTTTAGCTGCTTCATCCACAAAATTTGTCAACCAAACTTCCAGGCATATGAGAAATGCTTCATAAATGAAATATTCTCTCTCTTTTTCCGTATTGATTCACTCATTTGTTAGTCCATGAATAAGTAATAAGAGCAAATTAATTCCAAGAAGATAGGGATATAGGCATCAACACTTTCAATGTAATCCCTTCTTAAATGAAGTTTATATTCTGATAGATAAGTTAGAAATTGACAGCATAAGGCCATTGCAGTGATGTAGCATGCCTCACAGTGCTGGGTCCACATGGAACATCAAGGTTTGGTTCCTAGGTCAACCTGTACATACTGGACACACCCACATATATGTGCCCATGATTCTGGATATCTGAGAAGACTGGGAAGAGGATCGTAGAATAGTGAGACCCAGGTAAGGGAACAGTTCTCTCATTTGAAAAGTAAATAAATAAACTTAAGAAAAGGAACTAGCAATATCATTAGCAAATAAATATTAAGTTGTAACTCTCAAATGTTCTGTTAAAGGAAAATCCAGGTACAAGAGACCTAAGCCTAGGTTTCTATAAAATATTCCCCTGTGGAAATGACTTTTAAGGCAAGATAAGAACATGAATAAGATCAAGCAAGGTAAAGTCATCTAAGGCAGAAATATTGATAACAGCTTGTTTGAAGTCCCATAGTCCTAAAGGATCTTGACAGGTCTTAGGAAACAAACAAAAGGTCAGGATGAATTGAATGCAACATAAAAGGTGAAGATGTGAACAGAATGAAGTGAGTCAAAAATAGTGGGTAGATTTTGAGTGTGTTAATGAAATGACTTTTAATAATTACATGTAAAACTAGTAGAATTTATTCTTAGTGTAATCTAAAAACTAAAAGATATTAAATGAGAAGGTGACAGAAGAATGATTCTATTTAAAAGCAGCTTAAAAACCAGCACATGGCATGTTTATGGCTCTGGATTCCTACAGAGTTGACTGTGGTTCAAGTCTTGGACCTGGTGGCTTAAAGTTCATGCCAGGGACATGTACGTGCATGCCCAAAATACCAAGAGGAGAATGGAGGAGAAAGGATTGTGGTATGGCCATCCACCCTGACAGGTTATTTTTAACTTTCTGTTTGTCTTTTCAAGAGTGCACATGCCCTATAGCAAAAATCTCTCTCAATAAATAAATAAATAAATAAAAACATCATGTGCCCTAATATGTTTCATGTTACAATGGAAAATTTCACTTTCAGAGAAAGTGTTTCTCAAGGTTCCACCTTAAATTTACAGAATGCTTACATCTAAAACTCAGGGTAGCTTTTTCCATACCATCAAATGAAAACATTATTTCCTAGTCTCATAGTGAAAAAGTTCAAGAGTTTTCAGGGAGATGAATCAATATTACTTTTCTTTCTTTCTCCAGTTCTGAACAAATTGGGTACAAGAACGAATAGTAACATAGATCAGAAATTTAAAAATATATATTCATTACTTATAAAATCTAAGTTACAGTGGCTCATTTCAAAAAGTTGAACATGCTCAGTGTATTTATCTCAGATGTGCAAAGTAATTCACTCTTCTGAAGTGGAACATTTGATAGAACAAAGAGAAGCTAGGAAGGTTAAACTAATTAACATCCCTCAACATGTAAGGAGTTATCAGAAGTAGGCAAGTAACTTCTTCCAAATACCAAAGAGACCATTACCTATAATGGGAAAGTGAAAAAGGAAGCTCCTCACATTCATAAAGGAGGTAAACAATATTGACAATTCATACATGAAATAACCAAAACAAAAAGAGTTTATTTAAGGAGGAACAAAAGGCTTTCAGAATTATAACCAAATTAGAAGAGGGGGCCATTCTAAAAGTGAATAGACAGTTTTTGAAGCCTGGGAGGCAGGGAAAGGATCAGAGATGCAAAATGGCATTTCCCATTTCTATACTGTTAAGAAGATTGAAAACCTTGTTTTACTATTGTAGTCATAATTTTAAGCCTATACCATTCTAAAGATGGATGTCATCTTCACTTTTACCCATTGCATAATTAATCCATCCTTTATTTTAATTTTATGTACATCGTGTATGATTTTATGTCTCAACTAGGTATGACAGGGAGAGATTTGAAGGATATGTTGGCTTAAGAACTCCAATCTTCAGTTCTTTTATTTCCTGTATAAAATCAGTGAAAGAGCATTTTATTTAAGCACATTCATTTACAGACTTCGTTAATGTGAATAACTCTAACAGGGAGAGAAACTGTCACTAACACTCAAAAAATATATTTCTGCCTGAAAACTAAAGTCCCAAGGTAGCCTTCTAGCCACACTGATGCTACATAATTCTGTTTTAAATGTCATCATGAAATGAAATATTCACCTCCACAATGGTATTATGTTGAAAGCACAAATTTTCACTTCTTCTTTTCTTCTTCTTCCTCTTCTTCTTCGTCTTTTTTTTTTTTTTTTTGAGAGGTTTATTCTATAGGGCATGTGCACTCCCTAGAAAGACAGAGAGAGACAAAGAGACAGAAAGTGAGAAATCACCACCCACCCCCTACCCCCCCGCCCAGTGAGAATGGCCATACTGCAATCCCTTCTCCTCCATTCTCTTCTCGGGATCTTGGGCACACATGCACACGTGCCCAGCGTGAGTTGAAATCACTGGGTCTTGGACTTGAACTACAGTCGACTACGTGGGAGTCTGGTGACAAAGCCATTACGCTAACTGATGGTCCCAGAAAGCAAAAAAACTTTTGAAGCACTGATGAGTTCTATGCAGAAAATGAAAATTCAGGA
>NW_006159457.1:229851-238819 GCF_000334495.1 Tupaia belangeri chinensis | reverse complement strand
TTTTAATTCATTTCCCTACTTTTTTTTTTTTCTGAGAGATTTTTGCTACAGGGCATGATGTGCTTGCCAGAAAGACAGAGCAACAGAGAAACAGAAAGCTAAAAATCATCTGGCATGGGAGACAGCCATCCACAATCCCTTCTCCATTCCCCTTTTGGATCTTGGACATGCACACACACAAGCCCAGTGTGAGTTTCAAGTGCTGGGTCTGGGACTCGAATCGCGGCCCACTACATGAGAGTCTAACGATGTGGGAGTCCATTACACCATCTGCTGGTCCCCTATCTCCCTACTTCTTAATGGGAATGATCCACATAGGAATCCCTTCTGCCCCTTCTCATATTCCATTTTCTGAACATTTCTTTTTTTTTCTCAATATATTTGCCCTCACTTCCAAAACTAAAATGTAGCATCTGGCTGGAGTGAGAAAAGAATTTTCAGAGATTGTATGAAGCCCTGTCAGTCCTATTTCCATACACCTCATAATGAAAGAAATGAGGAGCAAAAGTTATTCCTATGAAATTTCTTGAGATGGCACTGATGCATGACAGTGCCTTTTTTCTATATGCAATTTGTATTTCCCTGTGAAGTCAAGTTTCAATGAAAAGAATGTGATTTATAGAATAAATCAATCATACATGAGTTGCTTTAAATGTAGTGAGGAAAGCAGAAGAGAAAACTACATTCATGTAGTTTTGCTTAATGGTAAAATGTTTAGGAATGAGCTAATTTTTTTTTTTTGGAGAGGCTTTTCTATAGGGTGTGAGTGCTCACCAGAAAGACAGAAAGTGAGAAATCACTCCCCAGGAGGATGGCCATGCCACAATCCCTTCTCCTCCATTCTCCTCTCAGGATCTTGGGCACGCACGCACACGCGCCCGGCATGAGTTTAAGCCACCAGGTCCGGGACTCAAACCGCAGTCGCCTACATGGGAGTCCAGTGACATAGCCATTATGTCAACTGCTGGTCCCATCTTTCAAAAACTTCTGATCATTCTTTGTACTCTTCTCTCACTGGATACATCCAAGAATTTAAAGGAAGCATCAGAATGTTCTGAGGCTCTAACCTGATCTGGGGTGGAAAACCAAAGTTTCATACCTATTTATGATAAATCCTATTTGATTAATAATCTAGAGCATATCTGGGATTCACGTATAGGATGAATAGCAGAGTTGAAGTTAAAAGGAAAAGACGAAAAGTCCGCAAATGCTCACAATAAGAGAAATAAGGACACCCATTTATCCTTGCCATGTAATAGATTGTGTCCTCCAGAAATGCACCATGTCTATCTCAGATGCCGTGTAGCCAAGTGGAAAGCAGTAGCGAGGATTTATGGTTTAAGTAAATTACTTCCAGAAGTCATGTTTCCAAGCTATTAGTGTGGAACAAATAGTCTGAAGAATGTGAGGACAGACCACTTATTTCTGAAAGCAATTCAATGGGAAGAGTGGCAATGTAGGAACTTCACCCCTTAAAATCACTTTTATGTATCTGTTCTATTACACTGGATTAAAATATTGTACCCAACACAATTAGCAATTAGATTAATAAACATGCCCAAGCAAAAAGCAGTGCCCTATCACATCTTTTTTTTTTTTTCCTTCCTTCCCAGAAAAGACACTTATTTATAAGTAAAAGTT
Source organism: Tupaia belangeri chinensis (assembly GCF_000334495.1). Classification (NCBI taxonomy): domain Eukaryota; kingdom Metazoa; phylum Chordata; class Mammalia; order Scandentia; family Tupaiidae; genus Tupaia; species Tupaia belangeri. The sequence continues at coordinate 237,178 of NW_006159457.1, read as the reverse complement.
TGGTCAATTACAATTGAGAGCAATAAAACTTAGTTTTTATAACTCAAATTAAATGTTTCAGCATTCTCATTAAAGTAATCAAAAAGTCTAAGATGAGTTCTCATGGAGGAATGGGATTTTTTGTAGATTATATTAGTGAGTAGAGGAACCTAAACTAACAACCCTGAACTCTTAGTGGCTAAAAATAACAAAAGTCCATTTCTTTCTCATACTGCATGTTCAGTGAGGTAGGCCAAAGAAATATACCCAGTGTAGTCATTCTAAGACGCAGGCTTAACAGATGCACAACCAAGACGCGACAGCATATCCATAGAGGGAAGAAACTGGTGAACTGAGCTTCTGCTCACATTTGCTTAGCCAGAACTAACCACCTGGTCATGCCGAACTTCAATTGGGAGGGTGGGGAATTAAGATTCTTCATGAACCTAGAAGTAAAAGAGAATCAGACAATAGTGATAATATCAGTGACTCTTTGTAATAACTACCATAAATTGATCTTCTGGTCACTATATATTTGGTGTAACTTCAACTCTTCTCTAAAGGAGGCATTCCAAAAATTCAGCATATGTATGTGATAGAAAGTGGTGTTTAAAACTGGTCCAGATATGACTCCTCTTGTTTAGAGAACTGGGAAGAAAAAAAGAAAAAAAGCTGTGTCTGATAACCAGAACACAGAATACATCAGTAAAACTGAAATAAGATACACATAATAGATATTTGCTTCACTTCTAAAAGAATAATAACTGGTTCAGGGCAATTCTGAAATTCCATTGAGCAAACATTGTCAGGCTCCTCTATTAGAAAATCAAAACAAAATAAAACAAAAGTGTGCCTTTCGTATTTCCTCAACTATTTCTTTATCTCTCTTCAATAGTTACTCTTGTGCTTGGTGGCTTTTTTATTTTCATATTTAGTGCAACATTTCACTGCAGGACATGAAATACAGCTTTCTATAAGGCATCCTATGCATCAGATGAGAATACGAACCACTAACCTGGAGGAGTCAGTCCCTGATGGAATCATCTTTGGCCACTGGGGGCAGCAGGGAAAAGGAAGGAACCCTTCTCATATAGTTTTTTGTTTGTTTGTTTGTTTGTTTTAATTTTTTTAACATTTTTTTATTTCATTTTCCATAAACTTTTCTGGAGTCTATTTGTAGAAGTCTAAATTGAAAACCATTTCTCCTGCAATTTTGAAAACATTTGCTATCTGCCTTTCGATCTCTCAGAATGCTTTTTTTTTAAGTTTAAGCAAATGTCTTATTTATCTTTAAAAGTTGTTTTAATCTGATTATTTCTCTTTTCTAACAGAAATTCATTTTTAAGAGACTTATTTTTCATTCTCTTTCTAAAATATAGGATTAGCTCTCTGAGATTACAAAATAGTTTACGTTTTCTTCTTTACTTCTTATTTGTTTCTTTGGATATATATTTCTTACTAGGGAATTTCTTAAAATGCCAAGTAGCTTTCATTTTTTTTCCAGAGAGTACATATGTTTGCCAGGAAAGGACATAGAGACAGGGAGGGAAAAAGCACTCTCCAGTGGGGTATGGTCATACCACATCTCTTCTCCTCCAACTCTCCAATTGTTGGAATTTGGGGCAAAGGACACATAGGACAATAACATGTTTCCGAGCTGCTGGGATGGGATTAGAACTGGGCGATTGGCTATGTGGGATCCATTCCCTTACCCACTCGGCTATAGGGCCAGCCCTGCCATCACTCTTGATTATTCCATTATATTTAAAGGCAAACTGGAAGGCATGTGGGCATGAAAAGTCCTTATTAACTTTCAGCTTAACTGTTGGAAATCTGGTAAGGAACTGAATGTTGGTCATTCTACCTACAAATGATAGTTTCTCCAAAGAGGAAACTTCTAGTCTTCTGCCTAGAGCAATTTCATCTGCTCAACAGAGTCATAAGAGCAGGACAGAAATGGTAGCTGCAGTTCTCTGTACTCAGCATGCAGTTTTCAGTCCCACATCATACCACTAACTTCTACTGCACCTGGTGGACCAGAGATCATGGTCTTTTGGGTTTGACTTCTCCGAAGAATGTATTGAGTCATCAGAAAAGTCATGACTTACTTTTCTATGCAAAAATACATCATGACTTTTCCAGTGACTCAATACCACTGATCTTCCATGTGTTGGAGAAGGACTAATTAGACTGTCCTTCGGTAGACCTATCAAATGACTGCCCTGTATAAACGACTTCTCTCAGAGTCCTTTCTCTGATACATGGAGGTTCCCATTCTGAGTCTGCTGGATTCTAGAGCATAATGGTCTTCCTTAATATTACCATCCTTGGCTGTTGGTCCCCTCTCTCCTAAGTCCTTATCATTTTTCCATCTGACAATAAGTGTTGACCTCTCTTGTTTATTTTAGTTCTGCCTGTTAATTCTTTTTAATCTTGTGAGTTTATGAATTTTAATTTTCTATCATTTTCTGTGTTATTCAGAAATCTAGATTAGTGATTTAATTCACTTTTCTAGCCCAACGCACTGGAGAACATAATTCTATCCATCACAGAAGCACACTTACAGAGAGAATTTCAAAGTAGAATCGAAAAGGAAGTTGTATCAGAATCACTGAAGAATAGAGACCAGACAAGTGCATTTGAACTTCTGTCTAGATTTGGTTTGCATATCGATGAGTCAGGCCCCAGACTAAAAACCTATGTGTGATTTTTCAGACCCCACCATCAGCAATTACAAGGGATTTACCCGATAGAGTAGAAAGCTGCCCTCCCCATCCCAGACTAGTGTAGAACCAGTATCTGGCAGCCTAAGAGAGTTGCACTAATAGACTCAAGCCCCTCTCTCAAGCCATACTCTTAAACATATCCGTGGCCTAGCCCAGGAGCCTCTTTTCAAAAGCTTCTTTATCTGAAGCCTTGAGAAGAGAACGTCTTTAGATACCTCTGCTGAGATGTCCTTGCAGGGAGGGAAAAGGGGAAACCTTGTAAAAATGTTTGCCCACTCTGACTCAATACTTAGTTCTTCATTTCTAGGTTGTCCCTGCTTGTTTTCCACCAGGACCCAGAAGCCATAAAACTATAGAAACCTTTCTGCTGGAGCTTCTCAAACAAAATGTGAGACAAGCTGTTCATTCACCTGACTTCCCTTCTTCTTTCTTTTTAAAGAATTATGTATTGGGAACCAGTAGTTAGCGTAATGGCTATGTCGCTGGACTCTCACATAGTCAACCGCGGTTTGAGTCCCAGACCCAGTGGCTTAAAACTCACGCCGGGCGCATGTGCATGTGTGCCCAAGATCCCGAGAAAAGAATGGAGGAGAAGGGATGGTGGCGTGACCATCCCCCCGGGCAGTGATTTCTCGCTTTCTGTCTCTATGTCTCTCTCTGTTTGTCTGGCGAGCACACGCGCCCTATAGCGAAAACCTCTCCAAAAAAAAAAAAAAAAAGAATTATGTATTCAGTTTTATTCATTATTGTTATTATTGTTACCCTTTAATTTGCTAAAGGGAATGTCCATTTGCCAGAGAGAGACAGAGAGAGGGAAAGTAAGACAGAAAGCTGCCACGTCTGGGATTTGAACCATGGTTGACCATGTGGGAGTCCAGCGCTCTAACCACCATGCCACCTTCTGGTCCCACATTCACGTGACTTTCAACCCTACACATTTTCCTAGGGAGAAGTGCAATAGGGAGGAGTTGATATTTTCTTCACTTCTTGCTTTTACTCCTGCAGTACATCATTAAACTGTGACTTTTACAATGTTGGCTTATTGTTTTAATTGGCTACTCTAAGACCTAGTAGCACAGCTTTCTTCAACTCAGCTGAGCTCTGGCATATATTTCTACTTCCCCAGATTGTCTGGATTTAAATCCCAGCACTCACCACCACAAAGCACAAAGCTTTGGAACTTGGTGAAAATTACTTAACTTCTTTGAGCTTCATGTTTCTCATCTTAAAATGGCAATAATACCATTCATTTCATTCCTCTTTGGGGGATTCAATGAGATGACTCATGTAAGGATCCAAAATAGCCTCAACTACATGGTAAATAGTAAGTGAATGTAAATGATGATATTAAAGATCATGATGATGATCATTTAGATTGTTTGACATCAGATCTCTTTAAAAATCTGCAGACTCTTTCACAGAAGAGTTGGAGTTAAGCATCTAATTCATTTTCTATTACTAAAAAATTAAACACCAGTGTTTAAATAATGATGAGCAAGGAGGTCCAGAAGGGTAAGTAGTTTGAGTCTTGAGTTTTCAATTGAAATTTTATTTGAATTCTGGCAAGAATGTGCATTGGTTGAGGTTGTAGATTTAGTCTCTAACCTGAGGCAGAACCTAGGGATTCTATTGGAGGCCTTCACGTCAGCCTCAATGGTTTTTGACCTGTGTTTTTGTTCACATTATGAATTTTTGTTAAGACCTCTGCTGCCCTAAAAGATTATCTAATTTCATCCTCTGTGCACATAACTGTATTTTGTAATTGCAACCTCCAAGTGAGGAGGGTAGGATAAAATAGGATGGAAACATTTGAGAAGAGAGATCCTGACAGCTGGAAAAATGAGTCCCTCTTCCGGCTCTGCCCTGTTGTCAGCTTTCCCGGAACACATTGGCCCAACTGCTAGAACTTCATCAAAATAGATTCATCCCAATGCATTATCATGAATAGATGCAAATATTTCCAAGATGCATCTGGATGTGCAGGCATTGTAACCAACTAATTCAGTTAAAAATAGAAAAGATGTATGCTTTTTAGAACTCTTCAGGGAGACAGAAAAGACATTTCTAGAGATCAAATTATACATGAGACTTGTATGTTTGTTTAGACATAGCAGCAATATTTTCTTGTTATTAGTTCATTTATTCATTCATCTATTCATCCATTTATGCAGTAGTCATTGTGTGCTTCTAAAACTAAGGAAGTGCTAAATTAGAAATATCCATCTAACACCTCTACAAGGATAAATGGCCAACTTATCTCCAGTTGAGCCTCTTGGGTGAACACTTTCACCAGCACTGATCATCAGTCCTTTCCAGAATAAGACCCACTTCATCAAAGAAGTTTCACTTTGTATTATTTATTTTTTGAATTGCCTCCTTCTTGAGGAAAGCATAGTTATTTTGGTCATTACAAAAACATGACCTCAATCAAGTAACTAGTTAAATTTATATGGGAACAGAAAAGTATTAGTGATTTTTTGCTATCATATAAGAAAATCACTTGCCATATTCTTTTGGTACCTGCTACTTGTAAGGTCTGCTTGGAGATATTTTGTTAAATTAGCAAAGAACCTATGAGAAAGTAATAAGTATTCAGATGCAGTGTGCAAGAAGGAATTTTGTCCTTCAAAAGACTCAGGATAAAAAGAAAGTCATATAGGGACCAGCAGTTAACGTAACAGTTATGTCACTGGACTCCTATGTAGTTGACCACAGTTTGAGTCCCGGACCCAGTGGCTTAAACTCATGCCAGGCATGTGTGTGTGCGTGCCCAGGATCCAAAGAGGAGAAGGGATTGCAGTGTGGCCATCTCCCCTGGGGGGTGATTTCTTGCTTTCTGTCTCTCTGTCTCTCTCTGTCTTTCTGGTGAGTGCATGCATCCTATAGCAAAAACCTCTCAAAAAAAAAAAAAAAGTCATATAAGAAGTGAGTAATAATATTAATATGTCTTGGTGTATTTCATGTCCCATACAATATGACTGTTAAAGATGAAAGCATATGTCTTAGGTGTAATAGTAAGACTATTAGATCCAAAAATACCCATTTATTTTGTAAAGAATGACTAGAATTATGAGGATCTTGATATTTCTGCTAGGAAACAACTTAAGGAACTATCACTATTAATCTAATAAAAAATAACAGAAGGGTAGGGAAGAGTTCAACTATTTTTATTTCATTTATTTTATTTTTTAGAGATTTTTGCTATAGAATGCATGTACTCATCAGAGAGACAGAGAGAGAAAGTGAGAAATCACACTCTTAGAATCACACTATGGTAATTTTACAGTCCCTTCTTCTCCATTCTCCTCTCAGGATTTTGGACTTGCAAATACTCAAGCCTAGCATGAATTTCAAGATGTTGGGTCCAGGACTCGAATCTCAGTCAACCATGGGAGAGTCTAGCACGTTAACCACTATGCCACCTGCTGTATCCAAGAGTTAAGTGCTTTTAAACATTAAGTAAATTATTTCATCGTAATGGAAATTCTCTAAAGCCTTTCTAAACAAACTAGATAGGGAAGACTGAGTTACAAAGAATTCAGTTTTACTAAGTTTATTACTAGGAATAATAGAAAATAAAAACTGATAGCAGGAAGTAGAAAAACTGATAGCAGGAAGTGGACAGAATAGATGTTGAAGCTAGATTTTATAAGATTTAAACATCCCTGTGTTTCTTCAAGATGGTTCTCTCATAGCAAATGGTACTATTCAATTCTATGTATGTTAGAGAAAAGTATGCCCTACAATGACAACTGATGCAAATTCTATGTCTAGAATTGGTGGATCATTTGGGAACTGCAAAGATAATCACAGCTCTCGGTTCATTTAAAAGGCTTTGGCAGATGTCCTTTGATGAACAAGTGAAACCTAAAACACCATTTGTAGAACCAGATGGGCTTATATTATAAGTTAAATGTCTTACCCTTTAGACTTAAGAATTCACGTTTCTTTCTAAGGATTGCCTCATGATTTATTAATGGATTAGGGTCACTCAACAATGATGTCATACAAGTTTGTAGCCAGATTGTTTTAAATCAACATCTGGAACCTCTTGGCTTGGTATAAACTTTAGTCCTCAAGTTAGTCATGTTCAAGCTTACTACATGGCAATGTGGATATTCACAGGTATGTCAGCTGTGACACAAAGTGGAAAATGAAAATATAAGCATCTGCAGAATAAGATTAATAGAGAATTGTAGCCATTTTAAGCGAAGATGTAAATCGAGAATTCATTCAACAATGTTTTCTGAGCTCCTAACCTGTGTCAGAAATGGCACGAGTAGATTCTCATATTAAGTCTGTCTCACATCTTCAGGACTAACCTTGGTTTACTATGTGATTTCCAACTGAGTGGAAAAAAAATAAAAACTATAAAAGGAATATGTCCTTTATTACGCCAGGCAGATTAGATGAGGAAATATGTTATTTTTCCAGGTTTTCTGATGATCTGTTACCTAATAGGATTTTTATCTTGCTCCATCCATTAAATTGGCATTCTCAAATCCTGTCTGACTATCAAGTAACAAATTGGTGCTTGCTTTGCCGGGTGGTGTCAGCATATCCTGGAATTAATGCCTGTTATCTGCTAAACACCTCTAAGCTCCTGACTGTTTGCCCAGGTT
>NW_006159457.1:201838-229762 GCF_000334495.1 Tupaia belangeri chinensis | reverse complement strand
TTGCCCAGGTTCGGCAGTAACATCTATCATCGGAAACCTCTCTTTATCATGGCATAAAGGACTTGTGTGGTGGGAGCTAACATAAGCTGCATGCTGCCTCTAAGTGATCCTGTGAATGGAGCTGCTCTGTCTACAGATGGACCAGTAAAAGCAGTTCAGACAGTGGATCACCAAGCTAGGCTCTGCCCAGATTACCTGTGCCTGGTCCTTCTTTTCCCCATTATCATACAAATACAGGGATTTTTTTGTTTGTTTGTTGTTTGTTTATTTGCTTTTTGTTTGTTCATTTGTTTATTTTTTTCTGTAATGTCAGGCCCACCCCAAAATTATCCTGGATTTCTCCATAATTATCAAACCATTAATACAAAATGAAACAAACACAGAGGCACAAATACAAAAAAGGAGGCTTCTGAGTTCTGTGGATTTTACTTTCTTCATATCTGTGCTCCTCTTGTTTTACACAGCAATTTATTTCATTTATAACTCATTATTTCTGAATGCCACATTATGTTGTCAACTTTCATATTATATTTTCCTATGAACTAAATTCACTCACATGGAACTTAGTAGGTGTGCAGCGAATAATCACCGATTAGTGATTTTATGTTGCTCTTTAAATACAGGTAAGTCTCCTCACTTACCATTTTTCTAGTCATTAACCCTGCTGTCACCATCAGTTCCAGCTCTTCTATGAGTCTATGTGTCATATTTCATCAAGAAAGAGTTAAATTATCTTAAGCATCACCAGGATGAAATCAGAGGGAAACATATTTTCTACCAGGGTGGTGATGAAAGCTTGAATTACTTAGGGCTCTCCAGAAAAACAGAATGAATATGATAGATATAGATGCAAATACATAAAGATATATAAATGCATGCACACACTCACACACATGTAGAAAGACATATCAGATGGGATTTATCATGGGATTTGGCCCACATGATTATGAAAGCAGAGAAGTTCCACACATGCCAACTCTAAGCTGAAGACCCATAGAAGCTGGTGGTGGAATTCATTCTGAGTCCATAGGCCTGAGAACCAGAGGGCCTGCTGGTCTAAGTCTCTTAGGTCTGAAGTTCCAAGAACCTGGATAACTGATGTCCAAGGAGAAATACTGAATACCTCAGCTCCAGAAGAGGGAGAACCTCTGCCTTTCTGCAGGCTTTGTTCTATGCAAGACCTCCAAGGTTTGGGTGATGCCCATTCACACTGGTGAGGGGAGAGTTCCCTTACTCAGCTCACTGACTCAAAGGTCAATCTCCTCCAGAAACTTGCATAAACTCAGAAATAATGTTTACTTAGCTACACCTTAGTGCAGTCAAACACTCACTTAAAACTGAGCATTGGCCCAATCATGGTCATGCTGCAGTTAACACAGTACTCTTCAGTGCTAGAAGTCATGTGGAAGATCAGGCTTTGGCTCTCATGTCAACCTGTACTTGCATGCATGTGCCCATGACTTGGGAGGAGGGACTAAGAAGGGGATTGCAGGATAGAGCCTATTGAGGGTGCTCATCTTTCTCTCTCTCTCTCTTTCTATCATGAAAGAAAGAAATACACTTTAAAATTAACTATCACAATGCCATCTTCAAATCATGCTACCTCAAATTAAAATAAATAAATAAATAAAAAAATAACAAGAAAATGAGGGCCATACAATGCATAGCAGTAACACAATAGAACCCAAATGGAAAGATCCCCAGTTCACATCCTGGGGCCTCCCTGAACCCACTGGAAATGGGTGTGTGTATCCTTGATCTGGGCTGGCTGAGACTAGAGATGGATCATGGCATCAGGACCCCCATTGAAGGTGCCAGTCTCTCTCTCTCATGGAAAAATAAATAAATAAATAAACTTAAAAATCTTAAAGAGAAAATATACAAATTTAAAGTATTTAGTTATCTAGCAATAATTATTCATAGGAATAATTAAAATGTGTTCACCTGATTCCTGGTCTCAAATTATCTTCTCTTCCTCAAGCTTCAGGGTAGGATCTGGACCCTTACCTCTACTTACTCCATAGCACCTTCCTGGCTGCTCTGACATCACCATGACCCAGGAAAAGTTTAATTGATTCAATTATCAATAGACCTAAAATTGTTGCTCCTGTTTCAGGATCAGGCAATTCTCATATCTACATTCTGGAAGAAGAAAACATGACCTTATTTCAATAAATCTAAATGTAATTTGAAAAATATACTGGCATTGCTCTAGAAAATATTCACCTTTGCCAATCTACGATCCATGCACATAATAGGCTCTCTGCTTATCTGAATCTCTTCTTTTACATTAGACAGAGATGTAAATAGATTCTGTTTATTTTTCAATGCCCCCCCTACCCCTGCCAAAAATGTGATGTAAAAAACATATCCTTTCCTTCTGCTAGGCAAACCTTTGCCTTCTGAGGCTTTCCCTCCAGGAAACAATCCTCAAATTCCCTTTTCTATTCCTTTGTTTTCAGGTTTGCTACTTCTGCTTTGAACAGAGAAATTCAGTGAGATGTCCCTTGAAATTAAAAAAGGAAATCCCAGTACTACATAAGAAAAAGTATGACTAGATTCTACATATAACAAAAATGGTAAAGAGAACCCTGAGAAATTAATCTTGAGAGAGACCCAGAGAGGATGCATATTACGAAAAAGGAAAATCAGAATAAAACATGAAAATCCCCAAGTTGTCAAGATGGCCCACATGGGAACCTGGGGTAAAGGAAATACAGAGAGGGGGAGAGCAATGAATTTATGAAACTCAGCAATGTGCACACTGCCCAGAGCACGCCTGTTCCCTGGCCATCAGAGAAGCGAAGTCCACAGTTCTTATGTTCATCATGAGTAGATGCAATTTAATAAGAGTAAAAAAACTCAGATTTAAAAATAGATCAAGGTCATGCCCAGGTAAGTCATCTTCAAATAGGGTTAAAAATGACCAAAAAACACATAAAATGTATTTAAAAGGTACTATAGATCAAAGAAATGAAATTGAAATGATAACATCATTTTTCAATCATAACATCATTTCAAAAAAAGAGAACATATTATCATATTTTTCATTTTCCTTTGTATCCAAATGGTTCTTTCAAAAAATCCAAATCTAGGGTCAGCCACAGTGGAAAAGACAATAGGATATTGCCACATGATGCTAGGGATATATGGAAAGGCCCAGGATTCAAATCCCAAGTCAATCTGAACCCATAAGGCAACTGGCTGACAGAAAGGTTGAGGGAAGGATCGTGACATGGCGAGACACTGTTGGAGACCCCTGTCTCTTTCTTTCTTTCTCTCTGTCTCAAAATGAATAAATAAATACATAAATAAACTACATTAAAAATAAATTTTCAAAAAAATTGTGTTTAGGTTTGGCCTCTTAGTGCATTGATTAAGCACTGTGCATTGGGAGCTGGGACCCTCATGGCCAGCTGCAGTTATGCCACCATCCCAGAAGCCTGAAAAACATACCAGACACACGCATGTGCTTGCCCCAAATCCTGACATAATAGAGAAATGTAGGAAAAAGGACTATGGTGTGGTCACACCACACTGGGAAGTGCTTTCTCTCTTGTGAGAGCATATACCATCAAACAATAAAAAAATGATAATAATTTTCAAAATTGTTTGTTCAACTATTTAAAAATAACTTTTTAAATTAAATTTAAAAATCCAAATCTACTCTTGACAAAAAGTAACTACTTGACATTAGGATGATTGAATAGATTGATACCTAATTCTCCAAAAGTAATTCTTATGACTTTATCCATTTTTTGGAGAAGTGTATCTTTAATGGAGCTGTGTAACTTACCATGCTATTTCCAGCTTTCGGCCTTCTAGTTTCATTCCCAAGGCAGTGTACCACCTGCTTAGTTCTTCAGTTTGCTCTGTCTTTGGTGATAAGGGAAAAGGGAATGATGTGTCACATTTTCAGTCTTCCTACTCAAAGTTTTCCTTTATTACCTCCTTCTTTATTCTTCCCCAAGCAGGAGAACGTCTAATCTGACACACCAGAACACAGAAACTCACCAAAGTAACTGTTTTCTTTTCTTTTCAACTATTTATTCTATGGGTCAGAGACAGAGACAGAGACGCAGCACCTTGATCAACAGGATCTTGGTGTGGTAAGCCACCCCTAGCCTCAGCCAGTCCCAAACCACGTGCATACGTGTGCCTGGAGCATACAGGGAGGAGACATACATACATCCTCGGAGATAAATTCACACATAGGAAGCCCAGCAGAGGGTTGCATTTTATCCCTGCACCACTGTCCAGCTCTGAAAATAGCTGTGCTTTCAAGGTTCACTTTCTTTGATTTTTTTTTTCTTTTCAAATGAATGTGCTAATAATGATAGATAACACTGATGAGGTGCTTATCCCATGCCAGGAATTGTTCTAAAGGTTGCATATGTAATTACTCAGCATGAATTAATACTCATTAATCAACATGAAAACTTTATGAGGTAATATTACTATCCTCCCACTTTAGAGAATAGGAGCACAAGTCGGAGAGCAGATAACTAACTCATCCAGAGCCATTCTAGCTCAGAGCCAAGTACTTAAACTCTGGACTGTGCACTTCTCTTAGGTAATCAGGAGTCAGAATAAGGAGGGTCTTGTTAAGAATTCAAACATTTAGGTCATTGTTATTTGGCTGTATTTGAAACCTCATCCTGGCATTAGGTCAAAGTTTGTTAACATCATTAATATAAAATAGTAAATAGAATTGAGAGTGCAGTGTCTGCCTAATGGATAGTTTACACTCAAAATCATCCTGTCAATGCTTGTTCTTGTCACTATCAGAGACAACCATCCCAGAGGTTCTAGGAGGATTAGAAAAGAACAGAAGGGACCAGCAGTTAGCATAATGGCTATGTCGCTGGACTCCCATGTAGTTGACCACAGTTCACGTCCTAGACCCAGTGGCTTAAAACTCACACCAGGTGCATGTGCGTGCGTGCCCAAGATCCCGAGAGGAGAATGGAGGAGAAGGGGTTGCAGCATGGCCATCCCCCCGAGGGATGATTTCTCGCTTTCTGTCTCTCTCTGTCTGTCTGGCGAGCCCACGTACCCTACAGCAAAAAGAAAAGAAAAAATAAAAAAAAAAAGAAAAAAGAAAAAAATACTCTCCAAAAAAAAAGGAAAGAAAAGAACAGAAGATAATGAGGAGCAGTCTTACAGAACTGTGACCAGATAGCCATGTTTTTGCTTGATCTTTTGCTAGATTCTTTTCTGAGTTAAGAGAAAACAAAAACAGGGCAATGCCAGAGAAGGAAAACTTCCAACCCCTTGTCCATTTTAAATGAAATATGTTATTGTCCCTTTAGGACACTTGCCTCAACAGAGAAGATGCTGATCTGAGTGATTATATACCAAGACATTCCTTTTAGAAACAAAGTCCAGGCTACATTCTTTAATTCATGTTTCGCCACTCACTGCTGCATTCAAGGTCATTGGATAACTGTGTGTGTGTGTGTGTGTGTATGTGTGTGTGTAAAACAATTCAAAGTCATCAGAAAACTGTGTCTGTGTATGTATGTGTGTGTGCATATATATATAATAATTATTTTATATATATAATAATTCACAGTTATTAGATAATTGCATGTGTGTGTGTATGTGTGTGTATATATGTGTATATATATATATATAGATAGATAGATAAATAGATAGATACACATACATAAAATCATTCTCTTTTTAATTTTTCTTTTAAGCATTTATATTTCTCTGAACTTGATAAGAGAGAATAGGGGTAGTTGATAGAGCAGCAGCTAGGTATTCTAAAAAAGCTGGCTGAAATTCTATCAAAATTCTTTTCCATTCTTTTCAGGAAATTCAGTACAATCATGTAACCTATTATGAAAGGCGGGGGTGGGTCCTCCAACAGTGTCGATGCCATGCATCTGCAGCCTCAGCCGGCGTGGACCACAGGCACGTGCACACCTACCACGCTTGAACATGGAGACTGGGTCACAAACCCACAGTCTTTCCAGGTGGATCTAGCAGGTCCAGCTGTCTTACTCCTGTACCAAGATCTGGCCCTTTTTCTGTTTTGTTTGTTTTGTTTTTTTACCTATATGGGCCTAATGAGTTGGAATACAGTGAGCAAGCAATTTGTCTTTGGAGATAGAGAAGGCAAAAGACCAGCACTTTTAGGAAGCAGGTTGCACTCAGATGAGGAATCAGAAGAGGAGAAAGCCATAAAACTGATAAGATTTGGGGAAGGGCCATCTCTCTATCATTTCCCTGAAGGCTGCTCCAGGAAAGATCTTATAATACTCGGCCACCTTAAGTAAATCCGATATTTTAAAATATGTGACACATCTTAACTGGCTTATGACATCATGTCTGAGACACAGAATCTCATCTGGCCAGGCTACAGCCTCAACCATCTGAGTGATGTCTTTATAGTTTTACATATTTTTCAAACAGGACATTCAATTAGTGCTTATTATGATGAAAGAGATATCTTGGCAGTTTATCCTCCCTCCCCCTTTGCTGCCTCCCAAGCAGTCACAGAGTCTTCTGGAAATCTTCCTTCCACAAATTCATGCAAGGCCTGTGTTTGTTCCTGAGCCATTACAGTCATGCAGGATAAATTTAGGAGAAGAAAATATTTCAGTCCCAAAAAGCACAAGTTTCAGACGGTTCTGTCACACAGCTATGGCCAATACATCTTTCAGGTCTTGGGAAGACAGAAAGAATGGTGGAATAACTTGTCAATAACGGCCAAAGGAGGTAATTCCCTCCCCTAGCATTTAACTTCTGTTAGCACAGGGGTTTCAAACAAAATAATCACAGAGACCGTTACCATACACCAAGATCTGTCATGTACCAGGCGCCATGCTACATATTTCATATATCCATTGAGGTGGCACACAGTGAGGATGCTCATATGCTATATTGAACCTGGCTGCAGGAAGAATAAAAAAGGAACCAAATTGGACTTCACCAAGGAAGTTTGAATTTGCCATTGGATGCTTTTCATGGGATATTTAAAACAGAGACGTTCAGGAAAATTAAATTAAACATAACTCAATAAATAGACTAAGGTCCTGTTTAAGATGGATTTCCAGGAGCCACTGAATCATACAATGTCCCTGTAGCATTTCCTCCAAAGAAAATCTTTATTTTCACTGTCACCACTCTTAGAAAGGTCAGTCCAGGGATAGGAAATGGAGACAGGGCGATAAGGATTAGACATGAAGGTGCTCTACCCAGATCCCCTTGGATACCTTCATCTTAACTTGAGTTTGTTTCAATCCACCCCCATTTGTGACTCTGCATGACTCTCCTGATAACTGGAACTGGCAGTGCCTTCAAGGTTGTGTGCTTTTGAAGTGGCAATCGGCCAAAGATTGATGCCAGAATATGATAGCCCAGATCTTTGCCTGAAGTTAATACAAATTCCAAGTTGTAATTTGCACTTCAAACCTCCCTGTGGACAAGGCTGATGCTGGGATCTTGCCTCTAATTGCATCTTTGCTTGACTTCATTCTTTTCTTTCTCTTCCCTATATATTACAAATTCCTCTTCTTCATTCTTTTCTTTCTCTTCCCTGTATTACAAATTCCTCTTAAAAACAATATTTTAACAGTTCACGGATTGGCACATGAATCTTCATCTTAAAGTCTTACTGTAGGAAGCAAAACAAATGTTGTGAGGGATAAATTTCTCCTCTAATTTTTTTTTTAGAGGTTTTTGCTATAGGGCGCATGCGCTCACCAGAGGAGACAGAGAGAAAGTGAGAAATCACCACCCAGGGGTAATGGTCAAGCCACAGTCCCTTCTCCTCCATTCTCTTCTCAGGATCTTGGGCACGCATGCACGCACATGCGCCCGGCATAAGTTTTAAGCCACCGTGTCTGGGACGCAAACCGCGGTCAACTACGTGGGAGTCCAGCGACAGCCATTACGCTAACTGCTGGTCCTTCCTCTAATTTTGTTTGGAGTCATGGACTTAATTTTGTGCATAATTCTGAGATGAGAGCTCAGAATGAGTGCAGAGATCAATATTGAAGGGAAAGTGAGTGAAAAAGGTAAGAGTTGCCCATAGAGAAACTGAAAGGAAGGGGAAAACGTTGACCCAAAAGGATCCTATAAGTCTGTCTTAGCCTGTACTGCAGTTTTTAAATGACTCTATGGCATTTCCTTTTCATTTTATCAGACCTTGCAATAAAATCTCATTAAAATGTATGCTAAGCATACTAAAAACCTCTTAGTGGTATCATTTCCCTTCAGTCAAAGACCACCAGGAATATACCTGCAGCTAAGCCAGTTGGGTTTATTACTCACAGTGGTAAAGGGAGAACACATATCATGGAAAACGGTGGGATAGCTCGGTGACCTACTATTAGAAAGACGTTACTAGAGGACTTGGAATTTGGTCAGATGATTCTAAAAAGAGTTTAAGACAATCAGGATTTGGGGCAGGATTGCATGCTGTCAGAAAGCAGGGGAGCAAGTCTTTGATTAGCTATCTCAATATACTTATCTACCACAAAGACAAAAAAGTATCATTGGTAAAGGAAGTAGCAGCCAATATTTTGACCAAGACAAGGGGTATTTGGTATTTTGTGGGTGGCAGAATGATGTTGTTTTTGGTTATGCTTAGAAAAAGTTATGAAGTGGCTTTATTTTGTCTTATTTTATCAGGATCTCTGATGAACTTTGTTTGAGGCTGGTGTTCTGTGAGAGTGTTTATGATAAGAGACTGATATGGCTTTTTTATGATGCCAGGTCAGCTTTCAAATGGCAGGGGCTGCTCATTTTTTCTTTCTCAGGTATCTCCTGTTACTCTTAGAATGAAGATGAACATACTACATAGTCCAAAAGCCCTCTGTGGCAAGATTTCTACCAACCTGTCTAGTGAAATATAGAATCACATTCATTTACGCTTATTCTAACCACTTGGGGAGCTTCTCTCAGACCCATGTGCACAGTGCTTTTTTCCACCCTTGGGTCTATTCCAGTTCAAATTTTATATTTTATTCCTGGAGGGTAGGAGCTATCCTCGTGTGCCCAAGACTTAATATCATGCTTGATGCATAGTAAATATATAGTAAACATCTATGCAACGAATAAATGAATGGATACACTCAGGTCTATGTGGACCAAGACTATGTATATACTTTCAAAAACATGGTGCAGTCTCTCAATGCCCAACCAAAGATGGGCAGCGATTTCCTCCCTGTTATTCCTCCTGAATTCACTGAAATTTCAAATGAAGCAGGGCTTGACCCAGGTCTAGAAACCAGCTATTCTCAAGGGCATCAGAAGCGTCAAGGACAGAAACACAAGTGGAAAAAAAAATGAGGATCTTGAAAAGAATGTACTTCCATTAGTGTAGAAATTATTAGGTTAAATGAAGCATCCTTAATAGCAAAAGGAAAGTAAGGTCTATAGAGAAGAGATGATTCATAATTCTGACCCAAGAGCAAGGAAGAGAATATAACTTCTTAGAAGAATTAAATATTTTAATTTCTTCTTTCTTCTTTGGCTGTGAAAATAGTATTTGGTTCATTATTTTTGAAATGGGTTATATTGGAATTTATTTGCACAAATTCAATGGAATTTATTTGCACAAATTCATTGGAATTTATTTGCACAAATTCGTAAGTAATATTTAAAGTTTTCTTTCTGGTTTCTGGTTATAAAAGTAATTTATGCCTGTTATAGAACATTTGAGGGAGAAACTGAAAAATAAAAAAGTGATTATAACATGTACCATTCCTCCTAAAATTAAGGTATATTTTCTTTCATGATGTATAAAGATGAATTCAACTTGCACTCATCCTACTCATAATATTTTGCAATATGTTTTTATTTTTTACTTATTTTTAATCCTTGATGTTATTTTATATAAATGCTTCTGCCATGAAGTAGTCTTGGGGAACGCATGCTATTTCATCATAGAACTTACTTTATCAGTTATCTATTGTCACATAACATGTTACCTCAGAATGTGAATAAGAAGCATTTATTTTCATTTATTTGTTATTTAGAGAGAGACTTTTGCTATAGCATACATGGGCTCATTGGAGAGACAGAGAGACAGAAAGCAAGAGATCACCTCCCAGTGGAAATGGCCATGCCACAATCTCTTCTCCTCCATTCTTGTCTCGGGACCTTGGGCACACATGAACACATGCCCAGCATGAGTTTCAAGTTGCCAGGTTCCAGAATCCAACCACAATGTGAGAGCCCTGCAATGTAACCACTATGCCATCTGCTGTTCCCAAGCATTGATTTTTGTCACATGATTTCTGAACAGAAAATCCAGAGACATTAGTTGGGTAGTGCCAACTCAGGAATTTCCATGAGGTTGCAGTCAAGCTCTCCACTGGAGCTAGAGAATAAATCTCCAAGTTATTTTGCTACTTAAAATGAGACTTTGAAAGCTGGATGTAGAAATAGAACAGAGTAAGTGCTAAAGGAAAACAGAAATATTTTAGCATTCTCTACTTCTTCTAACACATTGTTAGACATTTAATTGTTTTCTAAAAGGAGGACAAGGTTGATGACCAGACATTCCACATATAGGCTTTGCTTTCACTCTGTGCATCTGTCTCAGTAGTTATTATATTTTAGCATGCTTAAGAATTATTATTCTGCTCTGCACAACCCAAACCATGTATACTGAACCTCATGGGCAATTTTAGAGCTATTCAGAGTTAATCATGACTGTAGTGATTTGAGCCTTTTGTACAGACATTAGAGCATAACACAACTCTCTTTACATATGAATAAACATCTAGAAGCTGAAACTCCTTCACTGCACTTTGCATAGTTGCCACCTTATTATTATTCAGTGATAATTTACTCTCTTACCAGACTCTTGGTTCTATTAGGGCCCACTTTAGGCTTCTTTTCATCCACTGTCACACCTGTATTAGACTTTTACTGCTGCTCTAACAGTTACCAATCACCACCTAAGGCATAAAATTAAATTGTCCTAAAATTAGCAGGTCAGTTGTAGAACCCAGGTCTCATGGACTAAAATTGAAGTGTCAGTAAGGGCTGTTCCTTTCTGAAGGCTTAGAAAGAATCAATTTCCTTGCTTTTTCCAGCTTCTAGAGGCCTTGCAGAATCCTTGGCTTTTGGTCCCCTTCTTGTTTTTAAAATGACATTTTTAGAAACATTATGCTATTTATCACAATGTTTCAAATGCCTAGAATAATTATCACTAAATAAATATTTATTGTATAAATGAATAAATGAGTGAAAAAAGCTATATAGTTGATATAGTCTTTAAATAATAGGAAGAAAGAAGAAAAATATTTTAGGGACACAAAAATGGAAAATTATCTG
This sequence comes from Tupaia belangeri chinensis, assembly GCF_000334495.1. Taxonomy (NCBI): domain Eukaryota; kingdom Metazoa; phylum Chordata; class Mammalia; order Scandentia; family Tupaiidae; genus Tupaia; species Tupaia belangeri. The sequence continues at coordinate 218,464 of NW_006159457.1, read as the reverse complement.
TTGGTGATAACATGTATGATAATATCTTTAAGTGGACTAATATGCAGTGTATTCATGCTGGGAAAATTCATTTTGCATGCTGTAATGACATACAATGATTGAATGTATAAAAAATATATTAATAAAAAATTTCAAATTAAAATAGAGTTGCTATGAACAATGAAAAATACATAAATAAATATTTCTAATTTTTAAAAAGTTTCAACAATGACCGTGGAAGTTTAATACATTGTAAGCATCCTATCATAGTATCCGTATATTTTTATTGATTTTAATAATGAGCTAATAGATTATCATTGAGCCATCATGCATTCTTATTCAGTTATGGTTCCAGTAAGTCTGGTTGGTCATTTCTTAAATATAAGTGTACACTGATGAGACATATGTATTGGTAGAGTTTGCTATCAGAGTTTATACATTCAATGTGAAAATATTTAACATATTACATATGTTAAATTTTATTATCTTCCCCACGCTAGGATAAATTGTAAATATTATAAGTTTTTATTAACTGTTTTCTGTCTTATTACATTCAGGTCATATATAATTTCACAGTCTGTCTTCACACTAACTTTATTTAGCTAGCTTTATTATAGTCTTCATTTGATAAACAAAATTAATTTATCAACACTACTATTCTGATTATCATTATACTCCTCATCATGATAGATTCAACACACCAGTCTGATCGTCTTAGAATCATATTCCATGCTAGTAACCACTAGGTTCTATCAATTAATGAATTTCCTACTATGTTCTTTATTCTAGAATAGGCATTTTTCTTAGATAATTTGAAAGAGTGCATCTTTAAAGGTGTTTCTGGGACAAATTCTATCATAACCTTTTTAGTAACATTGGTTTTTCCTTAATCAACCTGCACCACGCTAGCAGCTGGCCTGCCAGCCATGTTTTTCATTCTCTTGAGATGGTATAAGGATTTCCTTCCTCTTTTGGTTGAGGAAGGAAAAAAATATATACATGTGTGTGTGTGTATATATATATATATACACACACACATACATACATACATATATATATAGCTATAAATATTCTCAGAATTATCTATGCTTAAAATGCTTTTTCCTTCTATGGTAATCTGTTTTTCATAGTTTCTATGTTGGTGTTTCTATTTGTTCATTCTAAAATGAGAAAAGCTCTCTTCATGGCTCCTATTTATTAGTTTATTAAATCCTTCAACAAGTTGTATCAAACAGTTAAAAGAAGTCTTAGGGGAACTATATTGTCACTATCTTCATGTATGTCCCATTATAGGAGTCAGAGAATAAAATGAAAAAACAACTAAATATGTAATTAAACAAAGGGGAAAAGAAAGAAGGAAAACACTTAAGGGACATAAAAATGGAAAATGTTCTGTTGATGATAAAATGTATGGTATATCTTTGACTAAACCAATATACAGAGTATTCACAATGGCTAAACTCATCTGATATACTCTAATGGTGATGGAATGTAAAATAAAAAGAAAGGAAGAAAGAATGATCTGAGAGAAAGAAAAAGAAAAAAGGAAGGAAGGATGGAAGGAAGAAAGAAAGAGAGAGAGAGAGAAAGAAAGAAAAATATTTTTAAAAAAGAAAAAAAATCACAATTAATGCTGTTAAGGAAAATAATAGTTTGCAAAAAGAAACAATAAAAGAGCTGAGCTAATTCACAAAGGGGCCAAGAAAGTCTCTCCTGCTCCTGATCTCTTGGGATTGGTGCCTCCCCCCCCGCACCCCACCGCTAATTGCCAGAGCATGCACTTGCCAAAAAGAGACAAAGAACTAGAGAAAGAGAGTGACAAAAATGCACCCCCTGATGGAGTATGGTCACACCACAATCCCTTCTCCATTTCTTCATTCTGTCTGGATTTTGAGCAAACCCACCTACATGCCTGGCATGTTTTTCAAGCTGCCTGGTGTCAGTGTTCAAACATTGGTTGCCATGTGTGCTGTGACTTCTTTAACCACTAGACTACGGAGCTGGCCTGAGAAGATGACTGTTAAACTATTAAGATTAAAATAATGAAAAGGATTCAACTCAATGAGGAGCCAGACACTTTGTTGTTGTTTCAATCTTTTTTTTTTTCTTTATAAATTTACCAGAGGTCATATGCACTCACCAGAGTGAAACTGAGAGAAAAGGAATGTGAGAAAGCATCTCCTACAAAGAATAATCATGATACAATCCTTTCTCCTCCACTTTCGCACTTTGTTGAGATTTTAAGCATGCACACACATGTGCCCAGTGTCTCTCTCAAGCTGTAAGTCTGGGAAAAGCTCTGTCAGCCATGAGAAATCCAGCCACTTTAGGGACCACACTACCAGCTGGGCTGCCAGCCAGGTTTTTCATTCTCTTGAGATGGTACAATGGTTGTTTAAGTTCTTTTTTGGCTGAGGAAAGAAACAAGTATACATGTGTGTATATATAGATACAGATAGTCTCAGAATTATCTATGTTTAAAACCCTTTTTCCTTCTATGGTGATCTGTTCTTCATAGTTTCTACATTGGTGTTTCTATTTGTTCATTCTATAATGAGAAAAAGTTTATGTATATTCCCTTTTACCAAGAGATGGAAGGTGTCTATTTATCTCGGTCTTTCTCTCTGCCAATTTGAGGTTAGGCTATCATTAACCTTCACATATAATGTAAATATGGGCTTGTGAAAATATACCCAATTTAGATCAAACTTTTATTCTGTCATCTTAGAACTCAGAATACATCTTACAGAATGAATCGTCATATGTGCACAATATGAAACATAACATACAACATGTTACAGTTTGTTCTCTGATACCAGGCACAAGAAAGCAATTCTCAGGATTATACTGGCCGTTTTGTAGAGAGTAGTGAAGAAAAATGGGAGCAAAAATGCACCCCCTGATGGGGCACAGTCACACCACAATCCCTTCTCCATTTCTTCACTCGAATACTATTAACTTTAATCCTATCGGAATCTGGAAAATAAATCCAAGCCTCTTTCTTCTGTTAGTTTCTTTCTTTTTCTTTTTTTTTTTTAAATTTAATACTCATTGACTGGCTAATAAAGTCAGTCACAGTGAAGCATTTTATGCATATTTTTAGATGGCAGTCATTGACACAACCAGCAGGATCAATACAGGATGTGTATTGGGAAGACGACATCATTATACACAGTTGCTAACACATTGGGTTGGTTTGAAAATACCAATATTGAAGTAGTATTGCAGGCTTGCAAGTCAATAAGATGTTCAATGAACAGCATAATGAAAACAGCACACATATTTATCAAGAAAGATAATTACAAATGGCAGCATATAGGTACTATGTATTAAAACATCTAACTATTTTGGACAAAATGTGAGAGATTTTGCTGCTACAAGTGAATGAGCTATTATCCTGTCATTGTGTGACAATCCTCATTTTCTTGAAATGCAAATAATTCAAAGACTAGCCATACAGTGTAATAAACTATGAAAATCCCACAGGGAATAGAGTCCTTTTAAAGAGAACTATACAAGTACCAACTGCATTTATTTATAGACCACTCAGATGACCGTACTCTGGATCTTTATATACAAGTTGGAAGGTCTGAGTTTTATTGATTTCACATGGAATACTCACTTGTAGCTCTGATTGCACTGTTTTCAGATGTGGGAGATTCTAATGACAAAGTCACTGATGGCATCCTGAAGTGTTCCTCTTTCCCATAAATATAGTGGCATCCAGCCAAATAAATAATACCAAAATACTTTAAAATATTTCATTTTTTTTCAAAGTAATGGTGGAGGCCAAAGACTGACACAATTTAAACACATAATTTACTGACTCTCTAAAGCATCAGTTTCCTCATCTGTAAGACAAGAAACTGCATATTTTACAAAAATGTTATAAGAAGCTATAATGCAATGATGTAGGTTAAGGCTGAGCAGAAATCTGGCTCATTAGATATGCTGAACAAATATTAAGCTAATAGCAACTTCAAAATCCTCAGCCTGCTACTTAAATTCCTTATGAAATGCAAATACTTCTTCTCTGCAAAGGAAACTTAAACACAGCCAGGGACCAGAAGAAAGAATTTACAAAACAATTAAGGAGAAATCCAGTGTCTAACTAAAGCCAGCATTAGTGGGGATGGATGTGAGATGGTAGATGTAAACTCTCTAAGTAGGAGGATTCAGTTCATCTTTACTTTTTCCACAGTGCCCAGCAGAGTGAATTGATGTTGTTATCCCTTATTTGATAAACTGATCAGTTTTAGAAAATAAAACTTAAAGTCCTAGAAAACAAAGCCACCCTACCTCAGGTTGATAATTACTGTGAACCTCTATATTTTTCAAGAGAAAAAACATGGGTAAAAATATTTATGATATGATACATTATAGCACCAAGTAGATGAGTTTTCTCACATAATGGAACACATACTGGACAGCCGAAAAGAAAATTATTTTGTACTCAGGACATAAGCAGTCAGTTACAAGCTACTTGCAATTTCAAAAACTACCCAAGCAGCAGTATTGAGTATGGGAAGGAAAAAGATCACTATGAGAATTCTCAAGTATGTAATTTAGTAAAGTCAGAAATAGGAAAACAAAACAAAAACAAAGCTCTATTCCTAATAAATAATTTTTCCAGTTGTTTATATTGCTATAGTATGGTTGGTGGTAATGATTACTAGAACATTAATCACCTCAGAAGCACATGGAAAAAAATTTTTCCTGGCAAGGCATCATGGATCAGAGTAAAATAGAGTTTGATGTATTGTCCAGTTCTGAAAGACTGTGGAAAGAAAATTTTATCCCCAAGATTGTCTAAGATTCGAGGCTACGGATGGTGTTAAGAGACCATAAAGGTGATGTCACGCTGTACAAAATGTTCTCTTTCAAAACATGTTGATGGCATAGAGTAGGTTACACCCTTTGGAAGTAGCTAGAGAAAAAGATGATTGGTTATCCATTGGCAGAAGTCAAGCATTCTAGAACAGAGCAGATGACAGCTAGCTACAAAATAAACATTCTCTGCCATTTTTAAACATGTCTTCCTGATTCCTCCTCAGTAAATGCTTGAAGTGATGGGCTGTTATTAGGTTTTGGGAACCAAAAATCATTCAAGGTTTACATGAAAACAATAAACCTTTTCACTAGCAATAAATGTATACACTCCTTAAAATGATTAATTTTATATGTCAGCTGGGCTTCTGAGACTTTAAGTTAGACATTATTCTGGGAGTATCTGCTAGGATGTTTCTGGATAAGGTTAACACAGACTGAGTAAAGCAGATTGACCTTCCTAATATGGGTGGGCCCTCATCTAATCAATTTATGACTTGAATTGAATAAAAAGACTGAATAAGAGGAAACTCCTCCTTTCTGAGCTGAGACAGTGGTCTTCTGTCTTGATTCCAACTTAAACATCAGCTCTTTTTGGGGATTGAGTCTGCTAGCTTTTGGACTGGAATTCACACCATTGGTGCTCTGGCTTCTGCACTCAGACTGAAACTATCACATCAGCTTTCCTGTTTGCTCATTTGTTGATGGCAGATTTGGGGATTTTTCAGCCTCTGTAATCAAGCCAATCCCTTGTAATAAATCTCTCTCTCTCCCTCTCTCTCTCCCTCTCTCCCTGTCTCTCTCTCTCTCTCTCTCTCTCTCTCTCTCTCTCTCTCACACTCTCACACACACACACACACACACACACACACATCCATGTAGGTGTCCTCAAAAAAGCTCATGGAAAATGTATATTATGTAAAACCCACGAATAGGTTCCAAAATTTTCTTGTACCAAAATAAACTTGTACTTTAATCTCATTTTTTCATGAGGAATATAATACAAATGATATACTTAGATGTGTTTACATAAATATTTAAGGAGAAAATGTGAGAGAGTAGCATTTTTTTGTATGTATATTTCTCCTCTTGGTTCTGTTTTTCTGGAGACTATCAATAACAGATTCAGTAATGAGAGTTCTGGAGAAGTAGAATTCTTTTTTAAATTACATATATTTTTTATTTCAATTTCTTTTATACATTCAATGATATGTATCTCTTAGCTTGCAAAGTGAATATTCCAACATGTATGCATTTCTCACCAGTCCAGTTGAGAATACTACATTATCTTCAACAGACAATAAACCACTATGGAGAACAATATGGAGATTCCTCAAAGATCTTCAAATAGAACTACCATATGATCCAGCAATCCCACTCTTTGGTATAACCTAAACAACAAAAGAATCCTTAGTCAGAGAAGTGCTTGTAGGAGCGTGGGAGATGGCCCAGGGTAAGAGATAGGGAATCAAGGATGGGAAAAAAAAAAAAGCGAAACATACAGGAAACAAGAAAACGAAAATTATTTGCTGACGATAATATGTATGTTTTTATTTTATTTTTTTATTTTTTGGAGAGTTTTTTCGCTATAGGCTGCGTGCGCTCGCCAGACAGACTGAGAGAGACAGAGAGACAGAAAGAGAGAAATCACCACCCAGGGGGGATGGTCACGCTGCAATCCCTTCTCCTCCATTCTCCTCTCAGAATCTTGGGCATGCATGCACAAGTGCCCGGCGTGAGTTTTAAGCCACCTGGTCCAGGACACGAACCGCGGTCGACCACATGGGAGTCCAGCGATATAGCCATTATGCTAACTGCTGGTCCCACGATAACGTGTATGTTGATGTGCTTGATTGAGCCAATATACAGTGTATTCTGGATGGAAAATCTCACTTTGTAAGCTGTAATGATGTTCATTGAATGAAAGTAAATAAATAAAATTAATTTTTAAAAAAGTAAAAAAAAAAAAAAAGAAAAGTGCTTGCACATTGATGTTTATTGCAACATTATTCACAATTGCTAAGACATAGAACCAACCCAAATGTCCATGAACAGAGGAATGAATTGAAAAAGTGAGAAGTAGAATTCTAAGAAGGAGGTTTCTGAATTGAATCCAGGAATCCTGGAGTTGACCTTTTAACCTGATTAGATTTATGGTGTCAATGCCTCTATTTCCAGAGGTAAAGTGCTGATAGCCCATGGTGTGATCTGTCACTGGTTCTCTACACAAAAAAAAACAACATTCAATACTCCTAATCCATCACTTCTGAGAAGCAAGGATCTGAATGACTGTGTATACAATACTTCAGAACATTTTTGACAACCTAGAAAATATAACACTAGTTTGTAAAATAGGAATACATGCCATTTTGTAGAGTCCTGGTAAAACTGAAAGAGACTTGTAACCACAGTAGACAGGCTGATGGAAGACTCTTTAACATGCTTTAAAATACCAAAACCACTATGGAGAACAATATGGAGATTCCTCAAAGATCTTCAAATAGAACTACCATATGATCCAGCAATCCCACTCTTTGGTATATACCTAAACAACAAAAGAATCCTAAGTCAGAGAAGTGCTTGCAGGAGAGTGGGAGACGGCCGAGGGTAAGAGATAGGGAATCAAGGATGGGGGAAAAAAAAAAAGCAAAACATACAGGAAACAAGAAAAGGAAAATTATTTGCTGACGATAACATGTATGTTTTTATTTGTATATTTTTTAACATGTATAGGGCTGATCCTATACGCGAATGGTGAGGGAAACCAGATCACACACAACCAAATAAGGTTTGAATCCCATCCTTGGCAGCTTGAAAAGCATGCCAGGTGTATGTCAATGCACACCCCAAATCCCTACAGGGTGGAGAAATGTGAAAGAAGGAATTGCAGTGTATGACCATGCCTCAGTGGGAGGTGCTTTCTCTTCCACTCTCTATGTCTCTCTGTCTCTCTCTGGGGAGAACACATGACCTTTAATTAGAAAATATTAAAATATGGCCAGCCAGTGATGGCAGTTTATTAAGGCTGGTGGATCCCACATGACTGACAATGATTTGAGTACTTGGCCCGGTGGCTTAAAAAATGTATATGCCCCAAATCCAGAAAAGAGAAATAGAAGACAGAGGATTGCAGTGTGGCTATACCCACTGTGGGGAGGCAGGAGTGCTTTCTCATTCTCCCTCTCTCTCTCTTTCTCTCTGAAGAGCACACATATTTGTCCTATAAGAAGTTCTTTGTAATTAAAATACTAAATACGATACAAAAGAAATTAAACACATATAGCTGAGTCAGTCACCTATAAACATAAATTTCTATATGACAAGAATAACAATTTGAAATGAGAGCAGTAAAATTAGAGGTAAACTCGAAAGGTCCTTGATTATATTTGAACCAGATGCATGCCTTAATATCTAGCAGATGGATTTCTTGTGGGTTTCCAGGAACAGGACATAAAGCTTCCAGGTCATGTCCAAAGATGCTGCATTTAAACTAACTTAACAAGAAAATAGAACAAACTGTCTCTCTATGAAGTAAAGACCAGAAAAATGAGCTCACTCACTAAAAAAGGCAAAGAAGTGCACTAAGTTTACAAAGCAGCTTCAAAGGGCCACAAGGAAGAAAGAATCCCCTGAGAAAAGATCAAACCACCACACAGGTGTCACATCGGAGCAAAGGAACCACATTCGTGCCACCCTTCTGCATTCTGAGAAATGAACAGAACGGGTCCAGATCTGGAGGAAAGGCAAAGAAAGGCCCCTTAGAGTCAGAGCAGGAACTACTCTGTAACTGAACTCATGGTTTTAGTAAAGCAAGTGTTAGTCCCATAGGAGGGGAAAAAAAAATAGAAAATAGCCTTAAAAATAAACAACCTGGGCCAACCAGGTAGTGTGATAGTTAAGGCAGCTGGGTCCCACATGGTCAACTGCACATGTAAGTCCTAGCCCAGCAGTTTGAAAAACACGTAGGATGCAAATGGGTGGCTGATCAGAATCCAGAGAGAACAAGGGAGGAGAAAGGACTGCAGCATGGCCATCTCCCATGGCGAGGCTTTCTCACTTTCTTTCTCTCCCTCTGTCTCTCTCCAATGAGCACATGCACCCTATGGCATAAAAAATAAATAAATAAATAAACAAACATAAATAAATAAATAAATAACCGATACAAGAAAATTAATCTGAATATTAAAGTATTAGCCAAATAAAAAATCCTTAGAAGTTACATCCCCAGAAGTAGAAATAATAAAATAATCATAAGGAGATTTAAATGTGTATGATAAATATCTTCATGATATAAAAAAAAAAAGAGGAGGGGTTGAACAGAGGTTAAGACACTGGATCCCGCTTGGTCAGCTTTGTAGTTCAAGTCCCAGATCCGTCAGCTTGAGAATTACGAGAGGTGCGTGTGTGTATGCTCAAAGATCCCAAGAAGAGAATGGAGGAAAAAGGACTGAGAGATGGCCACCCCCGTAAGCAGTGATTTCTCACTTTCCCTCTCTCTGTCTCTATCTCTGTCTCTCTCTGGCAAGCACAAAAAAAAAAAAAACAGGAAGGAGCAGGTAAAGGAGTGTTACATTTGAAAAAACTGATAAATGATAATTATATCGTGTATATAAATATATCTATATAACCACACAGGTAATAGCACACATAGGTGGAAGATGTGAAACAGAAGTCAAGTGATAGGAAGATAGACTAAAAGCTCCAATATACAACTGGAAACAAACAGAAAGAGAGAAGTAATTTCTAAAGAGATAATGGTTTTCAATTTTCCAGAATAGATGTGCTATCTAGTGAGAAGAGTCTTTATGAAAAGGTCAGAAAACCAGACTGAGTGCTTTGACAAGGAAATCTTCATGATTTTGATGCAGTGTGACATTTTCCAAAATCAGAGAGGCAAATTTAGGGAACATAAGATTCAATCGAGGCCAAGCAGGTGCTTGAACTTAATAAATCCAGCAAATAAAATTCATGAGAGATTATTTAGTGGGAGTTTAAAATGATCAGCTTTGGAAGTTTGAAAAAAAAATCATGTTATAATCTTTTAAAGTGGAACCACTGGTGAAGAGAATTGGAATATGGTGGGTACCAGGGAGTAGCAATGATTTATTATAGAAAAATGCACTGGGGGCTGGCAGGTGGCGTGGTGGTTAAGGGCACTGGACTCCCATATGACCGACTGCAGTTCAAATCTCAAACCCAGTGGCTTGTTTTCTCACTTTCTCTCTCTCTCTCTCTCCCCCACCTCCTCCCTCTCTGGTCAAATTAAATAAGTAAATAAAGTTCAATATAATAATTCTTTTTAAAAAAAAAGAAAAAATGTCCTGAAATCTTGAATATGTAAATTAAATTAGCAGTAGCAATTAAATGGATGGGGTAGAACTGAGAGTGACCACCCAGCCACCAGTAGCAATATATATTTTTTTTATTTTTGGAGAGGTTTTTGCTATAGGGCGTGTGCGCTTGCCAGACAGACAGAGACAGAGAGATAGAAAGCAAGAAATCACCCCCCAGGGGGGATGGCCACGCCGCAATCCCTTCTCCTCCATTCCCCTCTCTGGATCTTGGGCACCCACGCACATGCGCCCAGCGTGAGTTTTAAGCCATCGGGTCCAGGACTCGAACCACTGTCGACTATGTGGAAGTCCAGTGACATAGCCATTACGCAAATTGCTGGTCCCACCAGTAGCAATATTTTTTGGGAAAAACTAAACAAAGCAAAAACACTAGATTCCAGTAACTATGTAAATTAAGGTTTTTGAAGATAATTTAGAGATTCAGGTTTGGATTATCTGGAATGTGGATAACAATAAAAGAAACATTGAAGTCAGGAGTAGAAAGAATTATATTCTAATTTTCTTATTTTCAGTGGGAGATAGGGTATAAGGAATGAAAGGAATAGGAGGAAGGGGAGGATAGGAGAAACAATTATTTCAGCTTTGTGAATATTGAAGTTTAATTACATGTCAGGTAGTTAGTCAATAGTGAGCTGTCAATAATGTGCAGGTTTGGATGCACAGGAACTAATTTATGTCAGGTGAAGAAGTATGCACTGTATCAAGAGGTAATATATGTAATATTTGTTATTATATAGAGTCAAAAAGATATTGGGGAAATGGTAACTTTTGTGTGCTCCTAGAGCATGGAATACTCTGTCTTGGACATAACAGCTCTCAGCATCCCCAAGAAAAGAATAAAATAAAAAGATTTATTTACCTGAAGTATGGACAGAACTATGGCAGACACAAGGACACCTTTTAGTGTCTCTCTACACTTTTCCTCTCAGAATCATCTCATTAACTTCAAACCAGATCATTCAGTTCTTTCCCCTGTGGCAGTATCAGACCATATATTTTAAAATGTATATAATATATTCTCTAAAAATAGACTCCCTTTAGGAAAACAAGATCTCATACTTATTACACTAATATACATATTATAATTAAATGCTAGGACATAATTTAGTATTTCCATATGAATTTTTATTTTAAAAATAGATTGAGCAAGCTTTGATAATATGACTCTTTAACTGGATTGACACTGTTTCTGCTAGTGTCTTAATCCACTATTGCATTGCTAACAGAAACATATGAAACAGGTCATCTATGAAGAAATAGAGGTTTACTTGACTCATGATTCTGGTGGCTAGACATCTCGAGTGTTGGGCTGATATCAGAACAACCTTGAAATTTTATTTGCCAGATCTTCATCCCTCTTAAGTCCAACATTCAATAAAGTCTTAGGTCATGAACATTTTGCACCCAAAGTCTCTGCTATGTTTGTAACATAGATAACAACTACAATTTCCAAAAAGCTATTTCTCATTGCCTTCTGAAACCTCCTCAGAAAGGCCTTTATAATCCATATTTTCATCAGTATTCTGGACATCATCATTTAACCAGTTTCTAAAAATTTCAGTTCTTTTCTAAACTATTCTTTTAACCTCCACCAGAATCTGGGCTTTCAGTAGCCTTCTCTTCCTTGCCCGCTATCCAGTTTCAAAACTGCTTTCACATTTTCAGCTTTCTATAGCAATGTAGTCCTACATCAATTTCTTAGTGGTTATTATGTTGCTAGCAGTAATACCTGAGACTGGATGATTATAAAGAAATAGAGGTTTATTGATTCATGATTCTTATGGCTAAAACATAACCAACAGAAGCAGAGAGGATGGCAGTGTATGCAGAAAGAAAGAGCTGCTGGCAGCTCCCTCTTTTATAACAATTTACTCTTGTGAACACTAATCCCTTCCTAGAAGCACTAGGACTCACTGACTCTCATGAGACATGGTTAATTTATTCATGAAAGTATTGCCTCCATGACCTAATCACCACTCTCCAGGCCTCACCTGTCAAACTCCAGCACAAATAAATCTTTGAGGGGACAAACCATTATCCAAACCATTATAGCTGGGTTTTCAGCAGAGGAGGCAAACCCTATATAAGCATTGTTACCACAGGTACACTTGGTTTCTGAGGAAGGATAAGGTCAAAGGTATGGGGCATAATCTGGTGATAGGAATATTTATAAAGGAAGTGTTTTCAACCAGAAAGTGTGGGATTTGGCACAAACCTATCCACAAAACTAAAAGCCTAGAAAAGCATTCCAACCAATATACAGAAAATTAATTAGTGTTCAATTTAGCCAGATAAGGAAAACATGGACCAAATCCATGCCCTTTTAATTGATGGTACACAGTAACATACAAAATAGGTGATATAAATATAAAATATCTCAATCCCTATTTTCTTATCTGCTTAACTTCTTTAAAAGGATTTCTTAGGGCAAATTTTGAGTCATCCAAAAGTACTTCATGAAATACCATACTGAGCAGGTAGGGAAGGAAAAAAAAAAAAACAATTTCATCCCTAGTTAAGTCACCTAAGATCATTTATTTTTCACCATGTGAATCACTAAGTAGAGTGATAAATTTGTGATAAAAATGAAACTAACTTATTCAAGATACAGTTGTAGGCAAACTCTACGACCTAGTGGTTAGGGGAGCCAGATCCCACATGGCTAATTATGCGTTTTGAGTTTCAGACTTGGTGTTTGAGGAACATGACAAGTATGAGTGTGCATGCCCAACAGGATAGAGAAATGGAAAAGAAGGAATTTCACACCCCACTGGAGAGTGCTTTCTCTCTGCCCTTCTCTCTCTCCAAGAGGTGCACACATCCTCTACCAAGTTTAGAAAAATCAGTTTTATTTTAAGTCAAAATGTACATAAACATACACATGCGTGCACATGTACACCCAAACATTATCTATGTTAGTGTTATTATTATTTACTACAAATTTAAAGTTTGCCTATAGAAGATGGATTAATATAAAAATATAAAACCACTCAGGCTGGTTTCCACTGAATTAATCAAGAGTATATGAATAAAGCATTGGCAAATATAAACCCAGTGTTTAAAAATGAGTTGTAAGCCTATCTAGTAACCCAGAATGATTGACTGCACTAACTCTAGCCTTTAGAAGCTAAATGATTGTCTCACATTCCACATTAAAGATGAAGAGGAAAATTCCAATTTATACACCCCTGTTGATCTAATTGGCATTATCATCTACTATAAGACATGCACTATAGAAGATAGAAGGCACATTTGAATGAAACAAAGCTTATAAAAGAACATATATGGTGTGACATCAAAATAATAATACAATAATATGTACTTTTAATAATATTGTGTCATAGCATACCACATAGTTGGCCAGAAACATCGAGATCATTTTTAGCTTAATCCGTGATGTATGACTACATGTGTGCATCTGCCTGTATGTATAAAATGAATATTTTTCAAGATAATATACATAAGTAATGATTAAAAGTTTATCAAATGTAATTTATAGTAAGCATAATGCATTAATCAGTGCTTTCTATCTTTTTTCCCTCAAGTTTATTTATTCCCTCCAGGAAAAAGAATGAGAGGGTGTGGGAGAGAAAGGCAACCCCAACGGGTCCTCGCACCGTGGTCTCCCCCAGTCTCAGCCAACCCAGATTATCAGGACATGCACACACACACCTGGCACACTCAGGGACTCAGGATGAGCATCCAGAGGCCTTTGCCATGTGTATCCAGTTGCAGTACCATTGTGCCACCCCCTGACTACATGAATCTTGTGGGGGGTTTTTTGGGGGGAGGGGTAGACATTTTAGAGAGAGAAACATAAACAGTGAGAGGGAAAGTGAGAAATTCTTCCCCAGGGAGAATATCACACTGCATTTCTTCTCCATTCTCCTCCTAGGATCTTGGGCATGCACATACATGTGCCCGGTGTGAGTTTCAAGCCACCAGGTCCAGGACTCAAACTGCAGTTGGCCATGTGGGAATCCAGTGACATAACTATTACCCCATCTACTGGCCCCTACATGAATCTTAGTAAATCAGCTCTTCGCCGCTATATCCAACTGAACTTCAAGAACACCCCAGTGAAGTGGAAAGAATCATTTCTGTATATCACACATGTATCAATCTATATTCCTTTTCTTAAATCAGTTACATGATCCACTTCAAAATTTAATGTACAGTGTACCATCTTCTTTTTATTGTTAAATAACTATTGTATTGGTAGACCCCTTTGAGTTGTCTGCTCATCACTTGATAGATATTGAGGCTGACTCTACTTTTGGGCTATTATGAATAATGTTGACATAAATGCTTGTGTACAAGTTTTTATTTGCGTGTATCTCTTTGTTTCTCTTGGATATATGTCAAGCAGTGAAATTTCTGGATAATATGGTGTGTCCATATTTAGCATTTTGATAAAATGCTAAACTGTTTTTCAAAGTGACTGTGCCATTTTGTATCTCCACCAGCAACCCCATGAGTGTTTCAAATTTCTTCCTAGCTTTGCAGTCCAAGTAAATAAATGCTATCTCATTGTGGCTTTATCTCCCAAGTGATTAAAATATTGAGTATCTTTATTTTTATTTATTGTCCATTTGCATACCTATGTAGGAAAATGGTATCAAATCATTTGTCCTTTTAAAAAACCTTTTTTTAAAAATAAAGTTTAACTAACAGCTTTACATATATTCTGGATGTACATTCTATAAACATTTTCTCACATTCTATAGTTTTGTTTTGTTTTGTTTTGTTTTGTTTTAATCATTTTATTGGTACCAGCAGATGGCGGAATGGTTACATCACTGAAAAACCCACATAGTCAATCACGGTGCAAGTCCCAGACCCAGTGGTTTAAAACTAACGTTGGGCATATGTGCGTGCATGCCGAAAATTCCAAAAGGAGAATGGAGGAGAACGACTTGAGACATGGCCACTCCCCCTGTGGGGGGGAGGGGTGACTTCTCAATTTCTGTCTTTCTGTCTCTCTGGCGAGCACACGCAATCTATACCAAAAATCTCTCTTAAAAAATGTATTGAGGTATGATTGACATATGCATCTATACATATTTAAGGTGTGAAATGATAAATTTGGAGATAGTGACATTCAATGTACATGTTATTAAGTTTGATAAAGTCCAGTTTATTTGTTTAACTTTTGTTGCTTGAGCTTTGGGTATTATAAGAAATCATTACCTAACACAAATCATAAAGATTTGCTCCTATAAATTCTCCTAGGAGTTTTATAGTTTTCCTTTTATATGTAGAGCTAAGGTCAAGTTAATTTATATGTATGGAGTGGAGTGGAAATCCAAAAGCATTATTTTGCATCAAAATATCCAGTCATCGTAGTGAACCATCTTGGCACACTTGTTAAAAATTATTAGACCAAAAACACAAAGTTTACTCTGGAATCTCAATTCTATTCCATTGATCTATATGTCCAACTTATGCCAGTTTCATAGTGATTATGGTAACTTTTATTAGATCTTATTTTCCTTTTTTATTCTTTTATGTTAATTTTATTATTATATTATATTTTTTAGGGTGTGTGTACTCACCAGAAAGAGAGAGAAAGGGAAAGGGAGAAAGCACCCCCCCAGGGGAAATAACCATATCACAATCCCATCTCCTCCATTCTCCACACAGGATTTTGGCCATATATGCACCTGTACCTCAAGCCATCATGTCCCAGACTCAGACCACATTGGCCATGTGAGAGCCAGTCCCCTTAACCACCATGCCACCAGCCAGCCTTAACAGGTTTTGAAATCAAAAGTGTGAGTCTTCTAACCTTTTATTTCTTCTTCAAGATTGTTTTAACTATTTAGGGTCTCTTCGATTCCATATGAATTTTTAAATTAGTCTGTAAATTACTGAAGGAAAAAAAAACTAGCCCAGATTTTTGACAGAAATTGGGTTGGAACTGTAGATCAACTTAGGTATTATTGGCACCTTAACAATGTTACATATTCTGACCCATAAACACCTAATTTATTTCATTTATACAATTTCTTTTATTTCTTTCTTTTGATATTTGCTATAGTTTTTGCCCCATCTTATTGATTTCTGCTCTAATCATTCCTTTCTTCTTTCTGCTTGCTTTGGATTGAGTTTATTCTTCACCAGATTTCTAAGGTGGAAGTTCAAATTATTAAATGGTATCAAATGAGATCTCCCACACTCCTTTTGCAACATTACATATTTTGAGATGTAATGCTTCATGTTCATTTTTCTCCAAGTGTTTTTATTTTTTTATTTCCTTTGTAAATTCTTTCCCACATTGTTTAGGAATGTGTTGTTTAATATCCACATGTTTGTGTATTTCTAAAATTACCTGCCATTGTTGATTTCTTTCACTTTTAAGTTTATTTCTTTTATAAGCAAGAAAGACAAGCACCTCAAAAGGGTCTTATGCCACAATATATGCCTCTAAACTTTCCAGCCAGTGGAGAATGGAGAATGTATATAT
>NW_006159457.1:201023-201774 GCF_000334495.1 Tupaia belangeri chinensis | reverse complement strand
CCAGGTCTGGGATGCGAACCGTGGTCGACTACGTGGGAGTCCAGCGACATAGCCATTACGCTAACTGCTGGTTCCTTGTATATATTCACTTTTCAACAGAGTTCTAAAACTCTTGAAGCAAAAGCTGAATTAAAGGAAGAAACAGAATTAAAGGGAGAAATAGACAATTCAGTGATATTAATTGGACTCTTCAATACCTGATTTTCACTAATGGACAGAATAGTTAGGCAGAAGATCAACAAGGAAACAGATGTGGACAATACCATACTAGAAACCAACCAGACATGGGAGATGTCTACAGAATATTGCACCCAAGGGCAGAATACAGATACTCTTCATTTAATGACCCAGTTCCATTCTTATGAAAAGATTGTTGAGCAAACCATATATATATATATATATACAATTTTTGGAGAACAGCTCTAGCAGGCAGAGTTAATTATCATCCAGTACTTGGCGGCAGCCATCTTGCGGTTACTGGTTGCGTTGCTAGAAAAGAAAATCTCAAGTACAGATATTAGTTTTTATAAATCTCAATAAAGAATGATATTTATATAATTTTATAGAGATGTAAAATTAATTAAAGGAATCCTAATATATTTACCTATCCTGAAGGGGTGAAGTTAGTGTTCACTTGATGAGGGCAGGGATACAGCCCTTTCAACTGGTGGTGAAGTGACTAATGAGTTAATGGAAAACTTTGTGGCACACCTAGGCATTCTTATTGTGCTTGTGGCACCACCGTCATGTA
>NW_006159457.1:192809-200848 GCF_000334495.1 Tupaia belangeri chinensis | reverse complement strand
GAGCGAATAGCAAGCGCCCTTGCCAACATGCTAAATGACCCAAACTTGTTCCAAGGTCGGGGGGCGTACAGTCGCTGCCTTGCCAACTCACTGAACTGACCAGAAGCGATGCTCAAAGGTCAAGGGGCTCAAATGGGTCCTGGAGCCCCACTGGGTTGGACTCCTCCACTTCTCTGTTCTCTTGGAATTTGGGGCACACATGCATGGTGCCCAGTGTTTGTGTTGCTTTGTTTTGTCTATTTTCTTCAAGTTGCCAGGTCTGGGATTTGAACCATAGAGTCAGACATGTGAGGTCAGCAAGTTAACCAGCATGCCACCTACTGGCCCCTAAGAATTATTTTAATATACTTTTTGTGTAACTCATTTTTGTTTTTGTTCATTTGCTATATTTAAGTTACTTTGCAGTGGTTGTTTAGAGACTGCAATTAGCACATGAACTTAAAACGATCTACTTGATTAATGCTCATTTTAATAGTGTATAAAAATTTACTCTAAATACTTCAGTTCCCTTTCCTTCCTGTGTACATATAACATCTGAGTGCATCATAACACCGTTGTACAAGTATTATTATGCAGTTAGTTGTCTTTTAAAATAGATGGGAGGAAAAGAATTGCATTCATACTGTCTTATGAATGTATAATAGTAACTATCTGTGCAGTTACCATAACCAGTATCATTTTCACACTTTCCTTTAGTTCTGTACAACTATTTTCCATCATTATCTGAATACATTTGAATATTTACATTTGCAGTTAAATAGCTTATTTAAGTCTGTGCTAAGTACAAAATTTGGCTTCCTTTAAGGACATTTCTGTTGGTTGTTATTTTGTTTCTATGTGTGTGGACATACTTTCCTGTTTCTTTTCTTATCTTCTATTTTTTTTCTTTATTACGAACAAAATCGTTTATATCAACTGCTATCAGATTGTTCCATCTCCCACTGAGCCAGCCTCTGAACGATTTAAATAACCACCTGAGAATAGAAATTTCCCAGAGAGTTGAAAGTTCAGACAAAATATTGACTTTGCGCTGAGGATGGTGTTTCCAATCCCGCTCCAAAAGCATTCTAATCTGTTCATGGTCTGCAAAGCTTCTGCCTTTGGTCACCTACACTACTGAAGGTGGAGAGGGGAAGGAGATGAAAATACTCCTATATGCAAACATCATAGACCCTGATGTCTTGAAAAATTCAGTAGATTTTTCTTGGAGAAATGAGTTTTAGTCCCTTCTGTGTCTTTGATTAAATCACAGAGTTCTGAAGCTATTGATGTTAGTTGTTTCACTTTGTTTGTTTGTTTGTTTGTTTGTTTTAGAGGGAGAGTAAGTTTGTTGCTGTCACCAGTCACTCTGCCATTCTGTAAGTTGATTCTTCCCTGGTTAAATACTTTAATCATACCTGTCAAAGATACTATTGGTCATGGCATAAAGTCTGTAAACTAGAGAATGCAATTAAATCAGATTCTGACATTTTCAGAAAGCCTGTCTGTGCTCATTTGGAAGACAGAAAGAAAATGTGAACAGCTAAGTAATATAGTTAACAAGGAAGAAGCAAAAATACATGGATAGAATTTCTTCTCTTTTATTGGTATTCAGTTAAACTCCATAAAAAAAGAAATGAAATAGGTCTTAAAAGGGATATTACATACTAATCCCAAATAAGATTTATCAGATGGAGGAGTCAGCAGCCACTTCTGTATTTTAACTTACTTTCCAATTTTACAATTCATAAAATACCCACCAAGGCATGACACAAGTTTGGAGTTCAAGCACAGTGCACTTTATGTTGCAAGATCCATTAAAAGCAATAATTTGTAATATCCTCAATAGGAAAGTATGCATTTTTTTCCCACAGAATACTTCAAAGAGGGAAGAGGACCCTTTAATCCAATTTTATGTAAAAAGTCATTTCATTTTCATCTGTAGCTACTTCTCTCCTGTGCTTCCAGTTGAAGCTGGAGGACTAAGAACAGACCGAACAGCACCTTTGCATCTCAGTTCTTCTCCACAGGAAAAGCAATGGGGATCTCACTTTCCCATGGGGACGTGGCAGTAAATCTCACATTCTCAGCAGAAATGGAATGGAAGAGACTTGGATCGTGAGCTCAGTCTGCTCCGTGTCACCTTCCTCTATTTCTTTCTCTCTCTTTTGTTTTTTGTTGTTCTTGTTCTTGTTCTTTTTTGTTTGTTTGTTTGTTTAGTAGTGATGTTGTTTAATGTGTAGAGTATGACCATGACTATTAAGCCTATTAGACAAGATTCAGTTATTTTTCATCATTACCCTACTGGCATTCCTTCCTCCTTGAAGAGTAGAGTTCTAATATAAAAAAGCAGGGTCAGAGTGATGGATTTAGAAATACATTAATCTAGACAGCAAGACCTTGGTTCCTGTCCTGGCTCTGTCCTTTAATAGGTTTGTAAACTTGGACTTTATTCTCCTTGAGTCTCACTGTCTTCATTTGTAGACTGGAGGCTGCTTGCTTCTCTTACCTGATGTTTTAGTACGTTATCAAATGAGATGATGTACTGTTAAGTACAACTTTCAATTAAGAAAGAACTCAGTCTTTGCATGAATATTTAATACACTGGATAGCACTAGTGCCAGACAAAAATTTCTGTAAGTAATACTCAGCCTTTGCCCTCTGATTTGTCATTTTTGCTTCACTTACTTACTATCAGTTTAAACCATTAAAACAAAATTACACTGAAATGCTCAACACAGTTTCATAGGAATTCTAATATAAGATCAATATATAAGT
Organism: Tupaia belangeri chinensis; assembly: GCF_000334495.1. Classification (NCBI taxonomy): domain Eukaryota; kingdom Metazoa; phylum Chordata; class Mammalia; order Scandentia; family Tupaiidae; genus Tupaia; species Tupaia belangeri. The sequence continues at coordinate 198,091 of NW_006159457.1, read as the reverse complement.
TTGACAAAGTCACTTTGGTTTTTAAGGGAACTATTGCATTTGACTGGATCTCAACTCCCCATAGTCTCTTGTGGAAGATGATGCATAGAAAGTTGACTTCCCGAGAGGACGAAGGAGGAGAAGGGATTGTGGCATGGCCATCCCCCTTGCGGGGGGTGGTGGTGGTGATTTTTCGCTTTCTGTCTCTCTGTCTCTCTCTGTTTTTCTGGTGAGTTCAAAAGACTTCTCCAAAAAAAAAAAAGTCGATGTGGGGTATAGAAAGACTTCATCTGTAATTCTTTCAAGAAAAATAAAAAATATCCTGGGTTCTCACTTATGAATAAATTAAAAACAGACAAAAAAAAAGTTAAAAGAAAAGTAATATTTTACTTTTCTGTGATTTCCTATCTGTTTGCCCAAGATATGAGAAAATGATAATACCATATTCCTTCTAAGTCATATCCATTCTGGTGAAAGATAAATCATAGGATTCTAATATTCTAGGGTTGGTATTTAATTCCTAAAATGCACATTGGGCTTCTGCAAAGTTTTACACACTCTTCAAGGTAGTGTGGTAGAATGCCAGACAAAACAGAGAAAGCCCGGAGCAGCACCAGTGTCAAAAATCAATAAATGAAATCTTAGCGCCATTCAACCTTTCCTTTTTAGTCTACTATTTCCAAACGTGAAACTCTTTGAGTTGCATATGCTTAATTACTTTTTAATATCTATTTAGAATAGAGGTATTGGAAACAAACTGGCGACATGTTTAATATTGCAGATATCCTTCAGCTCCTCCTGAAGGCTCCTGCTTCTCTACTGGTCCCAGCCCACCTCATCCTAGATCTGCAATCAGAAATAACTCACCTCCATTCTTTTCTTCCTGTTACATACCTCTCACTATCCTTGTCTTAAAATTATGCATGTATATGTCTACTCTTCCTGGTTTCTTGCAGTCTCTTAGAGGGCAAGGTACATACCTGATTCAAGTTCCACTATGTCCTACATACGTCACACACTACTCACTTGAACAATTCTTCTTCCTGTGATATGTGGAACATAGCCTGGAACATAATAGGTGCTCAGTAAATACTAATTCTAATGAATGATTGTATAATATCAGGCTAAATGAAAGGACAATGCATATAAAAATGTGTGATGTATTTTTTTAGTGGCCTTGGAAAATTTGGAGACTGAAATAATGACTTGGTATTTCTAAAATAAACACTTTTTCCCAGAAAAGAGAAAAAGAAGAAAATGATAAGGCTCTTTGGGGGCTCTAGATAAAAGTAAATATGAAAAAGCATCTAAGAAACAAAGAATTAGAGATAAAGTCTTTAAAAAATTCAATGCCCTTATCAGAGAATTAGTTGCATTTGTAGTTTTCTTTCTTTCTTCCTTTCTCTTCTTTCTCTTTCTTCCTTTCTTTCTTCTTTCTTTTTTTTTTTTTCTTATTCTTTCTTTCTTCTTTGAAATAAGGTTTCATTGTATCTCAATCCCCCTGCCTCAGTATACTGAGTGGTGGGGACTGCAGGAGTTTGCCACCATGCCTGATCTTCAGATTGGATCAGGATTCAAATCTAGTCCTCCCATATGCTCTCAACTGCTGAGCAAAATGTCTTAGCAGCACATGGCACCATAGCTGGGTCGCCATCTGTAAAAATTTTAAAAAGAAAAATTGTTGTTATTTATTTCATGAGAGAAAGAAAATGTGAGGAAGGACATGTGTATGCTAGAGAGAGCATGTGCATGTGAAAGAGCAAAGTAAACACCCTTCACAGGATCTTGTCATGCCCTGATTCCCATCTCCCAGCCTTCCAGCTCATCAGGATCTTGGGTGCATGTGTGTGTGGCATGTTTCAGGTCAATTCAGGATCTAAGCCTGGTTGGCCATGTGGCTTCCAGCACAACACAGCAACACACTATTGCCTGTGACACCAGAACTTGGCTAAAACATTTAAATTTATGAACAGGACCTGAGCTCTTACAGTTTTTATGTTCAAATAAAGGAAATTGAAAGAGTTGAATAAAAATAATCTTGGGGCTCAGAGACAATCAAGAGCACAAACCCAGTTGAATGCAGTTTTTCTGTTTATTTGTTTCTTAAAGAATTATTTTATTTGATTCTATTTATTATTTTTTGTTTTAATTTGACCAGAAAGAGACACCGAAGAGAGAGAGAGGGGAAAGTGAGAAAGTAAGCTGCCAGGTCTGGGACTCAACCACAGTCAGCAATGTGGAACTCTAGGGCCCCTAACCAGCAAGCCACCTACAGCCCCAAAAACAAGGTTTATATTCTTTTTTTTTTTTCATGGTTCCCTTCAGAAAGAATGAAAATGTCTCAGTTCAGTACAAACTCAGGAGCAGATTTCACTTTCTCAGTTTTGACTGTTTTAGAATAGCTGGAAGGTCCCATGACATGTAGTTATTATGTTTTTGCTGAGTATCTGGAGCTCCATGAGGCTAACATGCCGGATACAGATCATAATTCCTAACAGAGGCTTTCTTACTCAAGTTTGTTTACTTCCATAGTCATCACTAAATTAGCAATAGTCATGCTGACCCTTTACCACAGTGGTAAGGAACCCAGATCCAACATGGTTTACTGTGGTTCAGATACTGGCCTCAGCATCTCAGAAAAAAAAAGAACACTGGGCCTGCATGTGTGCATGCTGCAAATCCCAACTAGATGAAGAAATAGAAGAAAAATGAAAGCATGACCACACCTCCTGGAGGGGGTGCTTTATCCCTCTTTGTCTCTCTGTTTCTCTGGTGACTGCACACATCCACTGGCAATAAAAGTAAATAGCAATGGTTGGAACCAACAGTTGGCGTAATGGTTATGTTGCTGGACTCCCATGTAGTCGACTGCAGTTCAAGTCCCGGACTCAGTGGCTTAAACTAACACCGGGCATGTGTGGGTGTGTGCCCATCTCCCCTGGGATGTGATTTCTCCCTTTAATTAAGTCTCTCTGTCTCTCTCTCTGTCTTTCTGGCAAGCGCTCATGCCCTACAGCAAAAAAACTCTCAAAACAAATAAACAAACAAAAGAATAGCAATTGTCTAACAACTGCCATGATTCTTTCATTGCATCTTATGTGTCATTTCTTGTGTTTCTGTTTTTGTTGCTGTTTTATTTTTGTACATCACAATCATCATCTTAGTGGTTATCTCTGAGGTTCACATATCTACTCTATGTGACTACCAAAAACCAAAATGACCAATATCAACTCCCCAATTCCTCAATGAACTCAATTATCTGGTTCAGAAGCTAAGTCTGCTTGAGTTCTTAATAGATAATTGAAATCAGAGCCCCAGCAGGATGACAAACGTGTTATTTCCATGAGAAAAGTAGCAGCAGGCATGGGAGATGGGTTACATACAGGGCATTTTGTCAAATAAGTACATAAACAAAAGAAAATGCAAGCAAGGTTTCTTGCTGTTGAAAAAGAAAGCCGTGCATATGAAAAGGAAGAAAATTAGATGAGTTCTATACCGTTGAGTTGAAATTAGAGTTAGGAACATTGGCGGAGAGGCAAGGAGCAGGCCTTCAGAAGAAGACTCCTCCATTACTGCTAAGAACTAGTCATTTCAGGGAAAAAAAGAGAAATGAAGTTTTTTTTACTGATAATCCATACTCCATTCCCCAAACTCGAATAGTAGGGAGCCCCTCTAGTCTTCTCTCTGTCTTCGTCTGTGTCTCTCTGCCTTTCTCTCTGTCTTCTCATTTTTTTTGTAATTTTTCCTTTTTAAAATGTTTTCAGGTAAAGTATTCTCTTGGCTTTCAGCTCCTCCTTTATCTTACTAATAATCCCATCTTTTCCTCCCCTCTAGGAGAGGCAACGTGCAGGCCTTCAGAAGAAGACTCCTCCATTGCTGCTAAGAACTAGTCATTTTGCGCAGCACACAAGTGTACCACATGGTTTTTTATTTTTGGCTTAAAAAATTTTTTCTTTGGTGTTTTTACTTTTTTTCTTTCTTTTTCTCTCTATCTTTGTTTTTTATTCCTCTCTGTTCTCTAATTCTTTTTATTTTATCTCATCACTTTGCTCCTCAATTTCCATTCACTGTGTTTCTAGACAGATCTAAGGGAATCATAGCCAAACATCAAAATACTATTAGGGTTAGCATATTTCTCAATACCCACTGAATCTGCTGCACAAAGGGAGAAAAAAGAAAACAGAAAAGAGATCTAGATCACCTTCTTCTGTGTGCTATGAACACTCAGACTGAACTTCAAGAAGTAGGAAGAAATGTACCATCCATCAGATGACTAGAAATCACTGCAGGGGCATAAGAAATATGGAAAAAGAAAAAAAAAAGTAACTCTTCTCCAAGAGAAAAGAATAACTCCTCTCATTCAAAACAATGCAATGGAAATATGGAAATGTCTGACAAAGAATTTAGAAAATTCATAATGACAAAGCTAACAGAGGTGGAAGAGAAGAGAGACAATGAACTGTGGAAGAGACAGGAGAAAGAAGTTGATGAGTTTCAGGAGGTGAGGAAACACTTGCAAGATTTAAAAGAGGAAATACACACTATAAAAAAGAATCAAATAGACCTGATAGAGAAGAAGGCTATAATACAGGAAGTCAAAATCTCCCTTGAAAATATTAAAAGCAGATTAGATCATACAGAAATTCGAGTCTCAGAAGATAGAAGTCCTGGCCTAGAAAAATCCATCATGAAGGCTGAGTAAATTGCCAAAAAAAGGAAAATAATACATGAGAAATACTAGATACCATCAAACATCCATATATCCATATAACTGGTATATCACAGAAAGTGACTCATAAAGGCATTGATAATCTATTCCATGAAATCCTGAAAAAAACTTTCCAAACCTAGAGAGGCACGCAAAGATCCAGTCCCAAGAAATACAAAGGACCCCAAATAGAATCAACCCAAGAAGATCTTCTCCAAGACACATTATAGCCAGACTGACCAAAACCACAGACAAAAAGACAAGATACCAAGATTGGCAAGAGAGAAACAGTAAGTTGCCTACAAAGGATATCCCAACAGGCTGACAGTGTACCTCTCATCGGAAAAAAAAAAAAAAATCCAAGTGAGGAAAGAATGGGAAAATATATTCAAAGTGTTAAGGGGAAAGCAATTTCAACCAAGAATACTGTACCTGGCAAGATTTTCCTTCATATGGGAAGAAAAGATAAGAACATTCTCAGATAAACAAAACCTGAAAGAATTTACTTGCACCAGACCAGATCTCCAAGAAGTTCTCAAGGGTGTGCTATATCAGGAAAATTAAATACAGACACATGGAAATAAGAGTTCAAAAA
>NW_006159457.1:148838-192077 GCF_000334495.1 Tupaia belangeri chinensis | reverse complement strand
GAAAGAGAGAAATCACCCCCCGGGGGGATGACCACGCCGCAATCCCTTCTCCTCCATTCTCCTCTCGGGATCTTGGGCATTCATGCACACGCGCCTGGCGTGAGTTTAAGCCACCGGGTCCAGGATATGAACCGCGGTCAACTACATGGGAGTCCAGCGACATAGCCATTACGCTAACTGCTGGTCCCCAGAAATGGAAAATTATTGATGATAACATGTGTGATTAAGCCACTATGCAGTATAGTCTGGATAAGAAATCACATTTTGTATGCTGTGACGATGCTCAAGGAAAGAATGTAAATTAATGAATTTTTAAAAAATGTTTCAGAAGAAAATCACAGTGTACATGTAACTAGATTCCAGCTTTGTCCATATTTTAGTTTAAGGTATTTTGTGACTCAACAAAATGTGGAAACAAGGTACACTGGCACCCCAATAACAATGAGTGCATCTGAAACTCAGATTTTGATTTCTAAATATCAGTCTCTACTGAACAGAAATTGAGGGTCACTGGAGAAACGACTGATTCTGAGGTTGAGGTAAGCAAGTATAAGATGAACTTGGAACATTTTGCTAAGCCGGAATGTAAGAAAGAGCTTCAAGATTATAGCATGTCATAACACAGTGATTCAAATAAAAAACCATGTATTTATTTTAGAACAAACTCACAATTAAATAAAATTTGCAAGTGCAATGCAAAAACCATATACTCATATCACAGGTAAAGTGAAATGAATAACCAAATTGAAATTTGATAAGAAATGAAATTGTTGCATAGCTTCAACAACCTCACCACAAAATACTGACTGTCAATAATTAGAAGGAGGGGAAAACAATGGAAATGCCTGGTAGAGTCCACCTGACCAACTGATCAAAGTGAATATCATCAGTACTAACACACATTAAAACTGTAACTTCCTGGGAACCAGCAGTTAGCGTAATGGCTATGTTGCTGGACTCCCACATAGTCGACCGCGGTCCACGTCCTGGACCCAGTGGCTTAAAACTCACGTCGGGTGCGTGTGCATGCATGCCCAAGATCCCAAGAGGAGAAGGGAGGAGAAGGGATTGCGGCGTGGCCATCCCCCCGGGGGGTGATTTCTCGTTTTCTATCTCTATGTCTCTCTCTGTCTGGCGAGAGCACGCGCCCTATAGCGAAAACTTCTCAAAAAAAAAAACAAAACTGTAACTTCCTGACCAAATGCAATGCAGGATCAGTTGTGTGATAGTCCTGTCAAAGTTGAATAATGTGAACCCAATCATGAGGAGGTATCAGACAAACACCTTTTGAGGGAAATTCCATGAACCAATTGTTCCATACTCTTCGAACATGTCCAAGTCTTGAAACCCAAGGAAAATAGAAATTTTCCCAGAATAAACAACAAAAAGACTTGACAACTAAATACAATGTATGATCCTGAAGTTAGTCCTTTTGCTAAAAATTATATTACCGGGATACTTGTGAAAACTTGAATGAGGTTTCAAGATTAGATAGTAGTAATGAATCAAAGTTAACTTCTTGATTTTCATACTTGTGCAGTGGCCCTGTAGAAAAAAAAATACTTATACAAAATATATACTAGTAAATTTTTGGAAGCATAAGAACATTGCTTTATCAAAATTTTTTGTATCATACTTGTAGCTATTCTGTGTGAGATTTCTACAAAACAAAATGAAACCAAATAAAAATCAAAACAAATGTACATATCCTTTGAATAATCCTCCTTGAACTCTAACAAGATACACAGGCAAGAGTACATAGATGTTTGTATAAATATATTCATGATTGCTTATTTCATGGGGAAAAAAATGAAGATTTTCTAATGCCCAATAAGAGAGGGCTTGTTCAATTATAGCAGACTCATGCCAGACCATATCAAAAAGCTGTCAGAAAAATATTGATCTATATGTGCAGGCACACATATTGTTCAAGACATACAGCTGAATGAAAAACAAAATGCCAGAGTTAGAACACAATAAAAGTCTTATCTGATTTTGATTTTAAAAATGACTCTAAAACAGCAAAAAGTGATGTATCCTGTGCCAGGGCTCATGAGGAAATTAAGCTGTGAGACATATAAGGTATATGACCATGTATGCTTTAGTAATCCTGGCTCATTCTGTTTATATCCAGTTTACTTGGAATAAAGTTTAAATGGAAGGTTACTTCGCAAAATACAACCCCAGGATTTGACTGACCATTTATTCAAATTGGAAAATTAAGTCATTCTTTCACATCAGCAAATACTACCCTGTCTTCAATCCAATTACAAAAGCATTATCCTCTTTACAACATTAAGATTTTCTCAGAAGAAAACATACACATCATTGTAGTTTAATGGTTTTGTACTATTGGAGCAAGGATGAATTCTCTGACCTTGGAGTGTCTGGTTTTTTTTCTGTTGTTGTTTTATTTTCCTACTTTTCTCTCCTTTCATTTTGTCTTCAAACAACATATGCTTTCTTGTGAAGAGTTGCCCAAAGAAAGAAAATTACTATTGGCCTCTGTTTCTTTTTTTCCACCCCCCAGAAATGTAGTCTGGGCACAGCCAACCCTGTTCTATTAATTCCAAAGCTCAGTACCTTAGCTAAGAATCCATAATGTTTTATGAGAACAAAAATAGTCCTCTTAGAATTTTACACAGAGATATCCGCTAAGTCTTTTCAAGCTCAGAAGATAATCCCAGACTCAACTGTTCTCAACTCACATCATAAGGCAATTTCAAATGGAGCATCCCATCAGCAATTCCCCTTAGAAAACACATTCTCCTGATGCTTGGAAAAGCATTCTGCTGAGTTGTTGGTTGTCAGGTTTCCTGGGTAGCCTAGCTTCCCTTAGTGACAGATGCTTCTACCAAGTCCCTGGGATGGTGCAATTCATACCCTGTAACTTCCTTACCAAGACAAAGTGCTCCCCCTTACCCTGGTTAACTCATTTTCCTCCTTATGACTTAAAGTCTCTTCTTTAGTAATTAGCAGTAACAGAATGTTACTGTTAGGTATATGATTTAGTCATCATGACGATCCCATAGGAGAATTATTACCATTTACATGCTTTAAAGAATTATTTTATTTAACTTTATTGATTTACTTGTCTTTTCATTTGACCAGAGAGGGACAGAGTAAGAGAGAGAGAGAAAGAAAGCAAGCTGCCAGGTCCAGGACTCGAACCTCAGTTGGCCATGTGGGAGTCCAGCGACCTGCCGGCCCCACCATTACATTTCACTGTTGAGAAATCAGAGACTCAAAAACTCTACGTATGTAATTTGACAAAAATGGACTCCCATTACCACCACACTTTTTAACTTGTTTTTCCCATGCTGTCATTATTGTGGCCACACTCATTCATTCATTTAGTCCACAAATATATATCTAACATGTGCATGCTCTTGGTATGGGGGTATGACAGAGACTTCGTGTAAAAATGGAATATATATGCTAATGTACCTTCTAGCTTATTACTCTTTAGCTCCATCTTAATACTTGAACTAACTCATTTCTTATAAAGCTTATCTCTCTGCCTTGGCATCATCAAAAAGTTTTTATGTTGAATTGTGGTAATATATTTAAATACGTTATCTCCACTAATCTGTAATTATTCATAAAGGCAGGAATAGTGGGGATGTCATTTGTTCATTTGTTACTCTGGCTTATGAAGTCCACCAAGTATTTATTACATTTTGAATGAATAATAATTAGGCTCACTTTAATGAGAGAGCTTCTAATCATTGTGTTGATTTTTCTTTTTGCCAGTCACAAAGTCTATATTTGAATTATTCTTTGATTCTGATTTATCAATCTCCTTGCCTTCTCCATCCATGCCATGCTAGAAAACAGAGTTCGGTGCAGAGCCGGGGGACAGAAAAGGCTCACGCCTGAGGTCACCATTTCTGTGCAAACTCCACATTTTTCTCATTTGGGAGAGACTATTTAAAAAGGTACTGAGCCAATAATGGGTATAAGATTCAGCTGTGCAAGAAGAATAAGTTCTAGAAATCCTTGTACATTACACTTATAGTTAAAAGTACCATGCACTTAAAATTTAAGAGTTTTGTCTTTGTTTTGGAGCAATCCCACACTTACAGAAGAGTTGCAAGTATGACCCAGGAAAGTTGGCTGGTGCAACGTTCTTACATCGCACGGTATCTCTTCGGACCACAGCTGGGAGTGCGCGCACTGGGTCTTTGGAGGCTGCCGGTTTGAGGCAGTGTTCCCCTGGAAGAAGCTACATAAAGAGAGGACACAACAGGGCCTGGAGAGACATGACCTGCTGTGAGAAACCACTCAGCAATCGAGAGCTACTCAATTCTTTCTAGAAATTCCTAAGAATGCCTATTTTATTTTTTTTTTCTAAAATTGCACCACCACTCCCTGCCAATAAAAAAAAAAGGTTTCTTTTCATAAAAGAAAGACCTGTGTGAACAGCACGAGCAAAACTTAGCAGTATCATAAAAATTAATTATGTCTTTTAATGTGACTTCATTTCTACCCACAAGCTGGAGGCACCCCAGGTATTCAAGTTACAGAGAAGTTGGAGTACAGAGAAGTTGGAGTACAGAGAACCATGGAGGTAACAGGACATCTTCAGTGTCACACAGGGCAGAGCAAAGGTGCAGGGCTAGGTCTTCACACTTACAGGCCTGTGGCCCTAACTATGTTCCAGTTCAATGGCTTCATTTGCTCGTAAATCTTTACCTGGGTGGTCCTCCAGGAGCGCGCACCCCCACACACACACTGTAACTTCTACCCACCCTTCAAAGTTTTGACAAGGTAGAGCCAGAAGATTGCATCGTGGTTAAGGCACTGGACTCCCATACGGCTGACTGCAGTATGAGTTTCAGATCCTGTGTGCACACCCGAAGTCCCAGGAGGAGAAGGAATTACAGCTTGGCCATCCCCCACTCCCCAGTTGGGAGTGATTTTTCACTTTTCGTCTCACTGTCTCTTTCTGTCTCTCTGACCAACACACATGCTCTCTGGCAAAAACCTGGGAAAAAAAAGTTCTGTCAAGGCTCATCCTTCATTGCATTTTATTAGACATTTGTCTGATTTACTTGTAAGTGCCTCAGATCCACACGTGTTTAGGTAATAAATCATGTCTCTGTCAACACTTCTAAAAGATATTTAAAAAAATCAAACTATCGCTCATACATAGGAGATAGTAAATAAGCATGTGATAACCACCTTACATATGTCAGAAACTATTCTGGCACACCATTACTCACATATAAAGGGAAGCAAAGGCATAAATTGCCTAGTATATGGCACGCATAATTCTAGTCCATTACGCACACGTAGGGAGAAAGAAGCAAGCTTGCACTGAGCACCTAGTGCATGCTAGTCAGTATTCTAGGACATACGTCACATGTAGAGGAGAAATGCGCACAGATGGAGCATCTAGCATGTGTCAGATATTACTCTAACACAACACGATTCACAGATGGGGAAACAAATGGAGAGGCATTGGACTCACCTATTTGGCAGGTATGATTTTATGACTTTGCTCCTAAAGAAACGAGTGTACACTGACTACCTGCTATATTCCAAGCACTACTTTAGCCAGCTCTACTCACGCACAGGGAAGAAACCAAGCATGTATTGAGCACCTACTACATGCCATGCCCTGGTATAATACAGTCTTACTCAGACAGAAAGAAAAGGAACATCCACTGAGTTCTAGTGCATCGATTCTACTACAAGTGAAGTCACATAGTGGCAGAGAATAAGATCATACACCAGGTCACAGGTACAGGCCAGCTGCTGTTATTTAAAATATCACTCCCACACAGGGAAATGAAGCAAGCATGTGACTGGCATCTGGTGTTCACCGAGCACTAGAACACGACTAGTACGTTAATGCACGTTCTAGTCCATTACTCAGACAACAGTGGGGTGAAACAGCCTGCGTCAGGTCCTAGCATATGTCTGAGAGTAGCCTCGACCACAACTTACTCACACATGGAGTGTAGAGGTGAGGAAAAATGAGTATCATTTAGAACTGACTAGATGGCAGGTACTATTCTGAAAAAGCTTTACTCACACACAGCTGAAGAGACAAGATGGCAACAATCATCTATTGTCAGACATTTTTTTAGAATATTACTTATGTGCAAGTGGGAAAAAAAAAGCAAACATTTAGCAACAAGTATAATCCACTAGAGTAATATTATGGCCTATCCAGAAAAAGTAACGATACCTAAAGCCCCTCGTCTGTGCTGAGCACTATTCTAGTGATGGACATTACCAGATAGAATAAAGCACGTATTAGTATCTAACATGGAGTCGTAAACATTTTAGTTCAACCTTACACAAAAGGGAAGTAAAAAAGCATGCATTGAGGGTCTAAAGTATGCAGGTACAATTGTGTTCACACATAGAGGGAAGAAATGAGAGTGTATGGTCCACATAATAGAGATTGGAAATGTGTGTTACACGTTGCTTTACTGATGTAAATAAGACTATGTGATGCTGAGTGTGACAGAAACCTTGCTTATTAGGTGACAGGAGAAGGATGCAGCATTCAGCCCTGTACTCTGAAGCATTTGTTATGAATGTGTCTGAGACAGGAATGTTTACAGTGTGTAGTATATGTGGTATGTGTGTAGGGGAATATGCTTTGTTACATTATATAAATCTATGTGTCTAGAGCTATGTCATGTGGGAGCTACTGTGCTTAGAATATATGTGTCTTACACTGAATTCAGTGGTGGCTGATATGTTTGCTAATGGGCTTAGTGATATACACCTAGACCCTCTGTTTAGTAGCACCAGGTGTTTGTCTACTATGTTTAGTAATATTTTTATAAGATGATGTCTTAAGGACACTTATTGCCTGTGCTAGTGTTAAATGATGTATGTGTGCTATTGTGTTAATGGTGACCAGAATGTGTGCATATTGATACACATGTGAGCTCTTTGTTTAGTGGTCGGTATGTGTGTTACTGTGTTTATGGTTGTGTATCTATGTATATCAGGATACCCTGAAATTTTCCTCACTATAGATGATTTGCCAGAGGGCCTCACAAGAAATAAACGTTGCTATACTTATAATTATAGTTTATTACAAGCCTCCAGGTATTTCCTCCCAGTACAGTCTCACAAAGACCCATTTATTTCTTCCAGCAGACCTTTCTTACAACAGTTATGAAGGGCTTCCAACCAGACAAGCTCACTCAAACTTTCAGATCCAGGGTATTTATTGGGAGTCAATCATGTAAGCCTACATCATCCATACAACTGTTCTTGGCTACTCATCCATGTGACTTGACTCTATCCAGAACAAAACTGAGCGTTCACCATAAATCATACCGTTGTGTTAGCATTCCTAGTCAAAATGGTACAGCATGGCCGAGATAACACAAAAACACATTCGCCACACAGTGCGGCCTAAGGCATTAGGCATAGAGAAAACCTCTTATAAGACAGGATATCCCAAGGCTCAGAGGTGATGACCCAGGATCAAGTCAAGTACCAGTCCTAACAAATGGTGCTGGAAGCATTGGCTATCCACTTGCAGAAAAATAAAAATGGAACACTACCTCTTACCACTTAGCAAAAATAAACTCCAAGTGGATCGAAGACCTAAACTTAAAACCTCAAACTATAAAATAGTGGAAAACATAGGGAAAACTCTTGTAGACATTGGAGTAGGTAAAGATGTCTTATATAAGACCTTCCCCCAAAGCACAGGTAATAATTGTAAAACTATACAAGTTAGATTATATCAGGTTAAAAAGCTTCTGCACAGCAAAAGAAACAATAATTAGAGTCAAGAGACAATCCTCAGAATACGAGAATATATTTGCAAACTCTCCCTCAGATAAGGGACTGATAACTAGAATATACAGGGAGCTTAACTAGCTTACAAAACAAAACAAAACAAAACAAAAAACTCAACAACTAAAGATGGGCAAATGAGATGAACAGACAACTCCCCAAGGAAGATACACAAATGAGCAAAAAGCATATGAAAAAAGCTCAACATCTCTTATTATAAGGGAGATGCAAATCAAAACCACGAGATACCACCTAATCCCTGTCAGAATGGTTAAGTTTAAAAAAATAAAGAATGACAAGTGCTGGTGAGATTGTGGTGAAAAGGAAACTTTCCCACACTGTTGGTGGGAATGTAAACTAGTACAACCAATGTGGAGAACAATATGGAGGTTCCTCAAAGACCTACAAATAGAACTACAATATGATTCTGGAATACACTCAGAAAAGCACATGCATGTCCATGTTTATTGCAGCATTATTCACAATTGCTAAGACATGGGACCAACCCAAATGTCCAAGAACAGAAGAATGGATTGAAAAAGTGTGACACAGATACACTATGGAATACTATTCAGCCATAAAAAGCATAGAGAACCTGGAGTTTGATAGAAAGTGTACAAATATAGACGATTTCATGATGAATGCAGCAAACTGGACTGTGAAAAAGAGGCTTTGTATGTCCTCACTTTATACCAAATGTTTGCACTGTATGGCAGAAACTGAAAGGTCAGAAGGTATCAAAGCAAAGAAGGCAACTGTAGGTACTAGAGACAGTGTGGGAGGAGAGTGGAAATGAAGGAGGATGGCATTGAGGGAAAAAAAATTTAATGCACACAAAAGTGGAAAAATATGTGTTGATGATAATGTGTATAGTAATATATTTGAACGGACTAATATAACAATGTATTCACACTTGGGAGGGAAAAATGAAAAGACTCTTTTTGGAATGTTCATGATCAGTTTTGAGATAACCCTTTCCTGCTCATTCCAGTGCTGGTCCTTGGCCTGGGATTTCTTACAGCAAAAAATAATCACATTTTTATCAACATTTAGTATAATATTTATATAATAGATACAGCATTAGTACCAGCCTGAATGAGCCTAACATTGGGAGAAGCCAGTGTGGGATCCAGATAGATTTAAATAAATAACCTATCTTAAAAATTCCTTACAAAAGTGTTCCATCTTTTTCTACTAATTTAATTAATTGTTTCTGTCCTTGATCCATTGTTTTCGTACCTTGTGCTAACCACAAAATATTGGATTTTCCTCATTGTATAACACATTTATTCATTTCTTTACTCTTTAGTCATTGCACAGAACTATTTAGCATGAACTTAGCTGATGGTTAGCTAAACTCAGTTTTTCCTCAACCCAGCCGTTTTCTTGCTTTTTTATATCCTCACGATGCTGTCACCTCACCTTGCAATACCTTTGATCATCAGTATTGGTATCATCCTATGACTTAATTACATAGATAATTAATGCTTAACAATAATGACAATGGTATTCTCATCTAGAGTGCCTAAGTCTATCAACAACACAATATGGCCATGATACAATTCGGTTTCATAAGAGACCAACTCAGTAAGATTACAGAGGTATTTGCTATTCCTTAATCTACGGTGAGTATTCCACTGGGCATCTCATATTCTTCCTCATCTCAGGGAGAAGCTATTCTCCAGGAGAATTTGGAGCCACATGTACTAATGTCTACTACTTTAGCCATTAGGAACCTTTTTTATTTTTTCTTTTCTAACTAGTAGCTTTCTATCCCTCACCTCAAATGGAAATAAATGTTTTGGGGCTTTCCTTGGTTGTTTTTGGTTGTATTTGTTTGTTTTTACAGTACACCATGGCATATCTGGAATGCCATTCTTATATTTGTCTATTATAACCAGAAAGCCTTTCTGAATATTTAAGCACACTGTTTATAGTTTCATAGTAATCAGCTTGCCAAGAACTATACACTGCATGAGTTAATGGCTCAGTAGGGAGTAGTTCCCACAATTCCCTTCCCAAGTGATGTACCTCATAGTAGATATAACCTGGAAAAGAAATAAAAAATTACTGTATTTCCACTCAGTTATTAAAAAGTGGTTCAATTCATCGTATAGTGTATAAATAAAACTTCTCTCAGAGTGATGCTGCTCAAGTTTGTAAGCTTCTGCTTGACCTTGTCATGTTCCCAGAGCAGGTATGGTCTCGGCAAACACATGGCTTTACTGACCCTTTCAGGCATGTGGTATCATTGTTCTAAGTGACAGTATCATTCTCTTGCCCTTAGCCTCTCAAGGTTCTACTGTAATGTTATTGGACTACACTGATTGTATAATCTGTTTATTCATTCCTTTACTCTCAGCTACTATTTATCCTCCTCTCCATTTTTCACTTATCTTTTTCAGCTAAGCTTTCCCACTTTGAAAGAGACCTTTGGTTCGGTCACTGTGCAGATGACTCTCAGCAATATCAGACCAGCAAATTCCTCCTCAATTCATCACCATTTATATAGGATAATGTTATGTAGATTCAAAACTAGTGAGGTATCTCCAACTCTAAGTGACATAGCTGCATTCACGGTCAATCCTAATTTTGTCAGGTGGGTGAAGGCACAGTCTATTTCATCAGACCCTTAAGAATTCTGGCATAAACATTTAAAGATATAGTTATTCCTTTCTTAGAGATCATGCCTGTTTCCAAGATGCACAGTTCCAGCCCTAACCCAAGACCACTTCATTAGGTAAGTAAAAAGAAAGTTGGGGTGATGTGGGGAGAAATTGTATTGTCACACCAGCATCCTCACTCACCCCTGCTCTTCACAGATGCTCCAGTAAAGCAAAGGAATCTATCCAGTCAAACTCTCCCTTGAAACACATATTGAGTGTGAACACACACTCCCAAATGTATGTAAGCCAACTCTTCATTTTTTATTAGCTCCATATTTAAACAAGTACTTCAACCATACTTCCTAATTCATTATCAAAGCACAGGTGGAGGATGCCATGTCACATGATATGTCAATTTGATGTGGTATCTCTGCACATTGTTGACTATTTGGGGCTATAAAATGCCTTCCTTGCTCTGAACAGCTAACTCATTGGTTCAAATTGGCACAGTATCTTTTGTTGCAATCCTTTATAGAGTACATTTGATGTATCACTGGGTGTGCAAAGCTCAATCCAAAGAAAGTGTCTCTTCCTGCCAGGTCTTATTTCTGTCCTCCCAAGGATAACTGTACTGGTCCAATATAGTCTACTGGTCCATACGTGCAAGACCTTTCCTCTGGGGAATCTACTCCATAGATATCTGAAGCCTTTATCTTTGTTGTTGATAGGGCAGATCTTGTCATTTTGAGCCTCAGAGGTGCAAGGAGAATGGGTCAATGATTAACACATTTCTGTGCAGCTGTAGCTTTTCCCATGAACCCAGCTGGACAATTCAAGAGAATGCAACAAAATATCCACCTGTTATCTCAAATCACCTTCCAATCCCAGAAAAAGGTTATTCTCCTAGACATTGATATGCCCTATGTTAATGTGTTCCTTAAATTCCCATTGTGATTTCCATAGGCTTGTGTCCCATATGGGCATCCCTTTAATCATCCAGTTTTCCATTGTCCATCTGTCTCACCATATGGCCAGGACATTGGCCAACACCCATGAGTCGGAATACATCCAGACTTTGGGCCTCTTATTGTTGTTTGATTTTTCCATAACTGCAAAGAAAACAGCCACATATCATCCCACTCCAGGCTGTATGCGTTGCAGATTCTCTCAACATTATATCTGAGTGTAAATCATAAAGACCTGAAAGCTTTAATCAAGTTACCACTTTTTGAAATATCGAGTTTTCAATTATTTAGGACCTCATTCAAATACGTACCTTTTGGGGGGGGGGTGGAATTTCGTTGGCAGGAGTGAAAATTAGTCTCAGGTATGAAATATGCAATATCCAAAATTCAAATATTCTTATCAGGTGTTGTGCTTCTTTCCTAAATCCAAATGTAAGCAATGAAAACAATGTATTTTGTTGCCTATGGAATGTCTCAGGTGGTTCCTGTTCAGATTACTGCTAAGAATGTTACTGTTTGCATGAGCCCTTGCATCTTTGCTGGATTTATTAGCTAACTTCTCTGAGCCATGTGTATCACCATTGCCTTTAAGTAAGCTCTGGTTTACACTTCAAATCATAATCCTAGCAATATGTACAGTTTTATTATACTTGGTACCAACATCAGGTCCAGATCACTTCCAACCAAATTATGAGAGTAAGCTGGTCAATTCAAAGACTGTGACAATATAATAAATGTCATTTAGGATCCTTTCAACATGAAGGGAATCTGCTGTTGCTATTTTTTTTCTGAGCTATGATCTATAGGAAAAAAGCATTTGCAAGATCACCTAATACCATTGTCTTTCAGCTAGTGTGTATGTGTTCGGCTTTTGATTTTGTGTTTTGTTTTGGTTTGCACTGCTTAAACCATATCATGGCTAGTGATGCTGTAGGTAGAACCAATTTATTCCATTCTTCATAGTTTACTGTTAGTATTCATGAACTTTCTGCCTTTTTCATGGGCTATGCAGAGAAATCACACAGTAAACTTGTTAGTACCAACATTCCAGCTGCTAACATGTCATTAATTAGAGGGACAGTTTCTTTGTGTTAACCTGGTATTCTATACTGTTTCAAATTAACAATCTTTATGGGTTGTATAGAGCTTAGGCAATTCTATAAATTCCCATTTAGCATGTCTAATCGATATGCACTGAAGGGCAAACTTAACATTCCTCTGCTCTACAATATTAGGTAAAGTGTTCTACAGGTAGGCATAATACCTACGCCATAATGCATACAGGTAAAAGAGACACACCCACTTACATAAAGTCTTTTCACATACTATAATTTTAACCAAAATGTTACCTAATTTCAGCAACCATTTTCTCTCTATATCTTCCCAGGCTTTGGTAGGATGTTTATCAAAAGGTTTGGTCATCACAAAACCATGGGATTCTATGTCAAGAATCCCAATAAAAGGTTCTTTTCTATCTCCTGATCATTTTACCAACATGTATGCCTATGGTCTTGGACTTCTAGGTGGGCATCAGGCCAAGGAATCTTAACCCCTTTGTCAATATTCATCCTGATTAATTTGCTAGATCATCAACTTTGGTGCTTCAAGGACAGATTTATTATCATCATCTTTGCCATCTCACCTTTTTAAATTCCTCCAATATTGTGTTGGAGTAATTTAGTACAAAATATATAAGGACCATTAAATGCTAAGAAACCAGCAGGGGCCCTATGATCTACTCGTCCTCCAAATGTATTTAGTAATATTTGATGAGGCAGCCTGTTGAGTGGTGCTTTCTACGTGTCCTACTCTGTCTAGAAATCCATGTGAGAGACTCTTTCTTTATAGGCGCTTGGAATGATTGCTACTTCATTAAGTGATATATGAAATAGATATTGTGCTTGGTGAGGTAAGGTGTGTAAGCTTATATTGTTTAACAATATTTTGTGAGGCATTATGTTTAGCTGTTTAAGTATACTCTGACTAGTGACACATGCGTGTGAGACACTCTTTTTATTGGTTCATGGATTTTTTTTAATACTATGTTTAGAGATACATAAGGGGTCCTCAAAAGCTTCATGCAATGGGCTGGCAGGTGGCATGGTGGTTAAGGGCACTAGACTCCCACCTGGGTGACCACAGTTCAAGTCTTGGACCTGACAGCTTTCTCTCTCACTCTCACTCTTGCTCTGTCCCACTTCGGTCAAATTAAAATACATAAATAAATAAAGTTAAATAAAATAATTCTTTTTAAAAAAAGTTTCATGAAAAATGTGTATTATTTGATTTATGTACGGATTTTTAAATTTTTGCTAAAAACAAATTTTTTATTTCATTTTTTGTGAACTTTTTGAAGCCCCTTTTGTGGGTGTATTGGTGTGGAATATTGCATTTAGTGATATATGTCTGAGACAATGCTTGGGGTGCTGGTATATGTGATACTGTGTGGGGAGCTCTGTTTATTGATATTTGGGTGATTCACTATGCTGTTTATAGTTATGTGAGTGATGCTCATTGTTTTCTGGTGACAAATATATTTTTCACCTTGTACAATGGCAAACGGGTAAGACACTGAGTTAAAGTTAAGTAGAGACAAGTCATGGAACTGCTGTTAGTAACAGTAGGTGAGATACTTTATTTAGCATCGTAATGAGTGTATGCTAATCATTATAGTGTCACATGTTTGAAACCTTGGGTTCAGCTGCCGTATCACTTGGTATATGTGGCATACAATCTTGTGAGACAACCTAGTCATTTGCTCCTAGTATAGTGCTATTCCCTTAGGATGATGTGTTTAGTTACAAATCTTCTGAGATATTTTCATTGGTGTGTTACCATGTTTAGTGTTATATTTGTGCAATACAATAAGAGTGCTTGAGCTCAGCAGGTAACATGGGCTTTCTACGTGTCCTACTCTGTCTAGAAATCCATGTGAGAGACTCTTTCTTTATAGGTGCTTGGAATGATTGCTACTTCATTAAGTGATATATGAAATAGATATTGTGCTTGGTGAGGTAAGGTGTGTAAGCTTATATTGTTTAACAATATTTTGTGAGGCATTATGTTTAGCTGTTTATGTATACTCTGACTAGTGACACATGCGTGTGAGACACTCTTTTTATTGGTTCATGGATTTTTTTTAATACTATGTTTAGAGATACATAAGGGGTCCTCAAAAGCTTCATGCAATGGGCTGGCAGGTGGCATGGTGGTTAAGGGCACTAGACTCCCACCTGGGTGACCACAGTTCAAGTCTTGGACCTGACAGCTTTCTCTCTCACTCTCACTCTTGCTCTGTCCCACTTCGGTCAAATTAAAATACATAAATAAATAAAGTTAAATAAAATAATTCTTTTTAAAAAAAGTTTCATGAAAAATGTGTATTATTTTATTTATGTACGGATTTTTAAATTTTTGCTAAAAACAAATTTTATATTTCATTTTTCATGAACTTTTTGAAGCCCCTTTTGTGGGTGTATTGGTGTGGAATATTGCATTTAGTGATATATGTCTGAGACAATGCTTGGGGTGCTGGTATATGTGATACTGTGTGGGGAGCTCTGTTTATTGATATTTGGGTGATTCACTATGCTGTTTATAGTTATGTGAGTGATGCTCATTGTTTTCTGGTGACAAATATATTTTTCACCTTGTACAATGGCAAACGGGTAAGACACTGAGTTAAAGTTAAGTAGAGACAAGTCATGGAACTGCTGTTAGTAACAGTAGGTGAGATACTTTATTTAGCATCGTAATGAGTGTATGCTAATCATTATAGTGTCACATGTTTGAAACCTTGGGTTCAGCTGCCGTATCACTTGGTATATGTGGCATACAATCTTGTGAGACAACCTAGTCATTTGCTCCTAGTATAGTGCTATTCCCTTAGGATGATGTGTTTAGTTACAAATCTTCTGAGATATTTTCATTGGTGTGTTACCATGTTTAGTGTTATATTTGTGCAATACAATAAGAGTGCTTGAGCTCAGCAGGTAACATGGTGGCTAAGGTGCTGGATTCTCACATGGCCAATCAGTTTGAGTCCCAAACCTGGGGCCTTGAAAATCATGCCTGGCCCATGTGCCCATTTTCCCAAGAGAAAAATGAAGAAGAAAGGATTGAGGCATAGCCATCTTCTTTGGGGGAAGGGGATGATTTCTCACTGTCTCTCTGTCTGTCTTCAGCAAGCACACTCACCCTATGGCAAAAATCTAAAAGAAGGAGTGCTCGTAATGTTTTACTGATGTATTTGCGAGTTTCTGTGTTAATAGTGATTTATATATGTGCTAGCATTTGTGAAATATACAAAGAAGAAACTGGGTTTAGTGGTGCCTAGTTTGTGCTACCTACCATGCTTAGTGTCATTTATTTGAGTACTGCCTTTACTGATGCTTACTGTGGGTGGTATTTTATCCCTAGAAGCATGTGTCACTGTGTTTTGTGGTACTTTCTTTGTGGGATACTGTGTTTGGTTATACAGGAGTAAAAAATTATGTAAGTATGTCTGGTGTTTACTACTGTGTTTAGCAATATGTATGTAAAAAGAGTAAAAGAGGGGGCATCTCACTTCTTGGCCTCAAATACATTACAATGCTGTGATCATCAAAATACCATGGTACTGACAGAAAAACAGGCATGTATACCAATGGAACAGAATAGAGAACCCAGAAATAAACCCTGAAACATACAGCCAACTGATTTTGACAAAGGGCACAAGATAATCCAGCAGGAAAAAGAAAATCTCCTCAGCAAATTATGTTGATAAAACCAAATAGCTACATGCAGAAAAATGAAACTAGACCTCCATCTCTCACCATTAACAAAAATCAATTCAAAATGAACCAAAGATCTAAACATAAACATCAATCTATATAACAACTAAGGGAAACTCTTAGAGACATTGTAGTAGGCAAAGACTTCTCAAATAAGACCCCACGGGCAATAATACTGAAAATAGGCACATGTGATTACAGCATGTTAAGAGCTTCTGCAGGGCAAAAGAAACAATAATTAAAGTTAAGAGACAACCCTCAGAATAGCAGAATATATTTGTTAACTGCCTCAGACAAGGAACTGATAACCAGAATACACAGGGAACTCAAGCTGCTTACCTGAAAACAAAACAAAACGAAAACAATCCAACTAAAAGATGGACAAATGGAGCCATCAGGTGGTGCTGCAGTTAAGGCTCTGGACTCCCACATGGCTGACAACAATTTGAGTCTCAGACCTGGAGGCTTGCTTTCCTACTTTCCCTTTCCCTCTCTATCTCTCAGGTCAAATTAAACAAATAATAATGATAATAAATGCAATAAAATAATTCTTTAAAAAAAAAGATAGACAAATTAACTGAACAGACAACTCCCCAAGAAAGACATGCAAACAACCAAAAAGCACATGAGAAAATACTCAACATTCCTTATTATAAGGGAGATGCAAATCAAGAACCACAATGAGATACCACCTAACCCCTGCCTGAATGGTCAAAAGAAAGAAAGAAAGAAAGAAAGAAAGAAAGAAAGAAAGAAAGAAAGAAAGAAAGAAAGAAGGACAAGTGCTGATGAGGTTGTGGTAGGAATGCAAATTAGTACAACCACTGTGAGAACAATATGGAGGTTCCTCAAAGACCTACAAATAAAACTACCATATGATCCAGTAATTCCACTCCTGGGAAAGAATAAGAATATACTCAATCAAAAATATCACTTGCATATCCATGTTTATTGCAGCATTATTCACAATTGCTAATACATAAAACCAACCCAAATATCTCATAACAGAAAAATAGGTTGAAAAGGCATGGTACATGTATACTATAGAATACTACAACTCAGCTATAAAAAAAAACAATAATAATAAATTGAGACCAAGGCATGGTACATGTATACTATAGAATACTACCACTCAGCTATAAAAAAACAATAATAATAAATTGAGACCGTGGTATTTGCTCAAAAGTGGATGAATATGGACGATTTAATGCTAAGTGAAGCAGGAAGGCTATAAAAGAGAAGCATTGTATGTCCCCCACTTAATACATATGAAATGTCTGCACTCTATGACAGAAACTGAAAGACTAGAAGATATAAAGGGATGGAGAACAAGTATAAATATTAGAGACAGTGTGAAAGAAGGGTGGACAATAGAGGTGTTGGAAAGGAGGGAATCAAGGGGAAAAATAAAAAGAAGCAAAACATTTAACAAACACAAAATGGAAAATTATCTGTTGATGATAATGTATATGGTAATCTCTCTTTCTCTCTTTTTCTCTCTCCCTCTCTTCCTCTGTCTTGTGAATAAGCCTTATAGCAAACTAAAAATAATGATAATAAAATAAAAATAACAAGTTGTATTTAAGGCTCTGTATGTGTTACATTGTATTTAAGAGTGAGAGGTGTGTGAGACTATGTTCAGTGATTGGTTTGTGTTATTTGGCATAGGCATGATGGATTTAGTGATTTGTTTGAGAAGATATGTTTTGTTGTATTGCATATGTCGACAGGCTTAAAGTTGTATGGTAGTGGTACTCTGTGCATTAGTGTAAACAGAAGACAGTGTTTAGTAGAAGTGCTTGTGTCCTACTGTGTAGTGATGTATTTGTAATGAGCTTTGGTCAGAGATGCCTGGTCTGTGTGTTACTGTGTTTATTGATATATTTTGTGAGATGTTCTTTTTAGGAGTACATGACTCAAGAGTGAAGAAGTAAACACACTCTAATTACCTGAGATATGTCAGGTATAATCAAGTACGGCAACATTTAAACATAGGGAAGGAAGCTAAATGCTTGAGTACCTAGTAAATGACAGGCACTGGTCTAGTACATCATCACACACAGGGCAAAGTATGTGGCATGCATTGAGTGCCTAATAACACATACCAGTTACTATTACATCATAGTATCATGAACATACCTAGAAAGTAATGAGTATGTACTGGGAGCTTATCATAGCTTAGAAACTATTACACTATAGTACTCACCCGCAAGGGGGAAAGCTTGTGTGGGACATTTAACATACGCCAGGCATTATATTAGCATAACATTACTCACATATAGGAAAAAGAATGTAAGCTACATTAATTGCTTAGTACGTGCCTGACACTATTCCATTACAAACTTGAACATAAAGGGAGGAAATGAGCATGCATTCGTAGTCTAGAATATGTCACTGTACAATGTTATTTATCAGAAGAGAGAGAAATAAGCATAAATTCAGAGTTTTTTTAGGTCAGATGCTATTCTAGTATAACATCACTCATAATTAGGAGGAAAGAAATAAGATTACATTGAGCGCCTAGAATATGCTAGGCATGGTTCCACTACAACCTGACATATAGAAGGAGCGAACCAACATGAGTTAATCATCCTATACAGGGAAGAAACTATTTTAGTACAATCTTATTTTCATATAGGGGAAAAACCGTATATATACTGGGTTCTAATCGAGTCGAATGAGACTCTAACACAGGGAAAAATAAAGTAGCATACATGCCTGGTACAATACAGGCAATATTCTGATAAAGAATTACGAACACACAGCAAAAACAAAGCATGCATCCATTAAGGGTGTGTCAGTTTTCATACTAGTATGTTATTCTCACACTGTGACATGAAACATGCATGCATTATGTGCCAAGTGGAATTTAGAAAATATTCTAATACAACATTACTCCCACATAAATAGAAAATACAACCATACACTGAATGCCACTGCTCTAGTACAAAGCTACTTAAACAAGGATGCATTGAACATGTAGGGAAGAGCAGGCACTATACATTTCAACTAAGCATCTAACAAAGCCTCATGTTCTAAAACTGCAGGTGTATTATAGTATATGTCAGGCATTTTTCAAATACGGTATTCTCTCACGTAGAGAATGGGAGGCAAGCCTGCACTGAATGCCTGACATATGCCAGGTACTGCTACAGTACACCACTGTCCACCATGGGGGGAGAAAGCAAGACCACACTGGGTTCTGGTCCATGTCAGGTACCGTTCCAGCACAGCATTACTCACGTTTATTTCCCCTTCGATTTGAAAGTAAGATTGTACTAGAACAGGACCTGAAATGGATTCCAGCACCACATGGCTTCCATACAGCAGGAAGGACGCAATCACACGTAAGCCAGGTATTACTCCAATACACCATAAATCACACATGGGAGAAGAAAAATGCATTCAGTGTGCTCCTAATAGGTGCCGGGTTTTATTCCTTTTCAACATTATTCACATGTGAGTGCAAAGACAAAACCTTGAATTAATCCTATAAAATCTATAGACCATTCTAGCATATTATTTACACATTAGGAAAGAATTAAGCTTGTATGGCTTACCTAGTATAGGCCAGAAATGATTGAAAAATAACACTGCTCACACGTAGTGGAATTAAATAAGCATGCACTGAGTCTTAGTGTATTCAAGATGCTATTAATGACAGACTTACTCATACATAGCAGAATGAAATGAACGTGCAATAAATACCAAGTAAATGGCAGACCTGTTGCATATAACATTACACGCATGTAATCAAAGGAAACAATGTATGGAGCAAATCATATATAAAGCGCTATTCAGTACCTTAGTAACACGTAAGTGGCAGGAAAAGAGTACAGTTATCCCGCTGTATCAGCAAGATCTGCATCCTTAGATTGAACCAACCACACATCAAAAATACTGCTTCGTTGCTGATATGTACTATGTAATTAGACCTATGATGATTGTGTCTCTATTGAGCACTTACAGACATTTTTCCCATCATCATTTCCATATAACAAGTATTTACATAGCACTTAAATTTAATTGGATATTATAAGTAATCTGGAAATGAGTTAAAGTATATAAGAGAAGGGTCCACCAGGTGGTATAGTGGTTAAAGAGCTGAACTCCCATACTGTGGTTCACGTCACAGACAGGGCAACTTGAAATTCACATGAGGCACATGTGCATATGCACCCAAAATTCTGAGAGAGGAATAGAGGAGAAGGGATTACAGCATGGCCATCACCCCCCGGGGGCGGGGGTGATTTCTTACTCTCTCTCTCTCTGTCTCTCTCTGTAACTCTGACAAATGCATGCACCCTACAGGAAAAAAATTTTTAAAAAAAACCCAAAACAGTGTATGGGAGGATGTGTATAGTTTATATGCAAATACTATGCCATTTTATATAAGGGATTTGAGCATCTGTGGATTTTGTTACCTGCAAAAAGGTGTCCTGGATCCATTTCTCCTAGATATCTTAAAAAAAAAAAAAAAACTGTGTACATGAGCAATTAGTACACGTGAAGCACAATTCTGATACATTTATCACATAGTCATTGTGCTTTTAGTGTATACTAAGAACTACTGTAGCAAACTATTATGCACTCGTCTACGATAACGTTACTCCCACTTAAGATAAAGAATGAATTGTGAATTAAATTGCTAGTTACCCCAAGTACCACTTAAGTACAACCTTTCTCAGACATGAGAAAAAGAAAAGAAATGGTGATTTTGTTTGTTTGTTTGTTTGTTTTTAGAGGATTTTGCTATAGGGCTTGTGCACTCACCAGAAAGACAGAGATAGAAAGCGAGAAATCACCCCCCCCAGCGGGGGTGACCACGCCGCAATCCCTTCTCCTCCATTCTCCTCTCAGAATCTTGGGCACACGTGCACACGTGCCCAGTGTGAGTTTAAGCTACTGGGTCTGAGACTGGAACCGTGGTCAACTACAGGGGAGTCCAGCGACACAGCCATTTCGCCCACTGCTAGTCCCAAGAAATGGTGATGGATTGAACTCTTAGTATAAGCCAGACACTGTTCTACTACTACCTTATTCAAGCATTGAAGAAAGAAATATAGGAAAAACCTAGTATAAGAAAGGTACAATTCTAGCACAACTTTACTAACATTTATGGGAAGAAAATAAGCCTTCAGGAGCAGCAAGTATATCCCAGGAAATATTCTGGCAGAGTGCAGAGTTATTCACACATATGTGGAAGAAAGGTGGCATATATTAAATGTATATATATGTATAAATATATGTATACACACAAAAAAATATTTTTTTTCTTATTAGTTCTATTTCTATGGAAAACACTGACTGACACAAGGGCCTTATATATACCTGATATTATCTGATGCAACATACTCACATGTAGGGCAAGAAAACATCTTTGCAGATAGAGAACCTCATGTGTACCAGTGTATGTGCTAGATATTACTCGAATGGGAGGGATTAAATAAGCGTGCACTGAGCATCCAGTATATGCCAGTTGCATGCTTTACAACATTACTTATAATAAGACTGTTCTGAGTACCTGTTGCCTTGTAGATACTTTTGTAGTACAAATCTACTCTTTTGTAGGTGGAAGGAAATAAATCATGCATTGAGTCCCTACTGTATGTCTTACGATACTGTCCTACAGTATTAATACTCACACTAATGAGGAGAAACTTAACTTTCATGGAGTACAGTGTATCCCAAGTAGTATTTTAGTACAATCCTACTCACACATAAGGAAAAGAAACAAGCTTGCATTTCTAATCCACTCCAGATCCTATTCTAAAACATTAGTCATCCATAAGGTAAAAGATGAAGACTGAGAACCAAGAATTTCCCAGGCACAGTTCTAAGACAACGTGATTTACTAATAGGGGAAGGGGAATAAGCATGACTCAAGCACCGGAGCCAGACCTGATTCCAATACTAATATGGTTACATGTAGGAGGAAGAAAGCACAATTCTTACCACCTAAGGAATGTCGCATATTACTCTCCTAGTTTATACATACAGTGGAAAGGAAACAAGCATGGATTAAACTTCAGTTACACAGTACAATCTAGTCTGGCGTGACGTTACTCACACATGGGGGTAGAAACAAACTTGCACTGAGAGCTTAGTATATACCACACAGACTCCCTCACACTCATGGGACTGAGCACGAAGAAGCGACTAGTACTTTTTTCATATAAAGAGAAAACACACATGCATTGAACACAGGCTTGTTCTTGCAACACTGCTCACACATAGTGGGAAGGAGGCAATCATGCATTGAACCACCAGGAGATTCAAGGACTTATTCTAGTACAGATTCACACAGTGGGGGAGGGATGTGCCTACAATGAGTCCCAGGTACGCCAGGTACGAGTCCAGGAAGTGTTCATCCTCACATTGCAAAAGTAATTGACTGTATTAAGTGCCAAGTATATGCCATGTGCTTTTCTAGAACAACATCACAAACTGATGGAATGGTGGAAGAACAGGTATCCTTGACCTAGGATAGGCTTCACAACAGTGCACACATTTAGCCAAAGCCAGACTTCAGATTTTGAATTTTGATTTTGTTTCCTGTGCTAGCTGCATGAAGTGTATCTCCTTTTGCAATCCTGAGCAGTGGCAGTGAGTATGTTTATTTTCACTTTCAGAACAGTATGCAGCTAATTAAATGAGATATTCAATACTTTATTATAAAGCAGGCATCGTGTCAGATGACTTTGTCCAACTGTAGGCTAGTGAAAATGCTGTGAGCATACTTAAGGCAGGCTAGGCTAGGCTATGTTCAGTAGGTTAGCTGTATTACGTGCGTTTTTCAACTTACCATATTTTCAATTTATAATGAGTTCATCGAGATTTAACAGCATTTCAAGTCAAGGAGCATCTGAATATACGAATTGTTTATTTGTCAGACACCATCCTAATACAGTTTACTGACTCAAAGGAGAAGAAGAAATCAGGCATGCATGAAGCATTGAATACTGCCAGGAACTACTTAATACAACACAACCCACAATTAGGAGAAAAACAATAGCCACTCATTAGGCATCTAACAAATGCCAGGCAACTTTCTAGTATGACCTTATTCTTACATAGGATAAAAAAAAAAGTGTGCATTAATTTCACACCTAGGTTAAGCCAGGCACTATCCTATTGGGACATTTTCTTTCGGACCATTTGTCTTTGTTTTATTTTCAGTTCATTCTTACAACCATCCAAATCCATCTTTATCTTCCCTATCTATATCTGAAAGCCCAGTTAACTGTATTCCTATTTCTTTTTTTATTGTACCAGATTACTAACAGCATTTATTTCAACAGATCATTAGGCTGTCCTCGTTAAGTTGCTTGTCCTGTAATTCTGGCATAAACCAGGCAAAGTCCTTTAAATGGATCTGATCCAGTTTGAATAGGAAGAGACATAGTGAAAACTAGTTTTACTCAGTTAGATGCAATGTGATATAAATGCAAATTTAAAATGGGGTCCAAGTGACAGTAGCGTGGTGGTAATGCCACACTCTGTAATGCTGAGGGCTACATGAAAGGACAGGGATTGCATTTCTGGGGTAATCTGTACATGCAGGGCATACATACATGTGCCCCGGATTCTGGCTGGCTGAGAGGTTGGAGGCCAGTGGTTGAGAGAGCCTCTTTCTCTCTCAAGAAATAAACTCTAAAAACAATAAGAAAAAAATTATATTTAAAAAATAATGGCCAAAGTGGTTTATGCTATAGTTTCAGAACCAATTTCAAACAAAAAAACCTTAGATGTGTGGTTCACTTGGTTCGAGTCATTTTGTTAGGTTTAAATAGGCATGCATGAACTCAAATTAATTTAAACTAATTAAGAACAATGTTGGCTAAGCTAACACTGGATAAATTAACAGAAACTAAGTCAACATAATGGTCACATTTATAAAGCTCATAGATATATTTTCACAAGGTTCTATTTATGACCAGCCCAAATGACTGGGAACTGATTCAACTTCTCAGAAAACATCTTTACATTAGGATTACCATTAACTAGGAATATCAGTTTGTGGAGTTCTGATAAATTAACCAAAACTGATTGGAGCCTAACAGAACAGAGCTACTTTTATTTTTTTGTTTAGCAAAATATCAGAAAGTTCTCCTAAGGTTCTTGCTACTTTGATTTCTTAATATTTCCCAAAATAAATTAAATGTCTAGGTTGATCTGAATGTCTTAATCTTAGAAAGTGAATCACAGCAAATATCTCTAGGTTTCATCTCAAAATAATTCAATTGTCCTAACATCAAAATTATGGTTTATTTTATGTGAAGTGAACATATGTGTAGGGTACAATGTGATTTTTCAGTACAAGAATACACTATGTATTGATTCAAACAGGGTAATAAATATATCTATCATCTCTGTCATTTGTCATTACTTTTTTTTAGGAACATTCAAAATCCGTTCTAGTCATTCTGAGATACACAGTAAATAGTTATTAACCATATTCACTCTACTATTCTTTGTAACACTAAAAATTGTTCCTCTTACCTATCTATAATTCTGTTTCCATTAATCAACAGACTTCTAAGGGCCAGCAGGTTGCATAGCGGTTAAGGCCCTGGACTCTAACATGGCTGACCGCTGTTCAAATCCTGGACCTAGAGCCTTGAAACTCATGCCAGGCACATGTATATGCATGCACAAACTCCGGGAAGGATTGAATGATGGAAGGAGGAGAGGGATTGTGGCATGGCCATCCTTTCTCAGGGTCATTTGTAACTTTTTCTCTCTCTGACTCTCTGTCTTTCTGGCAAGAACACATACCCTAAAGCAAAAATCTCTCTTAAGAAAAAAAAGCAACATACTTCTATTTCCCTTTCTCCCATCCTTCCTAGTCTATAGTAGTCATTCTTCAACTCTCCGCTTCTATGAGGTCATTTTTAAAAGCTCTACCTATGAATGAAAACATGCCATACTTTTTTTTTTGTATTTGACTTATTTTGCTCACAGGCTCACCCATTTTACCTCAAGTGACAGGATTTTATTCTTTTTTATTAATACTACATATACATACATATTTTCTGTATCCACTCATTTACTGATAGATAGTTAGGTTGATTTTTTTTCTTTCTTTCTTTCTTTTTTTTTTCTTTTGCCATGGGGGAGAGAGACAGAGAGAGGAACAATGAGAGGGAAGTAAGAATTCATACCCCTTAATGAGGATGACCATTCGGCAATCCCTTTTCCTCCATCCTCCTCCTGGAATTTTGGGCATGTACACACATGTACCCAGAATAATTTTAAAGCTTCTAGGTCTGAACTTGAACTGTATAGTCATCTTTTTTTTTTCTTTTGCCATGGGGGAGAGAGACAGAGAGAGGAACAATGAGAGGGAAGTAAGAATTCATACCCCTTAATGAGGATGACCATTCGGCAATCCCTTTTCCTCCATCCTCCTCCTGGAATTTTGGGCATGTACACACATGTACCCAGAATAATTTTAAAGCTTCTAGGTCTGAACTTGAACTGTATAGTCAGCCACATAGGACTCCAGTACCTTAACCAATATGCCACTTAGGATGATTCTATATCTGGCTGTTATAAATAATATTGGATTAAATAGGGGTGAAAATATCTTCATGGCATACTGATTTCCTTTCCTATGGAACTTGAACTGTATAGTCAGCCACATAGGACTCCAGTACCTTAACCAATATGCCACCTGCTGGACCCTCACTTAGGATGATTCTATATCTGGCTGTTATAAATAATATTGGATTAAATAGGGGTGAAAATATCTTCATGGCATACTGATTTCCTTTCCTATGAATATATGACTACTAGTGAGGTTGCTGGATCATACATTAGTTCTATTTTTAAAGTTCTCAGAAACCTCCATATTGCTTTCCTTGATGGCTGTACTAATTTTCATTCCCACCAACAGTGTAAAGTGTGCCCCTTTCTCTACGTACTTATCAGAATTTGTTATTTTTGTCTTTTTTTAATGTTCTTCATTAAAAAGAGACCATGTGCACATACATGTAGAAAGTGAAGAGAGAGAGGAAGAAAGACAGAGAGAGCACACCCACAAGGTCTGGTCAACCCCTTTTTCCAGTTATCCAGCCTTTTGGATCTTGGGCACTTGCACAGCTGCCTGGTATGTTTCAGGCTGACCAGGACAGGGATTCAAAACATAGTTGCCCTGTGAGATTTTGCTTCTTTTGAGAAATACATTATCACTGTGACATGAAACCAGTCCTATTTTTTTTTTCTTTTTCATAATGGCTATTCTGATTGAAGTGAGATGATATATCACTGTACCTTTTATTTGTAGCTCTCTAATGATTAGTGATTTTGTTGTTGTTGTTGTTGTTGTTGTTTGTATATCTTCATTTGAAAGCTGTTTATTAAGATAATATGCCTTGGGACCAGCAATTAGTGTAATGGCTATGTCGCTGGACTCCCACATAGTCAACCGCGGTTTGAGTACCAGATCCAGTGGCTTAAACTCATGTCAGGCACGTGTGCGTGTGTGCCCAAGATCCCAAGAGGAGAATGGAGGAGAAGGGATTGCAGCGTGGCCACCTCCCCAGGGGGTGATTTCTCATTTTCTAGCTCTGTCTCTCTCTGTCTTTCTGGCGAGCGCACGCGCCCTATAGTGAAAACCCTATAAATAATAATAATAATAATAATCCTATTATGTAATTAAGTTGTTTTTTATGTTAATTTGAGTTCTTTCTATATTCTGCTACTAATCCCTTGTCAGATCTAGTTTGCAAATATTGTCTACCATTCTGTGGGTTGTTTTGTCCTTATGTTGGTTGTTTCCTTTGCAGTGTTACTGGAGCAAAAATAGGCACATGGGATTATATCGAAATTGTAATTTCTAACATTGATTCCATTACCATCAAAGTGAATCTTCTTTCACTTTAAAGAGGAAGTATTGAGGCAGGCAGTTGAGGAATTAATAGGGAGAAATGCCAGGATAATCACTTTATGTACACTCTGTCATCCCATTCCCTCGAGATCTGGATTGTGTATCTGTGACACACTTTGGTTACCAAGAAAACAATCATTCCTAAAAGATACTCATTAGGATTATTATTATTTTTTTTTTAGTTTGAAGAGAATATGACAGATTTTGCACATTTTATTAAAAGAAAACTTTCTCATATTCAAGAAATATAATTAATTACATCAACTAAATAAAACTAAAAGAATATGCAGTTGGCCCTCCATATCCATGAAGTCCACATCTTTTGTTATAACCAACTATGGATTAAAAATATATTTTTTTAATTCCTAAAAGAAAAATGGGAATGTTCCATATGCAAGTACTATACTGAATCTATATCAATGAAGTGGTGTGTAGGCATTGCATTAAGGAAAATAAATAATCTATAAATGATTTAAAGTATATGAGGGATGTGTACAAAACTATACCATTTTATAGAGTGGACATGAGTATTCAAAGACTTAGCAATGAGTGGGGTGGTCCTAGAACCAATCCCCCATGAATACTGAAAAACAAGTGTAGAGATAAATTGTGATAAAACTGAAATATATCAGATATTGAAAGCTAAAAAAAAAAAATGTGACTCATCACACATAAGAGATTTTTAGTTAAGTTAATAATTAATTTCTCCTCTGGACCTCTAGAGCCAAAAGGCAGTGCAATAACATAATCAATCTGCCAGGAAAAAAAAAAAAGTCAACCAAGAATTCTAGACACAGTAAAAATTCAAAATGAAGAAATTAATACATTCTTAGATAAACAAACATGGAAGGTCCTCACTGTTGGTAAGTCTTCCTTATAACATTAGGATTAGTTTAAAGTTTCTTTGGAAGCCAGTTTATTCAGGTGTCCCCTCCCTAAAGGGACTTCCAACATCCCACCATTCTAGGATGCAATTCTGTGATACTATGTTCATAGAAGTCACTTTTTTTTCCTTAATAAAGTTCTGTGTTTATTTTTAATCACTTCATTGGAGTATAATTTGTCGGCGTCCGCCCCAGGGCTTGGGTCTGGCTGAATCATGATCAGAGGGCTGCTGCTGAGGAAGAGAAAGAGGACGAGAAAGAGAAAGCCCTCCATCTTGCCAGGACCGGAGAATTGGAAAGAACGAGACAAAGGGTTAGAGTAGAAAGGGACACAGGCAGCCTGAGCCAAGGTAGCCCAAGCAACTTGTGCCGCCCAGACAAACTGGACGTCTTTATTTATAGTACAAGGAGACATTACATATGTATATCTTCCTTTCTAATGCAGAGAACTAGCTGTTAGGTGTGGGGAAGGAGCTAAAGAACTTCTCCATAAGGAGTGCACCACCACACCCAGAGTAGGCTAAAGAACCTTTCAGATGCAGAGCAGGGATTGGACTTTACTAATTGGGGTCAAGATGTTTTTTGAAGTCCATTAGATGTGTCTGTTAGAACGCCCCTAGTAATTTCCACCCTTGCTCTGTCTGCAGCCAAGGACAAGGAAAGACAAGTTACAAGGTTCTGCCAAACCCCAAAAGAGCATGTGGTGTTTGCTCAGCGCATGTCCCCACACCTCAGACTCTCTCTCTTAAATGTGTCCTTACAATAATTGATATATAAAATGCCATAGATATGCAATGTTTAAAACTCAATTTGTTTACAGATAAGTAAATAGCCATGAAATCATCATCATAAACAATACCGTAAACATATTGTGTCCTCCAAAGAAATCACTTTTCAGTACACAATTATTTGCCTTGTCTATGGCCCTGGGAAACCTTACTGCTCTCCTCCATGCTCATTTTGTGCAAGGGATCCCCTCTGTTCATATAGTTATACTAGCCAGATATGTTACAGAGTAAAATGTATAATCTGTACTTTTTCAAAAATAAGTTTGTGGGAAGCTGCACACCAGCGAGTCTGCCAAGGTTTCTCAGAGAGCAATTACCATGATTGGTTCCCTTCCAAAAACCTGACCTTCGAAACCTTGCTCTGATTGACCACTAGAATCCCTCAAATTTGCATATCCGGCACCTCATGATTGATCCAAAAGCAACCAATCATAACCCACCGTTTACAACCAATCAGGGCCCACTGTTTATCAGGCCCCACCGTTAACAACCAATCAGGGCCCACCGTTTACAACCCACCAGAGTGTATATAACCACGATGCCTGGCCCACAGTAGCCAGACGACGACGACGACCAGGAAGACGACAACTGAAGAGCCTGAAGAGCTGAAACACCGCGCAGTCTCCAGAAGACCCTGAAGATCCTGAAGAGCTGACACTGCATCGTCTCCAGACGACCTGGGAGACCCTGAAGAGCTGTAACACTACATCGTCTCCGGACGACCCTGAAGAGCTGTGATACTGTGTCGTCTCCGTGCTTCTCACAGTAGACGACGCGACCCTTAAGAGCTGTGACACTGCATCGTCTCTGTGCTGTACCGTGCTGCCCACAATAAACAGACGACACTGTCGTCTCCGTGCTGTAACACTACGCTGCTTGCCCCGGCTCTCACTCCTTCACTCAGGAAACCCGTTCGGCTGTCCCCCCGGGTCGGGACATAAGTTAATTTGAGACCTCAACATATTGCCTTTCTTTTGAGGATCATTTATGTTATTCCTCCTCTGTAGCGATGCATAAGTTTTCTTTCTCTGACATTAGTGGTACTGAATGAAAGTGCTGGCTCACTCTGCAAAGGTCTCTAGATATTGCTCAAGTCCACTATCCATGTTTTACTTACTCTCTGTGGTTCTTTTAAGGTAAAATTCTCTTCATTTTAACCTATGTTTGTAGTTTCTTCATGAGTAAGCAATACAATACGATCTAGTGTTTTAAAAAATTACTCGAATTCAAATAGACTGAAATTAAGTTGTAGTTTTATTATTTGATATATTTGTGACGAAATTACTCGAATTCAAATAGACTGAAATTAATTTGGTGCTTTATTATTTGATATATTTGTGACATAGGCAATTTATTTAACCTGTTCAAACTTTAATTTTTTTATCTGTAAATTAGGATAATTACAAGATCTTCTCATTAGGGCAGGTGCAAGGATAAAGGTTTTTATGTGAAGTACTTGACCTTACACGGAATAATGGCCCAACAAATATTAGCTACTACCACAGTAAAACAACAGTGACTTGGCTTATATCTACTACTATTGATATTATATTATGTATAAATTCATTTTTCAAATTCCAGCAGTAATTGTTATCTTGTCTTATTAGTGGAAGAAGCATATTCAAACAAGTCAAGTAATTTACTGGAGGTCAAACAACAGTATATTATCTTTGGGATCAGTGCCTGCCTCTGAGTAATCTTAAGCCAGCAGTGATCAGTCTTCCACCCTAATATTACTATTATCATCCATTAATTTCTTGTTTTCTCTCCTTTTTCTTTTACTCCTTACAAAAGATAACTAAGGAGTCAACTTGCTTCTATCTTCCCTTTCTCAGTTTTTCCTAATCCCTACCTGCTTCCTTGCCTCTGTTTTTCAGGCCTTTCCTAAAGCCTTTCTCATATTTATAATGGAATATTATGATCCACTCACCCCAGTAATAACTGAGGAAAGTTAAAAAACAGCTGGCTTCTTCAATGGTCTATATCTTCAAGTATAAGCTTTCATTTTAATTGTTTTTCCCCTTTTAAGTTCTGCATTACTCTAGGCCATATCATTGGCTCCTCAGCATATAAACTCATTGGGTGGCCTGAGAGCATTACTGGAAATCTCTTCCCCTTTTCTTCATTTGAGGTCATGAGCTCTCTATAGTCAGCATCTGCTATAAATCATGCCCTTTCACCCCTCTCAGAGGGGAAATTGTATGTATGTATTTGCTGGACAATAAAGAGAAAAAGAAGGGATGTTGCTCAGATGGAAGTAAAAGGCTGAAAAGTTTGGGAACATGGGTTCCTCAGTCAACTACTTATAGCAATTGCCCATTCACTCAGTTAACTAACATATGTTGACCACGAGCTACACTGCTGGGATTGAAGTGTGCGCCAATGTAATACCCTGAAGTACAGGAGCACGTGCCAACCAGGGTCTTGTTAAGTAAGATGAAAGAAAAACTGATAAAATGAGGGATATATTTGGAGAGGTGGTGGAAGCAGTCATACCAACATTCAGAAAAGACCTAGAAGTAGATTAGAACCTTCTCCAAGATGCAGGAGAATAAGCCAGCTGTGGGTCAACTTACTGCCATAAAATGCCACTTGCTTTAGAGGGACTATAGCATAACCTTTTAAAACCAATGGTTTAGTAAAACATTTGCCTGTGATGGGTAGGGTGGTAAATGCCACTTGTATTGGAAGGACCCAAGATGAAACCTGTGGGTAGAGCTCCAATGAATGCAATAAATTAATTTGCAGTTATGAGATGAAACATTTCT
Organism: Tupaia belangeri chinensis; assembly: GCF_000334495.1. Lineage (NCBI taxonomy): Eukaryota > Metazoa > Chordata > Mammalia > Scandentia > Tupaiidae > Tupaia > Tupaia belangeri. Next base: position 160,627 of record NW_006159457.1, on the reverse strand, counting down.
TTACTGGGAATACACAGCCAACCATTTGAATAGCTGCCATGTCTCTATGACATCAGATGTATAGCTCAAGGGCCTGCTTTGTACTTTTGATCTGACATGAAGAGAAGATAATTATGCTCTAATTTACAGAACATGCTTTTTAATCACCACACTGAAAATATTTTAATATTTTCAAGGCATAAAGATAAACAAATATATTAGACCAGATATAAAGTGCCCTTTGAATGGGGATGGGGGGGGATAAATCTCCTATTTTTCCTAAAGGAATCTCTGAAGGAGAAGCAGTTAGAACTAGAAATACAAAGTCCTAACAACCCAAAACTATTGGATCATGACCCATATCATAAATCTATAGGATGATGATAAGAAGAATTTCAGGAATATATTAATAGAAAGTAGTACATAGGTTAAGAATCATAGTTTGTTGGACTGAAGGCCAAAAGATCACCCCTTAGAGGTAGTTGAATTCACAATGATGCAAGATCGGGTCAGTCATTCCCCAAGCTGGTGTTCTATTTGAACACTATTTCATAAGATTTAATTTAAGATTTGCAATTTTGCCAATGTTTTTCTAGAGTCAAATAAATCTCTGAGTTCTAAATGAAATTAAAACATCTCAGCACTTTTAATATGCTAATATACAATATATTTCTCCAAGAGAGAGAGAAAAAAAAGGGATTGCACAAATATAGTAATGAAAAGATATCTATTAGCATCTTCCAGATCTTACATTTTGTAGACCCAATCTTGGGAGATGCTAAATATATGACCATTGATATTTGAACTCCAAGCCTAGAAAGTAGGTAAGGCAAGGGCAAGAAGATCTGGCTCAAGGGATTCAGACACTAGATAAACAGATACCAGCAGTGTAATTTTATAGAGTAGTCTATTCACAGCAGTGTTTCAGGGAACATACAGAGAACAAGTCAGAAGGAATTCGAGCCCTTGGAAGCAATACTCATATTTTAGCAAAGGTCCTAGTGAAATGAGATATAGGGTAGAATCACCAATCTATGTAGGAAAAAATGAACTGGACAGGGAATCCAAGAAAAAAATGAACTGGACAGGGAATCCAAGAAAGAAGACAAGTAGAATGCAATAAACCATCATGTCAAGGATAGAGAAAGTAATGCAACTTCAAATATATAGTGTCTCTCCTAGACTATATATATGACCCATCTATTTATTATTTATTATCATCATAATCTTGTTTATATTGCATTGGATTGCATATAACTTTACAGTGTATTACATTGCTTTTTCAAAAGGGAATGCCATGCATGTCAGTCAATACAAAGACATTAACCTTGCGCTTCATCATTCAATATCTTTTCCTTGTTTTTCCCAATCATTATTATTATTATTATTCCAATTATTTTTTAAACAATCACTATTTCTCATTTTGCTTGTAAAAATACTTTACCCATCATGAAATACTTCTCAGACTAATCCACTTGAGAATACTATACCTGTCATCATCAATAGGTAAATCTTACTAGAAATTCTATTAGTGCTTCTTTAATCTCAAGTAACAATCTTGTTGCTTGAGTATTATTCAGATCAGCAGTTGATTCACAGCTGCCTTGTAGACTGTCTTAACAGACACATTACTTTGGCAAGTTGCCTGCTTTAGTACTTGTAATTAAAGTACTTTAAAAAATGCACTATTTAACTGACTGATAAATTAATCAATGAATAATGGTAAGTAACATAAAGCATTAACTATGTGTCAGATAATTTGCTAAAAGCATTAACCATCTTATATAATTTTATAAACAACATTGTAACTTAGGTAGTATTTTCCTTTCAAACACGGGGAATCAAAGTATTAGAGAAATAGGTCATTTGCCCAAACTCACACAGGTAGGTAGTAAAAAAGATAAGACTTGAAGTCAGATATTATGAATCCAAATACCAAGCTCTTAGTCACTAAATCCATTTGCACCACTAAGTGTCAATTAACTTTAATTTTCTACTCACTCCAGTTGGGGTGATTGCATTAGTGCTAGGCAAATTTTTTAGCATCCTCCCCTTTTTTTATTCATTCACAATGGAGTTCATGCATGAACACAAGGAAGAGAGAGAAAGATAGAGAGAAGCACCCTCCATGGGGTCTGGTTGTTCCTTGATCCCCTTCCTCCATCCTCCACCTTTCAGGTGTTGGGCACTTGAATATGTACACATGTGTTTCAGGCTTCCTGAACCAAGGATTTAAACCATGGTCTCAACATGGGATCCAGCTTTCCTCAAGCAGCATATAACCACTGAACCATGGAGTCAGTTCAAAATCCCTGATTTTTAGCCAAAACCTCCAATAATTCAACATCTTAAGAAAATTCTGGGGCCAGAAGGTAATGGGGAGATTGGGGAGTTGGACTTTCACATGGTTGACTATGGTTCAAGTGCCTGACCAGGCAGCTTGTAATACACTGAGTGCATGTACATGCGTGCCAAAAATCCTAAGAGGAGAATGGAGGAGAAGAGATCGGGGCATGTCCACCCCCCTGGGTATCCTAAGAGGAGAATGGAGGAGAAGAGATCAGGGCATGGCCACCCCCCTGGGCGGGGCAGGGGGGTGATTCTCATTTTCTCTCTCACTATCTCTGTCTGTGTTTCCAGTGAATGCATGCACCTTATAGCAAAAATCTCTCTAAGAAAATAAAAAGGAAGAAAGGAAGGAGGTGTTCAATAACTTCCCAGTTATTGAAAAGACTGCTGTCTCACTGCATACATGCTTTGAAGGTCTGTATTATACCCCACAGAGATATATGACAATTAAATGTAAATAAGAAAATATAAATTGAAAAAATATAGTAAAAAAAAGTACATAGAAAATCAGAAAGAAGAAAGGAAGAAAGAGAAAAAGAAAAGATAAAGAAGGAAGAAGAAAGAAGAAAGGGAAGGAAAGAAGGAAGGAAGGAAGGAAGGGAGAAAAAAAGAAAGAATGAAAGAATGAAAGGAAAGAAAGAAAGAAAATCTGGGCTTCATTCTCAAGTTAGTAGAGACTACATTAACTATACTTATGAGGAGGCTAAAGATGACACTAATTATCAAGTGTACAGTAATAATGATTACACAAAGCCTTAACTCTGCCAAATCCCATAAACTAGCCAACTAAGAGAGTTCTATAATTGTACAAAACTTGTTTTTATTATGTTCTCTGGCTCCCATTTTAGGCCTCTAGATCCTGCAAGTCATCCTAGGACTTGAACAAGTCCAGTGCTAGGGTCCCTCCCTGCTCTCATTTTCACTCTCTCTGTTCGGAAGGGTTTTTGTTCATATCCTCAGAGTCTTAGCTGTTCCTTAGCAAAGCCCTGGGAAGAGGAAAAGCTTTCCAACCAAACATACTTAAAAATTAAGACAATGCCCTTTGGCATACCTCCATTCCTTCTCCTGTAATTCTGTACAGAACAGAAACTTCACATTTCAGAATTTCAGATGTAATAGAATCTGCAACTAAGCTTTATATACCAATGGTATATTTCCTATGATTTTTCAAAAGCTAGTTTGGTTCCAAGTCTCACCTTTTACTTGGTGCTACCTCCTGGTAGATAAGAGTGGTGACATTTATTGCTTCATAAAATCTTAATGTGGATACATATCTAACTTGATTGTCTCAAGGCAAGGAATTACAAGGGAAATAAAATGGTCTCAAAGGAGGGGTTAAGAGAGTGAAAGGTACTTTCTTAAATTTTCCATGAACAGAGGTTGACTCCAGAAAAATAATAAAAGTATAGTTTGATTTCACTGGATTTGGTGAGCTACTGAAGTTTCCAGATTATACAATCTAGGACAATGTTAATTGTAAACTTCCAACTTCTTTTATATTAAAAAACACATGCAGTCTTGAGTTTCAACATAATAATGGATTCCCTTTAGCAAAATGCTATAGCAGATCTTTCATAACCATCTTTTGATATCACATATAAAGTTAGCACTTCAATCATTAAGAAACCTGGAGATAAGAAGGATGAACAAGATTGAAAATGGCAATGTGAAACCCATAGGACTCTAGTGACAGTACAATTTGCTTGGGACTTTGAAAGGAGGTGATCATCACTCATTGAGAACTCAGCTGTGTTCAAAGATTACTAAAGAGTTATAAGGAGAGATCAGCCTCATGTTGCATTCCATAGCAAACTGCATTGCAGTGCTGGAAGCCACATGGCTGACCATGGGTTTGGATTCCCCGACTGACCTGAAAAGATGCCAGGTATATTTATAGGCTTCTAACAAGCTGGAGGGGTGGGAAAAGGGGATCATGAAGCAACAAGACCCTGTAGAAAGTGCTTTTCTCTCTTTCTCTCTCTCCTCCTGTCTCTCTCTCTCTTTCACACACACACATTTGTTTTTCTATATTCTTTTTGTTTGTTTTTTGTTTGTTTGTTTTGTTTTTTTCCTATAGGGTGTATTTGCATGCCAGAGAGAAAGAGAGACAAAAAGCGAGAAATCACACTCCATAATCATGCCACAATCCCTCTCCTTTGTTTTGCCTGTGATTTGGAGCACACACACACACACACACACACACACACACACATACATGTGCCCAGCATGAATTTCAAGCTGCCGAGTCTGGGACTTGAACCAGGGCCGGCCATGTGGGAATCTAGCACCTTAACCATTACACCACTTCCTGGGCTCACATATATGCATTCTCTATCATGAATAAAATAGAATAAATTTTTACAAAATAGTTATAATGAAGAATACTTTGCCAACTGAAAAATAATCACTTTGGCATCTCAGCTACTTACTAATGGAATCTGCATCTGGCCTTCCACAGTCTACAACTTGAGCTGCCCCTGTGTCCTTCCTTCCTTCTAATACCTGTTCTTGCTGTTACTTCCAACTATTTAGCTTAGAGACCACATCTAGATCAATAATCTGCTTCTTTGCAGCAATAAGTATTCAATAATTAATTGTTCAAAGGTTGCTAAATCTTTATCACCTTCTTCAAATTCCTTGCTTCTTGCTGGTTACTTGTCCTAAATAACCAAATAAGTTTAATTCCACCATTCTTGCAATTTCTTCAATCACTTCCAAATCCCAACTTTCCATTTCCCTACTCATGGCCCTAAGCCATGGAATGAGACTGTAGAAGACTTCACACAAGAAACAACAGCAGGTCTGACAGCTCGTAAGCGTAACCTTGGAAGTCTCCACATGATTCAGCACAAGGCCCGAGATGTGGCCCACAGTAAGGCTAGATATGCCTCACAGGCAGAAGCTTGATCCTTGAGTCTTTGGCTGTATGACTTCTGCCCAGCTGTTGCACTGCATCCTCTTGTGTTCAATTCACAGCTATAATCGCACACTCTGCATGTCGAGAATTTCCAGTATGTTTTCCAAACCAATTGAGAGAATGCCATGAATGTTTAGCAAATTTCCAATCACAAAAATGTGGACTGAAAAAGTAGTGTTTGCTTGAAGTGTACAGTAATTGTTCTTCAGTTATCTTAAACCCCCACCAGCACAACCGACAGCACTAGTTTTCCCAAGACAGTGCTGTACAATGAAGTTAACAGAAGAGAATACCTGGACAGTACCTTTTAATCATCAGGTGAATTAAATCAGGACAGCCTACTTTGAAGAACTAAAGTCAAATAAAACAGGAAAACAAGCTGTGATAATTCTAATGAGACTCTGAAATCACCTATTTTCTCAAAGACTGATAGAATAAATATATTCTGTATAAAAAGAACAAAATTTTAACTCTGTAGAAACCGAACTACCTTGAGTTGATAAATCTATCCATGATAACTTGATTTATCCTATTTCTTCTCCTGACGGTCTGTTTATATATGTATAAATAATGAGTTTGAGGGAAAAGAATGATAGATGGGTTGAGTTTTTTCCACTGTAGGACAATTGAGCCAGTGAACTATCTAACTTTCCCGAAAATGTTTTTAAATGTAGTACAAGTAAAGCTTCCTTTTCCCTATAGTCTTGCATCACTCCCCATTGTATCTTGGGTTATTTCGATTCTTTTTTCTGATATCAGCATGTGGTGTAGTTATATTCATGAATAATTCACATCACAAACAGGGAAATGATTTTGCTGTAAATGACGGTAAGCCTGAAGTGAGAAAAACAAATGAGTCTGGTTTACTCCAAGCTCAATGATGGGAAAATCTTCAAAACTAGTATCTCAGTAAGAACTGGTATCAGAGGACTGACAGAGACACAAGAACTGAAATTAAGAATGTATTTGAAGCACAGCACGGTTTCTCCAAAGACCCCTCAAATATTTTCTAACCTTCACTGTTTCCTACATCATTAAATTCCTCCAGAGTTTCCAGCCTGCAGAAACATTGATCATGCTGATCGTACTATTTCAAGGAGTGTGTGTGTGTGTGTGAGAGAGAGAGAGAGAGAGAGAGAGAGAGAGAGAGAGAGAGAGAGAGAGAGAGAGAGAGAGAGAGAGAGAGAGAGAGAGAGAGAGAGAGAGAGAGAGAGAGAGAGAGAGAGAGAGAGAGAGAGAGAGAGAGAGAGAGAGAGAGAGAGAGAGAGAGAGAGAGAGAGAGAGAGAGAGAGAGAGAGAGAGAGAGAGAGAGAGAGAGAGAGAGAGAGAGAGAGAGAGAGAGAGAGAGAGAGAGAGAGAGAGAGAGAGAGAGAGAGAGAGAGAGAGAGAGAGAGAGAGAGAGAGAGAGAGAGAGAGAGAGAGAGAGAGAGAGAGAGAGAGAGAGAGAGAGAGAGAGAGAGAGAGAGAGAGAGAGAGAGAGAGAGAGAGAGAGAGAGAGAGAGAGAGAGAGAGAGAAAGAGTATGCACACACACTTACCAATTTCCCCAACAAAATTTTAGTCACTTTCAGAGAAGTAACTTACACTAAAGACACATTTTTTAAATAAATATGAAAATAATATCCTACACAATTATTAAATTCTTCTCCTACTACATTCATTTTCTATCACCTCAAACTTCCTGTTTTGCTTACATTTGCTTATAAATGCTGTGAGGCAAATGGGGTGCAGCCTACTTAATTTAGTTCCAGTGGTAGCATTTATTAATGTATTTGTGTTATTTGGGATAAAATTGCTCTACAATAGAGCATTGATAGTCTACATGGAGTCTACAGTCCTAAAAATATTTGCTTTTGCATTTTTTCTGATCCCTTCTTAAACACTGTTCTGAACATGCTGCAATTTCTCAATAAACACTTGTTAAAAGTGAGCTTTCAGTGAGTTGATTGATCTACACTTAAGAGGACAAACAGCTTTAGAAACTACTAAAATAGAAATTTTCCACCTGTTTTTAAGACAGAGAATTATACCAGGGGTCATAAATTTCCAGAGTCCAAATGTTGTTTTTGAACACTTGTGCCTTGAAGACAGACTTAAGGCAGCTTTCTCAGTGTATGGTAAATGAGTAAGTGGAATTAAAGTAAAGTAAATGCAGTTTCTCTCACCTCCTCTAAAGGAGGTTAGTTCTCCCAACAACCAATATGACTTTTGCCTGTGATGGAATGGGGGAACAGAGACTAAAACTTGAGACCACCATTCTGGTTTTTACTTTTCTTTTTGTTAGTTTTGCTTTTTATTTTTTCTTTTTCTTTTTCTACAGTTTTCCTTTTTCTTTCTGTTTTGTTTTGTTTGTTGTTGTTGTGTTTTTTGTTTTTTTGCCATAGGGCATGTGCACTCACCAAAGAGACAGAAAGAGGAAACAGGAGGAATCACCCCTCAGTGGGTATGGCCACACCACAATGCCTTCTCCTGTATTCTCGCAGGATTTGGGGCACACATACACAGGTGCCAGCATGGTTTTCAAGTCACCAAGCCCAGTACTTGAACTGCAGTGGGCCATGTGGGAATCCAGTGCCTTCACCACCATACCACCTACTGACCCCTAGTTTTTACTCTGAATTGATTAATTATTGTGATCTTAGCAAGCCTTCGAACTTCTAAAAACATCAGTTTTTCTAATTTGTTAGAAAGGAATCATTCATTTTGCCTGCTAGTGAAATGTTAATTTAGATGGTAAAGTTCACTAAAACTTGATGGTGCTGTGCAATGGAAGAGTAGTACTTTGGTGAGATGAGGGGAGAGAAAAGGAAAATATCAATGAATGGGCACCTTTTAAGTTAAATTGATAGAGTAATTGGAGTTTAAGTATTTCCATAAAAATCAAAGTGACATTACACATGATCTTCTTTCAATTAATTATGCAGCAGATATTTAGTCATGTTTTCAATTTATACCACACTTAATTAGATTGTGTGCTTTTTCTATAGAATGTTTGAACAAGCACGGCAGTGTTATAAAAGCTACCATGTGGACTTAAAGTATGTGGTATATAATTATTTCAAAATCACTTAAGCAATAAAATGTTCACCTAATAGGCCATTAAGCTACTAGTAAATGTCATACTGTTTTAATTGCATTTAATAAGACAAATTAAAAGCCAAAAATTATTTTTAATATTTTTCCTTGCATGGTCTAATGGTCTTGGTGTGGAACGGCTGGGATATTTAGCCCTCCTGTTATTACTTACATAAGAAGGATGGAGAGAACAAAAATACAGAGGCCTTTGGATTCCAGCTGCTAAAATGATGCCCCGAACAGTTGTGCCATAATCGTGATCCACGGGAAACTCAGGCCCGCTGCTGGAGGCAGGAGAGAGAAAAGAAAGGGTAAAATGGGTGGGGTTGAGAGCCCAAGATGCCTTCGTCTAAAGCGGCTCTGCTAGTTTATGTTTTGCGTACAGGGATTCTACGTAAATAAAAGTGTATGAGAAATAAGAACTCATCATCTTCTAAAGATATTCTGAATCACTGCGGTAAATAAAAGTGTATGAGAAATAAGAACTCAACTTCTAAAGCTATTCTGAATCACTGCAGTAAAGAAAACCCTGGGTAAAAACTAGGAATGTGTTTACATGTGCCCAAACTACCAAAAGGAGAATGGAGGGGAAAGGGTTGAGGCATGGCCACCCCCCCGCCAGGGGGTGATTCTCACTTCTCTTTCTCTCTGGCAAGGGCGCATGTCCTTTAAAAAACAAAGAAACAAGAAACTCCTTCTGAAAGTTCTTCCTAGCCTCCAAACCTGTGAGTCTTTCTATGACCAGTTCAAGGTAAGTAGGACCAAGTACAGTCCATTGCATCAATACCCGAAACTCTGCATGGCCTATTCTGTCTGGGGTCACAGACATTACACAAGAAATCCTCAAACTCACTCCTCACCCTCACAGATTTTATAAATCTGTGTATTCGCTTTTGAAACTCATATCAACCATCGCTACGTATTGAAATCATCTGAGAAGATTTAGAACTGCGAGATTCTGATTCTGTTGATCTAAGCCTGGTCATGAACATCAGGAATTTCTTTTTCCTAACTTGTCTCATTACATGAGGCAATTAATTCAGAAACTTGGGATAGAGCCCAAAAATGTGTTTTGGATTTCTAGTTTTTTCCACAGGATACATGCACTCACTGGAGAGAGACAGAGAAAGGGAATGTGAGAAATCACCATTCCCAGAGGGGATGACCACAACTGCAATCCCTTTTCTCCCATTCTCTTCTCAGAATTCTGGGCACACACACATGCACCCAGTATGATTTTCAAGTCACCAGGTCTGGGACTTGAACCATGGTCAGCCATGTGGGAGTGTCCAGCACCTTAACCACCATGCCACCTATTGGCCCCACAGTTATATGTTTTTAAAAGCTCTCAGGAATATTTTTAATTTTTCTTAAGATTGTGAACCACTGCTCTAGAATGTGGCAATAAATGCTATGGCACTACCTCTCAAAGAATGGTCCCCTGATCAGCTACCCAAGCATCACCTGGGATTTGACAGAAAAATTCTTGAGCTGGCACTATGGCCTAGTAGTCAAGGAAAACAGATCACACATGGCCAACTATAGTTCAAATACTGGCCCAATGGCTTGAAAAACATACCATATGTGGTGTATTTGAATGCAAGTGCCAAATACCAACAGCATGGGGAAATGGAGAAGGGATTGCAGCATGACCACATCACAGTTGGAGGGTGGGGTGATCTCTCTCTCTCTCTCTCTCTCTCTCTCATCGTTCTGTCCCTCACTAATTAATACGCACACCCTTTGGCAGTTAAACAATAAAGAAAGAGAAAAAAAAAGAAATGGAAATTCTTGGGGTCCACCTCAGAACTATTGAATCATAACTTTGTAGGTACACCTAGTAATTCATGCCTTAAATAACCCTCCAGGTATTTTAGAACCACTGTACTTTGAGAATAAGAATCAATGAAAATGAAACTTTTGATATTCAGACATGGAAAACATAAAGAAACTGGGAGCGGCTGGCAGATGACGTATGGTTATGTTGCTGGACTCACACATGGACAACTACTGTTCAAGTCCTGGATCAAGTGGTTTGAAACTCATGCCAGATCCATATGTGTACATGCCCAAGATCTTGAGAAGAGAATGGAGAGGGGATTGCGGCATGGCCATCCCTACTGGGAAGTGATTTCTCACTTTCCCTCTCACTGTCTCTGTCTCTCTCTGTCTGGCAAGCAAAAAAAAAAAAAAAAAAAGAAAGAAAGAGGGAAAACATGCACTCAGATAAGAGAGGTTTTTTTACAGTCTTGTACTACATAGTTGGATGTTTATAATATAGCCTTGTACGGTAAGCAATCCTGGTCTAAAGGAAAATACTAAGGGACAAAAGAAGATTGTCCAAAGAAAAATTAACAATCAAGAGAAACAGAATTGACCTTAGGTTGAAGCACTCCTTTTACCACACTGTAGAAACATTAAGCAGCTGAAGACTTGGATAACATCTGTCTGGTCCTGTTTTATAAGACTATTCTTGTCTTAATGTATATATGATCTGGAAGAGATAAAAACTATGATTAATGGTTTATATTTGGCCCAGCCATGGTGGCATAAGCATCAGGGGCCCTACTCTGTGATGTTGAGGCCTTGGAAGACTAGGGTTCAGATCCTGGGTTGACCTGAAAAATATCTAGCATGCATCCCTTTGTTCTGGTTGTCTAGAAGGCTGGTGAGGGAATCATGGAGTGATGAGACCCTGTTGGAGATACTTGTTTCTCTCTTTTTCCCTCTTGTGAAAGAAAGAAATGAGTGCTTTTTAAAATGTTTCATATTCATTGAGTATTTTATTAAGCACCAGGCATCATTTCACTGCTATGTGGTAGGTACAATGATCATCATCTACATATATGGAAATTGAGAGTCTGAAGAATGCTTCCAATGCCACAACTCCTGGGTGGAGAATACTGGGTTTAAACTTTAGTCTAAACCCAGTTACCCACGTGTAACCCTCGCATCAGTAGTTCTTGTCCAGGAGCAATTTTGTCTCCCCTCCCCCCCCCCCGCAGCATTTGCTGGGGACCAATTTTTCCCCCCCCCCCCCCCCCCGAGACATTTGGCAGGGTCTGGAAATATATTTGGTTGTCACAAGATGGGAGAGGGTACCACTGGCAATTAATAAGAAGAAGATTAGAAGACCAAGAAGCATCAAACAACTCACAGGACTGCCTCCCAAAACAGAAATCTGTGACTCAAAAGTGTTGAGTGTATGGTGCTGAAGTTGAGAGATGTCCTCCATTCTCTTTCTCTGTCAAGTACAGGAGTAATCCCAAAGAGAAGCAATTTAATCAACAAACGGTAACTATTTAAACTGTTGCATTTTTCTTTCTTTCATCAAGTGATTACCAAATTTCCTGATGATAAGAATTCCTTGTGGTCACAGAAAAGTCCAGAGTCACTTCTGAAATGGAAACCATTCCAGGTTTAATAAAAGGTCACCAGTGTCTAGAAATAGCAAGCAACTTATTCCCTAC
>NW_006159457.1:146310-148820 GCF_000334495.1 Tupaia belangeri chinensis | reverse complement strand
CCCTACACAGGGGTAAACTGCATCTAGAAGAGTCTTTAATGAATCTGGAGTTCAGTAGGCAGAGAGCACCACGTACTGCCAGAATCCCAGGTAATTAAGTATGTGGATTCCTAACCTGTTACTGTACTGTATCAGAATTTTTATCTGGCCTTATCATTGTAATTAAGGAAACTAAATTAACCTGCAAATTCCTGTTCCTGGATGTAATAGGTAAGCTTAGCAGAGTTAATTAAAAATCCTATCACACTCCTGTGCTGTAAAATTCCACTTATAGGTTTGGATCTGTGAAGGGGGACTCTTCTCAAAGCATAATGACATGAAAGAAGACTGTGCAAGTGATTAGCTACTGCTTGATAAATGTGATCACTCCAGATGACCAATGCAGATAACACAGTGAAAAAGCCCGTGTGAGGATCTCACTAAAAGACATTCCAGATGAGTGGGGAAGATGTTTCAGATCCAGAAGCAGCTCATTGGAACAAGGTACAAACTGCCCACTCCTATTCCCCTCTCTGAAGATAAAACTCATTATTCATCAATTATCATAAACATGAAGTTACATCCCTTCTAGCTGTGTAGAGCTCAGACAAACTTGGCAACTTCTGTTTTAGGGGGAGCCTCTCTATCTGTCCTTCTCTCCTCAGCGTTCTCTACCTCATCGCTCACTGCAGGGCTATTGTCTAACATAAACAGATCCCTTGGCATTGTTACTCTGTGTTGTATTTATTGATCCATATGTCTTGTCTCATCAGACCCAGAGAGCATGGGCAGAGTCATACAGTAGCTCCCATCTTCCACCACGTACCATCTAAAGTGAGCTTACCCAACAGTCACTAAATGAATACCCAAAATACTGAGTGACAATCTTTTGTATCTGCTGCTTTCTCTTCTATAGCCACCTGCCCTACCCACAATGTGTCAGCATGTCACTCTTTAAAAAAAAAAATAGAGATAAACAGAAACAGACAAAGGAAGAGAAACAGAGACACAGAGACAGAGACAGAGAGAGGAAGAACAGATGCTCAGAGCTATGCAATGTCAAAAGACAGGCAAAACAGGATGAGAGAGAGACTCATTAATCTTTCATTTCTGTAAAAGACTAAGATGTTTTGAGTCTCCCTTTTTATATACAAGGTTTTTCCCTGCATTTTGAAGATTTGCAAGGGCCAATAAACCTCAAAGAACTCTCATGTATTGAAAGACAGGCTAAATGTGTTCTCCTTGTCTCTCTTTCTCCACAGTAGAACACTGTTTACCTGTTCATTTTACTTATTGAGGAGCTAGATTATATTACATTTGAAAATATGGATTTACTTCAAAAAAAATTGTAAGATGACTGATTTAGTTGACTTTTCTAATTTTATCAGTCATGCAACTGAAGTGCAGGGAGTAAATAACTCCTCACATTCTCAAGACTAACAAATGCCTGAGGCAGAACTTATATTCCTGGGCCATTTATAGTTGATGCAACGGGGAGGGGCAAAAGAGAGTGGGAAGAAAGCAGCCAAGAACACACTCACCTAGGAGCCTCCTCCTTTCACTGGATTCTGTGTCTACCTGGCTACCTGAAATGCCCTTACTCTGGGTTAAAGCACGGGCATCTGTGAGTTCGTTCCTATTACAAGAAAGGTGCACACACCAGGTGAGAAAAGCACCAAGTCAGTCATCTGCCAGCTTCTCCCTCACCTGGAAGTGCAGAGCTGAGCAATGACTCAGTCGTCACTCCAGGAGCCAGGGCACCAAGGAAAGGGAGCTGAGTGCAGTAAGCCAGCACGGACAAGTCTGAGTGGTGGCGTGAGGGTCCCAGACATTAAAGAGAAGAGGAAAAAGAAAAGAGAATGCCTGCAGTGGTCTCACCATCATGTCCTGATTTGGCAGAAGCCTGTTAATTTACAGAGCATCAGTAAGAAAAGCTCCAGCTTCAGGAATAGAATCCTTAGTTTAGTCTTGCAGCTGTACTTTCTTTTCCATAGCTCTGTGACTCTAGACAAGTTGCTTAACTTCTCTGAGTCAGAGTATTTTTATTCAAACATAAAGAGCATAATCCTGCCCTATGCACCTTGTAGGATGGGCATGAGAATCAGGCAGCACATTTTATGTGGAAGTGTTTCAGAAATGCCAGGGGACTTTAAAACTGCAGCATGTTCCAAATTAAATTATCACCACAGAGTTTTGCAAAGGGAGATGTGATATACTTAATGTCTTTTGTGACTAAGTCTCCAGTTTTAAGCTCAGTGCCCAATGCCTTTTTATTTATTTATTTATTTATTTATTTTGGAGAGGTTTTTGCTATAGGGCGCATGCGCTCGCCAGACAGACAGACAGACAGCAAGCGAGAAATAATCCCCCCAGGGGCGATGGTCACGCCGCAATCCCTTCTCCTCTGTTCTCCTCTCGGGATCTCGGCCATGCACGCACATGCGCCCGGCGTGAGTTTTAAGCCACCGGGTCCGGGACGTGAACCACGGTCGACTATGTAGGAGTCCAGCGACATAGCCATTAAGCTAACT
>NW_006159457.1:119683-146023 GCF_000334495.1 Tupaia belangeri chinensis | reverse complement strand
TCACAGTCTCAACGCTGACAAATGACTGAGGCATAACTTATATTCCTGGGCCATTTATAGTTGCTGCGACGGGGAGGGGCAAAAGAGAGTGGGAAGAAAGCAGCCAAGAACACACTCACCTAGGAGCCTCCTCCTTTCACTGGATTCTGTGTCTACCTGGCTACCTGAAATGCCCTTACTCTGGGTTAAAGCACGGGCATCTGTGAGTTCGTTCCTATTACAAGAAAGGTGCACACACCAGGTGAGAAAAGCACCAAGTCAGTCATCTGCCAGCTTCTCCCTCACCTGGAAGTGCAGAGCTGAGCAATGACTCAGTCGTCACTCCAGGAGCCAGGGCACCAAGGAAAGGGAGCTGAGTGCAGTAAGCCAGCACGGACAAGTCTGAGTGGTGGCGTGAGGGTCCCAGACATTAAAAAGAAGAGGAAAAAGAAAAGAGAATGCCTGCAGTGGTCTCACCATCATGTCCTGATTTGGCAGAAGCCTGTTAATTTACAGAGCATCAGTAAGAAAAGCTCCAGCTTCAGGAATAGAATCCTTAGTTTAGTCTTGCAGCTGTACTTTCTTTTCCATAGCTCTGTGACTCTAGACAAGTTGCTTAACTTCTCTGAGTCAGAGTATTTTTATTCCAACATAAAGAGCATAATCCTGCCCTATGCACCTTGTAGGATGGGCATGAGAATCAGGCAGCACATTTTATGTGGAAGTGTTTCAGAAATGCCAGGGGACTTTAAAACTGCAGCATGTTCCAAATTAAATTATCACCACAGAGTTTTGCAAAGGGAGATGTGATATACTTAATGTCTTTTGTGACTAAGTCTCCAGTTTTAAGCTCAGTGCCCAATGCCTTTTTATTTATTTATTTATTTATTTATTTTGGAGAGGTTTTTGCTATAGGGCGCATGCGCTCGCCAGACAGACAGACAGACAGCAAGCGAGAAATAATCCCCCCAGGGGCGATGGTCACGCCGCAATCCCTTCTCCTCTGTTCTCCTCTCGGGATCTCGGCCATGCACGCACATGCGCCCGGCGTGAGTTTTAAGCCACCGGGTCCGGGACGTGAACCACGGTCGACTATGTAGGAGTCCAGCGACATAGCCATTAAGCTAACTGCTGGTCCCAGTGCCCAACTTCTTGAAAAGCCAGTGCCTAAGAAAGGTGCGAATAGGCACAGTACTCTGTCTCCCCGTCCTACACACTTACATGAAGCACAAGAGCAGGAGTTCCTCTGAAACTAACCGGAGCAAATCAGGGAAGCCACCAGTGCTGCAATGGCACCTGGAGCTCTTATCCCTGTGTGAAAAGGACAAGCCTGTAGCAGGAATTTGGAGAACACTGAATGCTTGATTTGAGATTTGAGCTTTATTCCTCTTTTTTTATATACATTCTTTTTATTTTAAATGGAATCAGCTAGGTGCTGCTGATATGTGTGATGTGACAAAATAATGATTCGCCACACAGAACCAGGGTGTCCTGGCAGCAATTTGCAGGGGAAATAAATACAGGAGCAATCACAAGCATTATCTTCCCAGCCAGCATGATGTGATATAAAACAAAGAATTTCACTGCAGGGAGGAAGCGTCTCTCTAGAGTAAGGGAAGTAAGGCTGTTACTGCTTTTCAGGTAGAAACTTTGTGGACGGACTCTCAATGTCCAGATACGCTGCTTTCAGAGAAGAACCTTGGGCCTCTCATTTTCAAAAGGGGTTGTAATTAGGACAAGGCCGTGATTTTACACACACACACACACACACACACACACTTTTTGAAATATGGGAATAATTTTCATATTGAGATACATCTCAAAGCCTTTCTTGATGCACTTCCTGCTTATTGACTAAATTTGCTATGTCTTGAGTTTGTAAAATGAGTCAGTAGAAATCAAACTGCTCAGATATTTGAGTAATTATGTGGCCAGGCCACCATCAGGGGGAAAAGACATGTTGGTATTCTTCACTTAATATCACTTATATCCGTCACTTAAAGTACGAAAACACATCATGTATTGATTGATCTGTATGCCAACTACTGTGCTAAAGACTTTAAAAGTATTATCTTACATCATCCCCACATCCACATCAGGAAATAGATACTGAATTTTGTCTCGATGAACTAAGGAATAAATGGCAAGACGTCAATGGGAAAGCAACTTGCCCACATGCTGTTCCCGCCTCCCAGCCCTGTGCTGCCATCTCTAGATGCTGAGGATGCAGGCTCTCACACTGAGTACCACCCCAACAGATGCTCTGCACAGCGTCCCTCTCGTTGTACTTTATGATATGTTTTTTCCACATCAAACCTGTTTTGTAAAATGGTCTCTATTGACTATTTTAGTGTAACAGCCAATAAGCACACTTGCCCAAAGTATTTGTACTTCTGGACACATCTGCCTCTGGTGATGGGTCTATTGTGGACGCCCAATATATGAGCCAGATTGGGTTGTAGCTGTTGTGGTTGGAACAGAGAAGGGAATCATGGTGGTGACTGCTGAGACATCTGAAAGGAGTTCTCAAGACTGTATAGAACAGAATTAAAATCCCATGATAAGGTCCACCAAAACTCATTTTGTAGATCTAAAAACTGAGAACTACAGAGATGAAACAAACTTCAGGTGGAGAGGTGAGTTAAGAAAAAGCTAGGATTGGGGTTCCATGGTCCTGCCAATCCAGGACTGTTTCCACTAGATGACAAAATCGTGTGAAGAGCTGGTGAAGTTGAAATAGTGAGGGTGATGGCAGAGAGAGGGAGAAAAGTCCTAGGAGATTACTATCTCTTGGAGAAAGCAAAAAGAAAGTAAATTTCAAGTAGGAGATATTGCTAATAGCCTGCGATGTTGCAGAGAGTTCGGAGAGTCTATGGACTGAAAAATAATCACTGCACTTGGTTACTAAAAAGTCAATAGAAACTGTTGAGAGGGCAATTTTAGAAAAACTGTGGGATATATACCAAACAGGGGTGGAAGGAGTGATCGAGTGTGGAAAATGTAATAGGAAACTGCCCATCCCATGAGAAAGAAGAGAAGGAAATGTTACCTGATGTACTGAATGGGTTTTAGGATGGGAGTGACCAAAGTAAGTTTATGGGTGAAGAGGGGTAGATGGTTGTTGGATAAGATAACAAAAGAATTAAAGATCCAGGAGGAGGGGAGAGTTAGAAAAGAAGGGCTCGAGCAAAGCAGAGTAAAGATACAGGAAAACTCTGAGGAGGAAAATAAATTAGGAGAAATTGCTTGGATTTATTTTTCTTTTCAGGGAAGTGGGAGCTAAGGGTAATCATCAAATAAAGGCATGTAGGAGTGAGGAGGACAGTGGAAACCCTGGAGTATCTGCTGTGGGGAATGTGAAAAGGTAAGAATGTTCAACAGAAATTCTGTTTAACAGCTTAAGGAGATGAAGAAAAAAACAGCATAGGACTTTTTTTAAAGAATTATTTTATTTAACTTGATTTATTTATTTACTTATTTATTTTAATTTGACCAAAGAAGGACACACAGAGAGAGAGAGAAAGTAAGAAAGCAAGCTGCCAGGTCCAGGAATCAAACCACAGTCAGTCATGTGGGAGTCCAGCGCCCTTAACCACCATGCCAACCTGCCGGCCCTGTGCACAGGTAATTTGAAATGAATTCTGAGCTTTGTTTTTTGTTTGTTTGTTTGTTTGTTTTGCAGAGGTTTTTGCTATAGGGCACATGCGCTTGACAGAATGACAGAGAGAGACAAAGAGACAGCAAGTGAGAAATTACCCACCAGGGTGGATGGCCATACCACAATCCCTTCTCCTCCATTCTCCTCTTGGGATCAGGGGGAAAAGACATGTTGGTATTCTTCACTTAATATCACTTATATCCATCACTTAAAGTACGAAAACACATCATGTATTGATTGATCTGTATGCCAACTACTGTGCTAAAGACTTTAAAAGTATTATCTTACATCATCCCCACATCCACATCAGGAAATAGATACTGAATTTTGTCTCGATGAACTAAGGAATAAATGGCAAGACGTCAATGGGAAAGCAACTTGCCCACATGCTGTTCCCGCCTCCCAGCCCTGTGCTGCCATCTCTAGATGCTGAGGATGCAGGCTCTCACACTGAGTACCACCCCAACAGATGCTCTGCACAGCGTCCCTCTCGTTGTACTTTATGATATGTTTTTTCCACATCAAACCTGTTTTGTAAAATGGTCTCTATTGACTATTTTAGTGTAACAGCCAATAAGCACACTTGCCCAAAGTATTTGTACTTCTGGACACATCTGCCTCTGGTGATGGGTCTATTGTGGACGCCCAATATATGAGCCAGATTGGGTTGTAGCTGTTGTGGTTGGAACAGAGAAGGGAATCATGGTGGTGACTGCTGAGACATCTGAAAGGAGTTCTCAAGACTGTATAGAACAGAATTAAAATCCCATGATAAGGTCCACCAAAACTCATTTTGTAGATCTAAAAACTGAGAACTACAGAGATGAAACAAACTTCAGGTGGAGAGGTGAGTTAAGAAAAAGCTAGGATTGGGGTTCCATGGTCCTGCCAATCCAGGACTGTTTCCACTAGATGACAAAATCGTGTGAAGAGCTGGTGAAGTTGAAATAGTGAGGGTGATGGCAGAGAGAGGGAGAAAAGTCCTAGGAGATTACTATCTCTTGGAGAAAGCAAAAAGAAAGTAAATTTCAAGTAGGAGATATTGCTAATAGCCTGCGATGTTGCAGAGAGTTCGGAGAGTCTATGGACTGAAAAATAATCACTGCACTTGGTTACTAAAAAGTCAATAGAAACTGTTGAGAGGGCAATTTTAGAAAAACTGTGGGATATATACCAAACAGGGGTGGAAGGAGTGATCGAGTGTGGAAAATGTAATAGGAAACTGCCCATCCCATGAGAAAGAAGAGAAGGAAATGTTACCTGATGTACTGAATGGGTTTTAGGATGGGAGTGACCAAAGTAAGTTTATGGGTGAAGAGGGGTAGATGGTTGTTGGATAAGATAACAAAAGAATTAAAGATCCAGGAGGAGGGGAGAGTTAGAAAAGAAGGGCTCGAGCAAAGCAGAGTAAAGATACAGGAAAACTCTGAGGAGGAAAATAAATTAGGAGAAATTGCTTGGATTTATTTTTCTTTTCAGGGAAGTGGGAGCTAAGGGTAATCATCAAATAAAGGCATGTAGGAGTGAGGAGGACAGTGGAAACCCTGGAGTATCTGCTGTGGGGAATGTGAAAAGGTAAGAATGTTCAACAGAAATTCTGTTTAACAGCTTAAGGAGATGAAGAAAAAAACAGCATAGGACTTTTTTTAAAGAATTATTTTATTTAACTTGATTTATTTATTTACTTATTTATTTTAATTTGACCAAAGAAGGACACAGAGAGAGAGAGAGAAAGTAAGAAAGCAAGCTGCCAGGTCCAGGAATCAAACCACAGTCAGTCATGTGGGAGTCCAGCGCCCTTAACCACCATGCCAACCTGCCGGCCCTGTGCACAGGTAATTTGAAATGAATTCTGAGCTTTGTTTTTTGTTTGTTTGTTTGTTTGTTTTGCAGAGGTTTTTGCTATAGGGCACATGCGCTTGACAGAATGACAGAGAGAGACAAAGAGACAGCAAGTGAGAAATTACCCACCAGGGTGGATGGCCATACCACAATCCCTTCTCCTCCATTCTCCTCTTGGGATCTTAGGCACGCACACACACACACCCGGTGTGAGTTTAAACCACCAGGTCTGGTACTCAAATCACAGTCGACTACATGGGAGTCCAGCTACATAGCCATTATGCCAACTACTAGTCCCAGATTCTGAGCTATTAATACATAATTTGGGGGCTATAATATTTTGATCATTGTCACGTCTTTTACCCATATTTTGTGATAAAATAAGGACTGGCCAGAATCCAAGCTGTTAGTGCATTACATATGCTTGCCATGTGGCAAGCTCCAAAAGGCTTCCAGCAAGACTCTCAAGTGAGCCATTCAATATTTCTTGGACCCAGATACACACATGCATGCCCACACAGAGTGAGTACTGCTTTAAAGAAAGGGCACAGGAATGGAAAAGAACAACAGAAAAGCAGAAAGGTACACTGTGTGCTTCTGATAGACTTCGAGTCAGCCCTATGGAAAGTGCCTGGAACTTTCACGGGGAGCAGATGAAACCACGGTGCCAGAGAACAAAAGGTCTCAGAGCGAGATTTGGAGATCTGCAATACCGTTGATGTCAGGACTGGCAGTAATCACAGAGCCTTCCTGGAGTTTGAATGTGAACAAAGAAGTATGTAAGTTTCCACAGTTAAGTATTAATGCTCTTTTTGCATAGAACAAATAATTGAAGTATTTTTTATTTCTCTGAAGAAATGTAGAGAGGAAATTTGCCATCTGATACCTGAAGAGTCATCTGGGGTTAATTTAGTATAGATGAAGTTTGTATTTTTTAAGTAAAAAAAGTACTTGTTTATTACATTTACCTCTTGATAAATCAGGCATTGGTGTATTTCTTAAAATTATGGGTCCTTTTACTGTGCATTGTTAACCGGCCTACACCTCGGTAATTATTGCAGATTTTCTTTCTCTATTTAATTAGGTGATTTGATTTGTACTTTATATAATTACAGTATTTGTCTCCTCCTTTGTTCAAGGCAAAATTGTAATCATTAGTTCTACTACCTGAGGCTGCTAAATGAATATTTACTAAAATAAAAAAATAAGCCAGTGAAAAGGGTATAATTGTATCTGAACCGGAGAATTTCCATTTCACATCCATCATCTTAATTTCATTGTGGCTGCTGAACTCAAAATGAAAAGGTACAAAAGCCCCAGGGGAAGGCAGAGCAGTAACATCATTACATCTTTACAGAAAATAAGTTCTTAATAACTCAGTGCCAATAGCACACCCCTCCTTCTGCACGATCTACACCTCCAAGCTTGGTCAAGGGCCAAGTGCAGAAAGTAGGGGGAAGTACTATTGACTTAAACAAAAATAGTGGAAGGGGAACAAGGAGAAGGTTATTGTGATATATCTGAACAAAGTGTGTCTCATTCCAAATAAAACTTCAACTGACAATATCCTTCAAGTTAGTTAAATTCCGATTCATCTTGTTACTAGGCATGATGGCTAAATTTGTATCAAATTGACTAGATCGTGGTGCCCAGGTATTTGGTCACTTTATTCTGGATGTTTCTGTGAAGGGTTTGCTGTGGTTTGAATGTATCCCCACAAAAATTCATGTGTTGGAATTAGGTTGTACTGCGAAGGTAGTAAAAAAAGACAATCTGATTATGTATTGACAGAAGGCTTTGGGAAGTGATTCAGCATCAGGAGGTCCCCAGACTCAGTGCTAGTGGCTTTGTAAGGAGAGAGAATGAGACAGAGACCATCTCCTCACCTAACCATGCTGGAGTAACAGTAAGATCTTTTCTAGACGTGGCCACTGGACCTTGGACCTCCAACTCATGAACTGAATAAGCCTCTATTATTAGAAATGACCCAGATTTAAGTATTTCTGTTATAAGCCAAAGAATGGACTAGAACAGCTTTAAGGGATGAGATTAGCATTTAAACTAGGGGATTTTGCTCTTCATAATATGAGCGCTCCTAATGCAATCAATCAACTGAAGGCTTTAGGAGAACAGAGTGACCTCCCGGGAGCTAGAAGAATTCTGCTAAGAGATTGGCTTTGCATTCAACTTCCTGAGTCTCCTGACTCCTGGCCTACTCTGCAGATTTTGGTTCTACTGGGCCTCTACAATAGTGTGAGTAAGTTGCTTAAAATAAATCTTTCTATATTCATATACATAAATTTTGTCTATTCTTCTCTGGAGAACACCAACTGATATACTGGGTTAAAATATATTGTTATTATAATTATTCTCATCAGAAAATACTTTCATTTGAGCTGTTCTGAATAAGAGGATGAACATAGTATCCAAGGAAACTTCAAAAAGTTTGTAGAAAAATGGTATTGATGTACAAGATTATTTCTGTACCAAAAACATTTGAAATTCATACATAACTTTGCCATAATAAATATTTTCCATAGACTTTTTGAAAACACACATATTAGCATGACACAGACTCTGTAAACCTTGTTTCAAGGTTTACCTGGGATAGTCACTATATGTTCCTCTGGAACTTGTTTTTTGTTTATTTGTTTGTTTGTTTGTTTAAAGAATTATTTTATTTAACTTTATGTATTCATTTATTCACTTTTAATTTGACCAGAGAAGGACAGAGTGAGAGAGGGAGAAAGAGGGAAAGTAAGAAAGCAAGCCACCAGGTCCAAGACTTAAACCACAGTCAGCCATGTGGGAGTCCAGCGCCTTTAACCACCACGCCACCTGCCAGCCCCACCTCTGGAACCTGTTTTATGTTCTGTAAGATGGTGGAAACGAGCTGGGACTAAAGGTGATTTTTTTGGCCAATGTTGTATTGAATATGTGACACCCTTATTTATTTGGTAATAATTCCCTGATTAGATTTTTAGCAATGTACCATTTTACTTTTAAATAAACAATAGTAATTACCACTTGCTTGGTTTAAAAGAAAATATAAGCTTTGTTACCATGCATTACAATCATGTGGGAGGAAAAAAAAATGACTATTTTCCCAGGTCTTACCATATTGAGTATTTTTCTCAACACTGGAATCTGCAGTCACCCCTTTGTTAAAGGGTCATTCTCTTCCCTTGGTTTTAGCAACATATTTACATATTTCCTTCTATTTCTGCTCCAAGCAGACAGCTGGAAAAAGTATATATAACAAAGATGACAAACGTCTGAACTCCTTGATAAGTAAAGAACACAGATAAAGCAGTAGGCTCTCACTGAGGGAAAACCAGAAACCGGAAATTGCTAAAGAGATTTAGTAGCTGGAAAATGCTGGGGAAAGTATTTCACTTAATAATTAATTAGACAAATAAAAACTTTAATAATTTAAAAGAGTTTTTCACCAATATAATGAACAGAAGTTAATCTTTTTCTTTCTTTTTCTTTTTTCCTTCAATTTGCTAGAGGGCACACATGCTTGCCAGAAAGAGAGAGAAGAAAAGCAAGAAAGCGCTCCCCACAGATGATGGCTGTGCCACAATCCCTTCTCCTCCATTTCTCTCTCCTTTCAGAATTTTGGGCACTCGTGCACATGCACCTGTCTTTCTTTTCCAAATCACTGAGCCTGGAACTCAAACAGCTCCTTAACCATGTGGGATCAAGCCCATAGTCAACCACATGCCAACCATGCCACCAGTTGGCCCAGTTTCTCTTACTTTAATTCTATACCTGGTATGACAGCATGGTGTGCCTGATGAAGGTGGTAGAAGGCAATCCAGAACTATCAGAAAGTAATCTGGCATGTGAATTAAAGAGACCAAACTATCTAAACCCCAAATTCACTTTTAGGAACTTCCTCATGCATTAGTCATAAATCAGGGACATGGGGGAGAATTCTGTGCAAAGAAGTGTCTATGCCTGGGGCCAGCAGGTGGCGTGCTGGTTAAGGGTACTAGATTCCCACATGGCCAATTGTGGTTCAAGTTCTGGACCTGGCAGCTTGCTTTCTCATTTTCTCTCTCTCTCTGTCTCTCTCTGGTCACATTAAAATAAAGAAAGAAAGATAAAATAATTCATTATTTTTAAAAAAAGGGCTTATTCCATTATGTAAAATAAGTGCAAAAAGGAAGAATACCTGATCAATGGTAAAGAAATGAATAATTAGGTTGTCATACATAAAATATTAACCAATCAATGGCCAATGGGCCTACTCCATAGCATAGTATTTAACTCCTATGCATTAGGAGCCAGATCCCACATAGCTGACTATTGTTCAAGTCCTGGCCCCAGTGGCTTGAAAGACACACCATGTTCATTTACATTTATACCCAAAGTCCTGATGGAAAGGAAAAAGTGATTGCATAGCCACGCCCCTTTAATGCACTCTCTCTCTTTCTCTCTCTCTTTCTCTGTCTCTCTCAGCCAAGTGTATGTGTCCTTTGACAGTGGAAAAAATATAATTAATTAATTTTCAAAAAATAAGCAAACATTAAAGTTATGCTTATTAGTTTTAGCAACATAAGAAGACATTTATGTTGGAACCAGCAGTTGGTGCAATGACTATGTCTCCGAACTCCCATGTAGCCGACCGCAGTTCTTGTCCAAGACCCAATGGGTTAAATTCATGCTGGGCGCGTGTGTGCGTGCCCAAGATCCCAAGAGGAGAATGGAGGAGAAGGGATTGCGGCGTGGCCATCCCCCGCAGGGGGTGGGGGGGATTTCTCACTTTCTCTCTCTCTGTCTCTTTCTGGCGAGCACACGCGCCCTATAGCAAAAACCTCTTTAAAAAAAAAAAAAAGAAAACATTTACATTACAAAGTTAAATGAGAAATTAAATAGTATACAGGTCTGTATTTACAGACCTGTATAATTTTCTCATTTTCCCTAGAAGACATTTGCTCCATTGTCCTACCCAGACAGACACACAGGCCACAGATTTGATAACAACTCCCAGGTTCCTTCTTCATCCAGAGAGAAAGGTCAATTCAAAGGTTATGTTCCTGGAGAGCTGGCAGGTAGAGGGCGACTGTTGACCAGTGCTGATGATTGACTGGTGCGTTATGCAGGTAAGGCTGAAGCATCAACTACAGGGCTAAGCTCTCAGTCCTGACTACAAGCCCAGCCCAGCTATCAGCTCTGCTGCCTTAGGTCTGTCTCCTTAACACTGTTAGCTTCAGGTTCTTACATCCACAAAAGAGGGATATTAATAATATGTCTCCCATATAAGCCAATTACTAGAATTAAATGAAATAATTGTTTAAATTATATCATAGTGCCTAGCTCACTCTAAATGCTCAATAATTGCTGGCTAATTTTATGCTGGAAAGATTTGCCAGATAAAATAAAGCATATGTTCTAATGTATTCCATTAATTAATTAAGACTAAATCAATTAATTCTGGGTGGAATTCATATTCAATGTGGAAACCGAACTACTTCTCAACATATTCCAATATGTTCCTTTCTTGGCAAATTAACTATAGTAATGGTCACTATCACCTAGGATTAGTGGGGAGAGGGATTTAATGAGATAGTGCATTTAATATGCTTAATGGAGTGCTTGTCACATAGTAAAAAAAAATCAATAAAATGACAGTTTTTAAAAATATAGAGGAAAAAAAAGAGCATACTCCTCATGCGTAATTCTAGTTCAGTAAGAGGTTTCCTTATGAAGCAGTTGATCAACCAACTTCTATTGATTGATTACCATGAGCTAGAAATTGTGCAGGTACCACATTGATTTGCACACTTAGAATCATACAAACCAAGGGAACCAGCAGTTAGCATAATGGCATAAGTCACTGGACTCCCACGCAGTCGATCACAGTTCGTGTCCTGGACCCGGTGGCTTAAAACTCACGCTGGGCACGTGTGCATGCGTGCCCAAGATCCTGAGAGGAAAATGGAGGAGAAGGGATTTCGGCGTGACCATCCCCCCTGAGGGGTGATTTCTCGCTTTCTATCTCTATGTCTCTTTCTGCCTGTCTGGCAAGCGCATGTGCCCTGTAGTGAAAATCTCTCCAAAAAGAAAAAGAAAAAGAAAAAAAAAGAATCATACGAACCAACAAAGCAGAAGACTGTGTCCGGTGCTGAGGGAGGTGACTCTCATTGTGCCTCATGGACATGCTCCCATAAATACAGAGTCCTCAGTTTTCCTCATGGTTGCTTCAGAGGGGGCATCACTTCTACCTAAGGGGCTAGAAAGGCAGACTTTAGAAGAACAGTGACAGCAGCCTTGGGAATTTCAAAAGGATAAATGTGACTTGGATTATTTGATAGTGATTTCTTGACAAATTTGGGAGAAAAGAGTAACTCAAAACAGAAGATTTTTCTAATTTGTATTTCACTTAAAATACCACTGTGTGTTTCCTGAAACGTTAATGTCAAAATTAGCTCTGTGTAGTGTGAAAAAGAAACCATCCAAAGACTTAAAGAGGAACACACCACAAAAAAAATAGTCCTCACCGTTGTTCCAGATTGGAGCAGAGATGTTGGCGATCCGGAAAGAAAAACAGAATGTGAAGGACTGCAACTGCAAAGAGTAGAGTTTTAGGACACAAGAGCATCGATGTGGCAGAATGGAAAAACTCAATGTGAAGATTTAAGAAATGAGAATAAGCAATAGCATGCTGCTACTACTAACCTTGTAATAACATCTTGAGCTTCAGCATCTTACTTTCCTCATGAGTACACACACACACACAGATAGAGAGAGAGAGAGAAAAAACTCTTTAGGAAGGGGATATCATGAATTTCAATTGATCTCCATTATCAATAGACAAAGGAAAAGGAAATGAACTAGAGCTGCAAATAAATTAATACATACCAATATTTTCACTTTGCAAATAATTTTCACAAATAGTATCACATTGGTACTTGTCACCGCCACATATGCTAGAATGAGAGCTCATTAGTACATATTCCATTGACGTTAGAAAACAGAAACACTGGGACCAGCAGATGACACAAGGGCTAGGTCGCTGGACTCTCACGTAGTCAACTGTGGTTCATATCCCAGACTCACTGGCTTACAACTTGTGCCAGGCATAGGTGCGTGCGTGCCCAAAATCCTGAGAAGAGAATGGAAGAGAAGGGATTGCAGCATGGCCATCTCCCCAGGGACTGATTTCTTACTTCCTGTGAGAAAAGAAAAAACAACAGGAGGTGCAAAACCTATGGTTCTTTTCTCTACTGTCATGAAAATGAGAGATTTGAGGCAAAAACAACTAAATGTGATGGAAAATACCAATATGGCATTACAGAACATTTACATACTAGCCACATTGTCACAGAGGTATTCAGTTAAATTAATATTTCCAATTTTATATTCTTATTTGACACAAGAAACAATGTGGTTAGCTGTTGTAGATCACTAGACCTTTCCACGGCTCCTACTTGAGGTCTCGCTGTACCAGCTGTTGAGAAGCTGGGGAGAGTGGGAATATAGTCTCTGGCCCAGGGCAAACCTCTCCAAACCTTTGTTTCCTCCTGTGTCAAAGAAGGCTTGTTATCTTTTACCCACAGTCCCGTGAGTATTTATTTGGATTGTATTTTCTTTATTGCATTGTAAAAGCCCTTATATTGAGTTGTCAGAAAAGTCATGATACCCTCTTGCTTACAAAGATACATTATGACTTTTCTGACACCCAATATATTCTGGATATTAGACTCTTATTAGATATGTGATTCATAGATATTTTTCTTTTATTCTATATATTTCCTTTTCAAGTCTTGATAAGTCCTTTAATGTATGTAAGATTTGCAATTTGATGAAGTCCAATATGTCTACTTTTTATTTTATTGCTTATGTTTTTCAGTGTTATTTCTAAGATCCCAATGCCTAATTCAAAGTCTCGAAAATATACTCATGGTTTCTTCTCAGTTTCATGGTTCTAGCTCACTAAAATCACCCTTGCTATTCTAAGGGATGGCTCACTTTTTTTAAGCTAGCAATTATCTTTTCTTTTTCTTGTCCTCCACATAACTACAAATATTTCTTCCCATCAAAGCAGCACTTCTGATCTCTCAAGTTGATTTGTTTCTAACCAATTCACTATCTCCTTTCTCTGCTGCCACAGGGAACTACACAAGAACTACACAATCAGAATCTGCCTATTAACAAGATCTCTAGTGGACATCTTTTTGCACACTGAAGTTCAAGAAGCACAGCTTGAAAAGATGCAAAGCCAAGTTAACTTATGCCATAGGACATCCAAAAGGTGTGGGAAGGAGGACAATTGTATGAGCCCCACAAGGTGAAATATACAATTACCACATGACACTGTTCTAGTAGCAATTGGTGAGTCAAGCAGGCAAAAAAATCAATAGTACCATTAATCAATCAGATATGATTGTCATTTATAGAATGCTTAATAGGACAAAAGCAAATTCTTTGTAAGTTTATACCAAATCTTGACTAAGATAGACCACATTCTGGGCTATAAAACACACCTAAAGGAATGTAAAAGAATAAAAATTTTACAAAGTCTAACCTCAGACCAAAATGGAATTAAACTAAAAATAAGTAACAGAAAGATAGCTGGAAGTCTCCTGAGTCATTGGAGATTAGATAACTCATTTAGTTGCATATATCAAAGATAAGTCTGAAGAGAAATTTAAAAGTATTAGGTTGTCAGAAAAGTCATGACACAGCTTTGCCTAGAAAAACAGAAAAACATGACATGACTTTTCTAGCCACTTAGTATTTCAAATGAAATGAAAATATACCTTGTTTAAATTTGTGAAATGAAACAAAAGCAGTGCTTGGAGGTGAATTTATAGCATTAAAGGCATATATTAGAAAAGAAGGAAAGTAGGGACCAACAGTTAGCAAATAGCTATGTCACTGGACTCCCATGTAGTCAACCACAATTCAATTCCCTGACCTGAGGTGACCAGCAGTTGGCGTAACGGCTATGTCGCTGGACTCCCATGTAGTCAACCACAGTTTGAGTCCCGGACCCGGTGGCTTAAAACTCATGCCGGGCACATGTGTGTGCGTGCCCAAGATCCTAAGAGAAGAATGGAGGAGAAGGGGATTGCAGTGTGGCCATCCCCCCTGAGGGGGATGATTTCTTGCTTCCTGTCTCTCTGTCTCTCTGTCTCTCTCTGTCTGGCGAGCGTGCGTGCCCTATAGCAAAAACCTCTCCAAAAAAAAAAAAAGAAAAGGAAAAGAAGAAAAGTATAAAGTACAAAATATAATATCTTATGCTAGGAAACTAGAAAAGCAGTCAAAATTGCAGAGTCCAAGAATAAAATATAGATTACCAGGGGTTGGGAGATGACATAGAGAGGAGTGAGTGCAGAGATTCTGTTTGGGATAATAAAACAGAATTCTAGACATGAGCAATGGTGCTGACTATACGACATTGTGAATGTTCTCCATGCCACTTAACTGATTGTACATTAAAAAAATATTAAAATGAAACAATGAAATTTGTATTTTATAACAATACTTTTCATTTAAAAAATGAACTGCTCTTTGGTTACTATGTGCCTATTTCTCCACCTTTCTGGCCAGCTCTAAGAAACCACTACTTCCTGTTCAATTTCCCTGTCCTGGAAATTTCATATGAATGAAATCCTCTGTGGTCTTTCATGACTAGTTTCGTTCAGTTAGCATAACGTTGTCAACATTAATCCATGTTGTAGCATGTATCACTCGCTACTTCGTTCCTTTTCTTTCCTCCAACTTTTATCATTGTGATAAAACACACATAATGTGAGGTTTACTACCTAGACCATTTAAAGTGTACGATTCAGTAGTATTAAGAACATCCACTTTCCTCTGCAACCGTCACCATCAGCCATCTTCAGAAGTCTTCTTACCTTGACAAACTGAAAGTATGTTAAACAATAATTCCACCTTTCTTCACTCCCCAGCCCCTGTCAACTCCCACCCTACTTTATATAGTTATGATTTTTACTAGTCTATGTACTTCATATAATTGCAATCAGACAGGATTTGTCTTTTTGTGATTGGATTATTTGACTTATTTTACTTACTTTTTACTTCAAGGTTTAGCTACATGTCAGAACTTTGTTTCTTTTTAAAGCTGAATGATATTTCATTATACATATATACCACATTTTGTTTATCCACTTAACTGTGAATGGACACTTGGATTCTTTATTTCTTTTTGGAGGGGGCTATTGTGAATAAGGCTGTCATGAATATGGGTATACAAATACTTTGAGACGCTGCTTTCAAGTATTTCAAGAATATTCCTGCTATTTTCCCACTATACAAGATGGCAGATGAAAAAGCTGCAAAGCAGGATACTAAGGAGAAGAAACCTGAAGCCAAGAAGGCTGATGCCAATGGCAAGGTTAAAAAGAGTGACCCCAAGGCTATAAAGCCCAAGAAGGGGAGCCCCCATTGCAGCCGAAACCCGGTTCTAGTGCATCGGCAGATACTCCTGGTCAGTCATGTATTCCAGGGAGGCTGTGTACAAGAGGAGATACTCGGCCACTGAATCCAGGATTGAAAAGAGAAAGAGAGGGTTCTAGCGACTGCCACCAAACCAGTTGGTGGAGACAAGAAGGATGGTACCCAGGTGGTTAAACTGTGCAAAAGGCCTAGGTATTATCCTACTGAAGATGTGCTAGAAAGCTGTTGAAGACAAAAAAAAAAAAAAACCTTTCAGTCAGTATGTGAGAAAGCTGTGAGCCAGCATCACTCCTGGGACCATCTATCATCCTCACTAGATGCCACAGAGGCAAGAGAGTGGATTTTATGAAGTGGCTGAGCAGTGGCTTGCCACTTCTAACTAAACCTCTGGCCTTCAATCGAGCTCTACTACGTAGAACACACCAGAAATTTGTTATCGCCACCTCCATGAAAATAGATAATAGCAAAGTAAAAGTCCCCAAACACCTTACCAACGCTTACCTTAAGAAAATAAAACTGCGGAAGCCCAGACACCGGGAAGGTGAGATCTTCAATGTAGAGAAGGAGAAATATGAAATTTCAAAGCAGTGCAAGATTTATCAGAGAGCTGTGGACTCGCAAATTTTACCAAAAATCAAAGCTGTTCCTCAGCTCCAGGGCTACCTGCGATCAGTGTTTGCCCTTACAAATGGAGTTTTATCCTCACAAATTGGTGTTCTAATTTTTTGCCAATAACCTAATTAAATAACTGATAAAGAGAGAGAGAGAATATTACTAATAGTGAAATTATTGATTCATATAGTAATTCAATTTTTAAAGTTTTGAGGAAGTGCCACATTGTTTTCAAATGGAACTGTACCATTTTTGCATTCCCATCAACAGTGCAAAAGAGTTCTAATTTCTCCATACCCTCACCAACAACTATTACTTTTATTTAATGGGTGGGAGGTGGGTATGAATTCTAATGGGTGTGAGATGGTATTGTGATTTGGATTTGCATTTCCCTAATGATTAGAGATGTTAGGCACCTTTTCAGATGAGTCTTATCCCAACTGCCATTCACTACAACCTGCACAGTTTTTAAGAGTAAATTTCTGCTTTAACTTCTTCACTCTCTTCCAAATTGAGTTAATTCTTTCGAGGAGAGAGTAGAAGTTGTTTTATGGTTTATTCCCCCCCAAACCACCCCCCAGCCCCGCTCACCTGGCAGCAGAGCTCTGAGACCGAGTGTTGCGACTTGGCAAGCTTCTCCCTGAGTGACATCCAATTCTAGGAGCCCATTGCTAGTGAGGGGCAGCAGTCTGGGGTCCTATTGTCTTCCCTGTCTTGCTGGTGAATCTGGAAGAAGGGCAGTCAGGGCTCCGGATTTCTCAGTGTGCTGCACCCAGCAAGATGACTGTTCCATTGGGTAGAGGCTAAGCAGGAAAAGGGAGCTGTCACTTCTCAACCACACTTACCTCGGACTTAACTTCAGTAACCGGTGGCTGGGGACAGGATGAAACATGCTGATGTCCTGCTCATCCCAAAAAAGAAGTCCCCTGTGTAGGTACTGAGCTTAAGAGGAGCCCTGTGCTTTAGGCCACAGCTCTCTGGAGTGGACTGTTTTGCTTGCTGAGTTGGGAAGAAATGGGCCTGAGTCTAATACCACAGATTTCTTGCTTTTCATACTGAATGTTTGCAGGTATTTTTGAGAAGATGTTTCTTCATTGCGTTTTGCCCTTAAAAGAATTTTCTAGATGGGGCCAGCAGATGTTGCAGTGGTTAACTCACCGGACTCCCACATGACTGACAGCAGTTCAAGTCACAGACCCGGTGGTTTGAAAATCATACTAGGTGCATGTGCATGTGTGTTCATGCATGCCCATTATCCCAGGAAGAGAATGGAGAATTTAAATTTTCCTTACTTGCCCAAGGGATTGCAGCATGGCCATTTCCCCTGGGGGATGATTTTTTCTCTCTCTCTCTCTTTCTCGTTTTGGCCAATACACGCACCCTATGGCAAAAACTTCTTAAAAAAAAAAAAAAACTATTTTCTAGAGCTTTAGATGGATTTTTTATTAATAGTTTCCTAGTTTCATAAGGGAGCAGTTCAGTGTGGGTCCTCATACTGTCATAACAGAGGTTGATCTCCTTTTTCTATTTTAAAATATTCATTATTGGGACCAGCAGTTAGCGTAATGGCTATGGTGCTGGATTCCCATGTGGTCGACTGTGGTTCGAGTCCCAGACCCAGTGGCTTAAAACTCATGCCAGGCGCGTGTGTGTGCGTGCCCAAGATCCCGAGAGGAGAATGGAGAAGGGATTGCAGCATGGCCATCCCCCCTGGGGGGTGATTTCTCACTTTCTGTCTCTCTCTCTGTCTCTGTCTGTCTGGCGAACACACGCACCCTATAGCAAAAAGCCTCTCAAAAATAAAATATTTATTATTAATACAAATTAAAATTAATAGTAACAATGGCTAACATTTGTTATCTACTGTAACATAGTTGTTAGTCCAGTTCATTTACATTATTTGTTATCATTGAAATAATCTTTTTTTTTTTTTTGGAGAGGTTTTTGTGGTGCATGCATTCATCAGAGAGACAGAGAGACAGAAAACGAGAAATTATCCCCCCGGGGGGATGGCCATGCCACAATCCCTTCTCTTCCCTTCTCCTCTCGGGATCTTGGGCACACACGCACATGTGCCTGGCATGAGTTTAAGCCACCAGGTCTGGGACTCGAACCACGGTCAACTACATGGGAGTCCAGTGACATAGTCATTACACTAACTGCTGGTCCCTCATTGAAATAATCTTGCGTTATAGGTAACCAAATAACAAACAATGCACATTCATACATGCACATACATGTAATGACCATGATATAATATATGTGTTTTTATAGAAGATGCAGCAAAATAAAAATAAGAGTGGAGATATAAGGAGAAAAATTTCTTTACTTTCCCAATTTTACCAGGAAAAGTATTATCTAACAGTTACTATGTTCTACTACTTGAAAGATGGCCTTTCTCTTACATTATTAATCTTCATGAAATCCTTATGGAAGTGACAGTTGCAACCAAGCATTTAAAAAATCCTGAAAACGCCAGCCGAAGCTGTGCCCGACATCCCATCTCTGCCATTATTAGTACTGTGTTGCCAGCTGCTTATTGCAATTTTTCTTAACTTCAAAGTGAACAGCTAAGTTTTAAGATGAGAAAACAGTTGGGAATAATTCAAATGCAGTGCAATTTTTCTCTGGGGGTTGAGCAATGGTGTTCTTATCACAGATTCATAGGTGGACTCAGTAAGCACAAATATACAAGCTCTTTTTATGAAACAAGTACTTATCGCTATGCAGCGAAGCCTTGCAAACCTCGGCTTGGAAAAAGCATTTATCCTGAATATGTGCTCAGAAGGAGGCACTCATCTGGCTTAGTCACTTTCAAGCACTTTCTGCTTGGGATCCACTGAACCCTACAGGATTTAAAGGATAAGTGATGATTTGCGAGTATTAGTTGGCCCAGGGAGTAGCTGGTCTAGTCAAGGTTGAGGAGTAACTTTGCATATAAGGAAAGGATAGACAGAAAACCGTAACTGGTCATAGGTGGATATCTGATAAGAGGACTGACTACTCCTATAGTTGGAGAGCGGAAGATATAGTGAAGACACATACGGGAGAGGAGAAGTCGGTAATTAGAATAAAGACTCAGTGTACAGTTAAGCCAAAGGGATAAGAAGAGGAGGTTCTATTCCTGAGAGTCCAACTTAAGGAAGCCAGCAATTTGCTAAGGTCTGGAATAAACAGACATTGGAAAGAATGTTTTGAAATAAAAGGAGGTGAAATGTATATCAGCCTTGACTTGTAGGCTGTTTTATTTATTCAGTGAATAATTTTTTTTAATTCTTTTTTTTTTTTTTTTGGAGAGGTTTTCGCTATAGGGCACGTGCGCTCGCCAGACAGACAGAGAGAGACATAGAGACAGAAAGCGAGAAATCACCCCCCCAGGGGGGATGGTCACGTCGCAATCCCTTCTCCTCCATTCTCCTCTCGGGATCTTGGGCATGCACGCACACGCGCCCAGCGTGAGATTTAAGCCACCAGGTCCGAGACGCAAACCGCGGTCGACTACGTGGGAGTCCAGCGACATAGCCATTACGCTAACTGCTGGTTCCCCAGTGAATAATTTTTGAGCACCTACTGGTTGCTAGTACTCTTGTAAGTACGGAATGATAAATGATAGCCATGGCAAGTAGACTTTTTTTTTCATTTCTTAAGAGAAGGCAGAGAATAATGTAAATGGAGAAAACATAGTGGCGGCATGGTTTGTATTTGTCTTTTTAAAAATTTTATTTATCATTTATATTTAATCACTATACATCTTTACAGTGTACAAACATGCCTTTTCCCAGCACAAATATGGTGCATATCCGTCAAGTCAAAGACCTTCTCATATATATTATCATCAGCAAATAACTTTTCATTTTTATGTTAATTAAATGTATTTTCCCCTGTTCTCCTTTCTCCCTCCTTCCTTTACCCACCCCCATATTACTGTATCCTACTATATCTAGTATCTACCGTCGCCCTCCCTGCTGCTATACCTTCCAATCCCGCAGTTTCCACTAGAGAGTGCAGACAATCAGTATATATTGAGTGGGGATGTACAAAGTCTGTCTTTCATAGTCTGGCTTGCTTCACTTAGCATTAAGTATTCCATTTTTGTCCAGGCATTGTCTTATTTTTAAAAGAAAAACAGAATAAAATGATGTGGGACTGGTGGGTGACATAATCTTATCGCATTATTAAAAGTTCAATCATGGTGTTGTATGGAGAATGGCATATAAAGAGATCAAAGGAGACCAATTAATAGTTTA
The DNA here is from genome assembly GCF_000334495.1 of Tupaia belangeri chinensis. NCBI lineage: Eukaryota > Metazoa > Chordata > Mammalia > Scandentia > Tupaiidae > Tupaia > Tupaia belangeri. Next base: position 125,251 of record NW_006159457.1, on the reverse strand, counting down.
CTGCAGAGAGCAGGTGAGAATCAGTGTTGGCCTGCACTGCCATGTGTGAGTGTAGTGTGTGGTGTTTAGGTATAGTGTGTATTGCGTAGGTACAGCTGTAGAAGCGGGAGCAGGGGTTATTTGGGGTATATTTGGAGCTAGAAGCCATAGGGCTTATGTTTGATTAGATGCAGAAGTAAAGGGAAGAGTGATTTAGGAGGATGCCCAGGTGAGCAGGGAACATGACGGAATCAAGTAACTAAGACAAAAATAACTGATTCAATTTATTTTCAGGTCCATGGCGTCGTCTTAAAGTAGAACTATAACTTGCAATTAAAAACAAGCATGATCAAGCCTTTTTATTTCATCCTTTAAGAATTAGGAAATACGGGACCAGAAAATGGCATAATGGTTACATCATTGGGTTCCCACGAAGTTGACCATGGTTAGAGTCCCAGACCAAGTAGCTTAAAACACACCAGGCACATGGGCATGTGTGACCAAGATCCCGAGAGAAGAATGGAGGAGACTGGGTTGTAGTGTGGCCATTCCCCCAGGAGGTGATCTCTTGCTTTCTGTCACTTTGTTTCCCTCTGTCTCTCTGGTGAGTGCACATGTCCTATAGCAAAAGTCCCTCTTACAAAAAAAAAGAAAAAAGAAAGAAAAAGAAGGAAAGAAAGAAAGAGGAAGAAAGAGAGAAAAGAAGAAGGAAGGAAGGAAGGAAGGAAGGAAGAAAGAAGGGAAGGAAGGAAGGAAGGAAGGAAAAGAAAAGAGAAAAGAAAAGAAAAAAAGAAAAGAAAAGAAAGGAAAAGAAGAAAAGAAAAGAAAAGAAAAGAAAAGAAAAGAAAAGAAAAGAAAAGAAAAGAAAAGAAAAGAAAAGAAAAGAAAAGAAAAGAAAAGAAAAGAAAAGAAAAGAAAAGAAAAGAAAAGAAAAGAAAAGAAAAGAAAAGAAAAGAAAAGAGAAAGAAATAAAGAAGAAGAATTAGGAAATGGTATTGGCAGACTACTTCAGGTGGTGAAAATGTATATATCTTAGCCTGGTTTCTTCTGGAAGCAGAGCGTAAGTCAGTCTTCACCAGAAAACAGAGATCAACTGCAGTTTACTTGGACCAAACAGCACATAAGGCTAAAGATCCAGCTGAAAGGTGCAGAGGTAATGCCAGTGTGGAGGCTTCACACCACTATCAACTTCGCCATATTAAGATGGTCATTATAACCTTGTTACATTATACTCTCCATTTCCCTTCCCCTGGCTAATATAATTGCAAATGAAGCCACATTTTCATAAAATTGCTTTGGATTTCTTTTTGGTCAAATAAAGCAAGTCTCAGCAGCTTAAGTTAGTTTAACGTCCCTTCACAAGTTAGATGAGCACTTAATGAAAAAACATGGAGATTTCATTCCAATTACCAGAACATCCTTAATGATCTGGAGATTAGCTATAGATCAGAATCATAATCGAGGGAGGAAAAAAAATGAGATTGCACCGGAGTTCTCTCAAAATTAACCTGAGATTACTTTTTTTTTTTTTTAAATGCAAGCTCAGGGTAAATCACTTAGGGTAGAAAAATTCGCTTCAATGATCAGATTAGAGAGAATGAGGCAATTATGGGTAAATGACCTAAGGAGCAAACAGAGGGAACTGCAGACTAAAAAGAAGTTAGCAAATCTAAGTCAAGTCAAAGCATGGTGCTTGGAGAACAAACAGAAAGGGCAACCTATGGGAACCTGGAAAGTCAATAAGACCAGAAATGGGACCAGATGGTGGACCAGAGATAGAAGGCTGGACACTTCTAGGCTGACCTAATGGGAAGATTCCAGGCTCACGTCTGGAGGCTGCCCTGAGTACTCTGGGCATGCATATGCCTGTGATCTGGGACTGATTGAAGCTGGGGATAGATCAGTGGCAAGACCCCGTTGGAGCTGCTCTTTCTCTCTGTCTCTGTCTCCCTCATTCATGGAGGAAATAAATAATCATTTTTTTCATTTTTAAAAGAAAATAGTTAAAACCAGATTATTCAACTTAAACCCTGAGAATTTGTAATATAGCACCTCCCAGGAGAAACTAAGGAAGACCTTATGTAACAAATGCCCCATTCTGGCCCAGCTTTGTTACTAAGAAGCCATGAAACCAGAGCAATGTATTTAATTTCTTTAAACCCTAGATTGTTAACCTATAATACGAATATGATTATGACATTGAACTGATCTTCATTGCCATAAGGAAAAGTATTTCAAAATATGTTAAAAGGACTTTAAAATACAATGCGCTCTTAACAGCAATGTGATAGGAATTATTATTCATGAAGAAAGAAAGAGGTTTTAGAATATTAGCAGATGTAATACAACGAGAAAGACATAACTGGCTTCTTAATCTGTGGGATTTAATCCAAAATGAAAACACAGGTCCCCTTGTTCAGAGTATTAAGAAATTTAAGGTGGCAGAAATAGAAAGATCCAAAAAATGATAGGGCAAGTGAAGATATCCGAGACGTATGGGGAAGGGGATAATAGAAGGTGGGTGGGAGGAGCTCAGGGAAGAAATACTTAACAGACATAAGAATGTAAAGTTCTCTATTGAAATGAAGTATATAATAATATCTTGGATTTGACAGTCATGTTCTGCATGCATACTTTGAAAACTATATTGTCTGCTTCAGAGATATGCAACAATTAAATATGAATAAGAAATCATGATTTTTTTTAAAAAAAAGATGTTATTTCCTTTAAAAAAAGAAAAGAAATCAATTTAAGATGGCAGTAGCAGAGTGTCAAACCCAAGATAGAGATTGTCTGGTCAGGAGTCCAGTGAGACCACACAGGTTACATATCCACGAAGTTAGTCCTGAGCAGAGGGACGCACTATAGCACCTGTCCCAGTGGAATAGAACTTAGTCATTTTTACTCTTACAGTTGTGTTTTAGCATGAAGAACAGTTTCTCCCCAGGGAGGCTTTGCAACTCTCAATTAAAGAATATCTTTCAGGGAGGGACCAGCAATTAGCATAATGGCTATGTCACTGGACTCCCATGTAGTCGACCAGGGTTTGAGTCCCAGACCCGGTGGCTTAAACTCATGTCAGGCGCATGTGCATACCCAAGATCCCAGGAGGAGGGAGGAGAATTGAGGAGAAGGGATTGCAGCATGGCCATGCCCCTGGGGCGGGGTGATTTCTCGCTTTCTGTCTCCCTGTCTCTCTGTGTCTTTCTGGCTAGCGCACATGCCCTATAGCAAAAACCTCTCCAAAAATAAAAAAAAGAATATCTTTCAGTTCAGGTCTTGAAATCATGACGAGGGCCAATAAAGTGCTGATTCTGATGAGTAAAGAAGAAAAACCTTAGTGTACACATGACAATTTTCTCAAATATTTGAAGGCTCTTATAAAGAACAGAGACCAGCTAGTCTTTATTTTCTGGAGAGCATGAGTAGGATCGTATGAACCAAGGAATATTTTATAAAACTCAACATATGGAAGTACTTTCAAGCAAAGAGAAATGTCCAGTAATGTGATGTAATCAGCTCTCAGTTACTGGAAGTTTTCAAGCAGAAGTAAAAGACCAGCTGCCAGGGATGCTGAAGAAGTAATTGTTATTCATGAAGGAGGTTAGAATACCTGGCCTCTAGACTTTGTATCCTATTATTTCTAGCCTAGCTTAGAGGTAAAGACCATAAAGCTAAAGAATATAAAAGAATATAAAGGTTTGAGAAGTGAAGAGTCAAAGGAAAGAAAGGTTATTTGCTGTTGCCCCGGAGGTGGACATAAGGGAGTGAGGAATAAGTAGGCACAAATGTATTTATCTTTAATTTTTTTAATCATTTTTTAAAATTATTTTATTTAACTTTATTTATTTCAATTTGACCAGGGAGGGATAGAGCGAGAGAGAGAGAGAGAAAGCAAGCCACCCTTAGTCACCCTGCAGCAACTTTTTGACAAATGCATTTATTTTATCAACAACTTCACAAAATGGGTACTACCATTACTTTATATTTTGTAGCTGAGGAAATAAAAGTAAAGAAAGAAGATAAAAACATTTCAAGGTCATAGCTAGTAAGAGGCAAACCTAGATTTTGAACTCAGATCTGTTTGACTCCTTCTGCCATATTAAAGAAAGAAAAGAGAAAGAAGAAAGTCAAATATGCCATAGTTTGGAACACTGAGTGACAGTTAAACAGTACTACCATAAAAAGACATAGGACATCCTAAAGATAAAACAGATTTGATAGCAAATAGGATGAATTCAATCTATTCTCTTTGACTATAAGGGCCATTAATTTCTAATATGCTTCTACATTAACATGTGTTCCAATATTACTGAACAAAGGAGAAAAGGACAAAGCTCTGGTTTAGTAACTGATTCTTGAAAAGCAGCTTTAGAAGACTTTTGCAAATAACTGAGTTCAGTAAAATATCTGGGTTCAGATACCAAATTCTGCTGGAATGCTAATAAGCCTTCTATCAAAAGATTATGGGTATTACCACATGCTCCCATTTCTTTTTAACATTTCTCACCCAGGTTCACCTTCCACCTAGTGCACAGACTTCAGAATATGATGGACTGCATGTAATGTGTTGGCTGTGTGCACTGTCAATGCATCTGACTAAGATCAGAAAGCAGTCTTGGCTGAATTCTGAGCTGAATTGGGTCCTCCCCAAAATTCATACATTAAAATCTTAACTTCCTGCATCTCAGAATGTGATTGTATTTAGAGATAAAGTTTCTAAAGAGACAAAATTAAAATCAGGTCATGAGGATGGGCCCTAATCCAATCTGTTGGTGTCCTTATTAGAAGAGGGAAAATACATCATGATAAAGATAGAAGGAAAAGATGATGGACTGTCTGCCAGCCAAGAGAGAAGCCTCAGAAGTCAACTATGTTAGAATTTTGATTTTGGACTTCCAGCCTCCAGAACTGTGAAGCAGCCCTGCTTCACAGTTTAAACATTCATTCTGTGGTACTGTTATGACATCTCTAGCAATCTAATAAATACTGCATATTTACATTACCACCCGAGGCACACGCTTACTGTTAGGTACCATCTTTGGTGACTTTTATGGCACTGCTGTGAGGCAGGTTTGTGTGAATAGAATCTGATATATTGTTGAGATTACTTTCAGGCTTATCTATTGAATTAAACAACTACTAAACTCATGATTACTATATCCCCATTGTCTTCATCAAAGTGATAGCTTCATAGAATGAGAATAGTTGTGAGTCTGGTAAGCACTACTATACTCTGGTCTTGTGATGCTGTCCGAGGTAAAGTTCTGCAGATGCATGGCCTCAACTTATCTGTCCTCTATATCACAATGGCAGAGATCTTGTATATTTCTTCATATTGAATATATTTGAACAATATTTTTTAACTTAGATTAGAAGACAGTCCTAGTGATTGATTAAATCTTATCCTAGAAAATAGGGTTTTACAACATAATATGTACAATTGGGGAAAACAGTGAGAGCCTTGAAAAACACCCAGTTGTATCATTTGATCCAGCAATCCCACTTCTGGGTATCTACCCAAAGGACAGGAGAATGCTCAGTCAGAAAAGCACTTGCAGCGGGTCTCCCGCCAGCCCCGGGGTCCCC
>NW_006159457.1:112295-118506 GCF_000334495.1 Tupaia belangeri chinensis | reverse complement strand
GCAGAGGGTGGGGGATGGGGAATCAGGGATGGCAAGACAAAGGGCAAGGTATGCAGGACATAAGAATTGGAAAATTATTTGCTGAGAACATATATGTGGATGTACTTGATTGAGACAATGCACAATGTATTTTGGATGGAAAATTCATTTGTGTATTGTGATGGTGTAAAGTGATTAAAAAAAAAAAAAGAAAAGCACTTGCACATCAACGTTAATTACAACTTTATTCATGATAGCTAAGACATGGAACCAACCCAAATGTCCACAAACAGATGAATAGATTGAAAAAGTGTGGCACATATACTCTATGGGATACTATTCAGGCATAAAAAACAAGACTCTGGCACTTGATAGAAAATGGTCAAATATGGAAGATTTATTGCTGAGTGAAGTAAGTCAGGATATGAAAGAAAAATATTGTATGTATCCACTTAATATATGTACTGACTATCTGCACTCTATGGCAGAGATTGAAATATTGGAGGATGTAAAAGCAGTGAAAATAGTTATGGATGCTGAAGACAGTGTGGAATGGGAGGGAGGGAGGGAGAAGGGAAAAGTATAGAGAAGAATAGCAAGAGAACAAATAGAGAAGCATGACATTTGACATGATTTATTATGACATGACACAGAAATGATTTATTACCTGTTGAAGATGATGACAAGTACAGTATTCTCAACTGGACTGGTCTGAGAAGTATTTCATGTTAGGTAAATTATCTTTATAATCCAAATGATAAATAGTGATTGAATGTTTAAAAATAAGAATAAAAAAATCTGAAAAAAAATGAAAAGCTATTTGATTATGATGGTGTAGACAGTAATGTCTTCATCTTGACTGAGACACATGGTAATCATGCTTGAAAAAGAAATGTTATACACTGTAAAGATAAATGTGATTAAATGTAATATAAAAAATAACAATAAAAAAGGGACCAGCAGTTAGCATAATGGCTATGTCGCTGGACTCCTATGTAGTCGACTGCAGTTCGAGTCCCGGACCTGGTGGCTTAAACTCACACCAGGCACATGTGCGTGCGTGACCAAGATCCTGAGAGGAGAATGGAGGAGAAAGGATTGCAGCATGGCCATCCCCCCAGGGGTGATTTCTTGCTTTCTATCTCTCTGTCTTCCTGGCAAGCGCACGTGCCATACAAAAATCTTTCAAAAAAAAAAAAAAAAAAAAAAAAAAAAGATAATAATGATAGTAATAATAAAAATGAAAAAAAATGAAAAAAATCACCAAATTCTAAGATTTGGCCAATGGTTCTGAAATTATTGCCAAAAAACAGAACAGTTTCCCAAAATGTGATAGGCAATACCAAAAGCACAAAGTTTAATAAGCTGAGCATGAGACAAAGTAAATGCATATTTTCCCCCATATATTCAAACTGTCAGATATTGGTGGAAAAAAATCAGCATACACGAATGAACAGACAATGATTTATAAGCTCATCTCTTGTGAAAGAGCCATTTCCTCACAATAATGCTTACAAAATTACAGAACAATGAAACAGGGAAGAACCAGTGAGACTAATGGAAAATCAGCAGATCAAAGTTTTGCTCTAGTTTCTATCAGCAACTCCAATGAAATTTCATTGTTGAAATCAGAAAGGCCTTGTCACAGGATTCTGTATTAGAAAGGGGCTGCTGTCAAAAACATTTCTTTTTATTTACTTGAAGCTTAATATGTGCTTTTATGTACTCTTAACTTTTTTATTAAAATAGATTTATTACTTTAATTAAAAGATAGGGAAGCAACTGCTTTCAAAAGTAATATATCAGAACCAAAATGCAGCTATTAAAAATTACCATTTTAATTTTAGATTCAATGGCGTGTGTTTTAACTTTGTGATTCAAATATAACACAGATTAAAAAAAATGTACACATCAACACAACTTAATGAATTACATACTGTAAACCCACCTGAACAATCACTACCCAGATCAAGAAATATAACATATGCATTATCCAAGACGTCTCTCTTAACATTTAAACTCCCTATACCTATAAAGTAATTTTCTGTGCTTATTTCTAATGCAATTATGAGACATACATAAATTATATCATAAAATACATATTTTCAAATATTTGTTATTTTTTGCTCAATATTGTTCACAGGGTTCATTGGTACTTTTACATAAAATTGCTTGTTCATTTTCGTTACTGTGTAATATTTTATTACGTAAATATACAAAATATATTCTACTGTTGATGGACTTTTTAGGCTATTATTTTGTGGTTGTTATTAACAATGCTGTTCTTGATGTGGCACAAATATGTGCACATTTCTGTTAAACAGGAATGAAATTCCAGGGCCCTAGGGTGTAAATATGTGTATGTAATAGTTAACATCAAACGGTTTCCCAGAGTGGTTAGATATATATACAGAAGAAGTTCAAAATACGTGTGGAAAAATGAAACAAGAATACAAATTTATTCTGGTACAAAAATATTTTGACATCCATGCATGGTCTTTTCCTAATACACATATTTCATGAACTTTCAAAAGACCCCCAGTATTCTCACAAGGAGTACATGACATTTCAGTGGCTCCACATCCACATCTTCCTTTGAGTTAATGGGATAAAACCCACTAGATTAGACTGTATTCTTATTTTTATATATTACTGGATTTTATCATCTAACATTTGATTAAAGATCTTTGTATCTATGTAAATGAGATTATATTAGTCAGTATTATTATTTTCTTTCTCTTCTCTGTTCTTGGTTTTAGAATTATTCTGGCCTTATACAATGAGTTGCATAATGAATTTTCTTCCTCTATTATTGATAATTTTTTTGTTTAAATAGTTGTTAAAATTTACTAATGAATGTTTCCTCATGGAAGACTCTAATTAAAAATTCAATTTCATTTAAAGGAATGTCTTCTTGTTTTTGTATTGTAATTTGTGTCTCTCAAGGAATTCTTTTGATTTACCTAAATTCCTAAATATCGTGGCATGAAATTGTTCACAGTATTCCCTTACCTTGTCTGGTTATTAAGGTGTTATACGTGCTTTCACTTTCAATATCGGTATTCAGGCTCTATCTCTTGTTTACTTAATCAATCTATCTGAGTTCAGAGAACCAAATTCTAGATTTATTTATTTATTATTTTGACTGTATCCTATTTCATCAGTTTCTTCTCTTTCCAATGCCTTTTACTTTCTTTTATAGTTTTCCCTCTTTGTTTCTTAGCTCAAGAAGAAACAAAGTTTATATAACTTAGATTATTGATTTAAAATGTTTCTTCTTTTTCATATCAACATTTGAAGCTACATATTTCTCTCCAGTGCATTAGCTGCATCTAAAAATTAGAAATAATGTGTTTTCTTTATCATCCAATTCAAATATTTTCTGATGTCCCTTGTGACTTCTTTTTTGACCCATGAACTATTTAAAAGTATATTGTCTAGGGCCCCCATGGTGGTGTAGAGGTTAAGATGGATGGATCACACATGACCAACTATGTTGTTTCAATCTCCAACCTGGTGGCTTAAAAACACACCAGGTGCATGTGCATGTGTACCCAAAAACCCAAGAAGAGAATAGAAGTCATACTCCCCATCTGAGGGAATGCTTTCTCACTTTTCCTCTCTCTCTCTCTCATTCTCTATCTCTTTTCTCTATCTCTCCAGCAAGCATACATGCCCTCTAGCAAATAAATGACAAAAAAAGAATGTTGCTTTTCATATCATTTTTTCAGATTTATTTATGCTATAGTTTTCTAATCTAAGTAGAATTTAAGTTCTAATTTTTTCTCTATCTCTCCAGCAAGCATACATGCCCTCTAGCAAATAAATGACAAAAAAAGAATGTTGCTTTTCATATCATTTTTTCAGATTTATTTATGCTATAGTTTTCTAATTTAAGTACTTGAAGTCAGAGAACATATTTTGTATGATTCCCATCTTCTGAGCTTTATTTATTTATTTTTTCATTATTCATGATAGAGTACGTATGTATACTCCTCTAAGGGCACCTGCCCTACAGCAAAAATCTCTCAAAAAATATATTTCCTGTGAATTGAAAAATTGTTTTACTATTCAATGCAGTGTTTTACAAGATTATTCTGAAAATCATCCTATAGGTCATGTTAGTTGATGGTACAGTTTAGTTCTTCTATGTCCACATCGAGTATTTTCTTTTCTCTCTGTTCTTCATTGAAAGGTGAATGCTGAAATCTCCAACCATAATCCTAAATATATGTCTCCCTTTAGCTCAGTTTTCACTTCATTAATTTTGAAGCATTACTATTTTTTACCTACACTTTTAGTGTTTTAATGTCTTCATGAAGAATTAACCCTTCTTCGTTATGAATGCACCCTTCTTATCTCTAATCATTCTCACTGTCTTGAAAGATCTATCCTATCTTACAATATAGCCATCCCAATTTCTTATGGAGTATATCAATATCTTTTTCAGTCCTTTTACTTTTACTTATTGCTATGTCTAAATGGCATCTCTTATCTATAAGATTGGCTCTTGTTTGTTTACCCTGAGAATTTCACCTTTTTAACTGAACCACTTATTCAGTTCAAGAATTCAGCAATTCTTGGAAAAAATGTCATTTTTAATATTACTGATGGGTTGAAGGGTATAATCTTACTGTTTGTTTTCTATGAATTCTTTTTGTTCTTTGTTCCTATTTTAATTTCTTTCCAGTCTTTTTTAGAGTTAATTAATTGTTTTTTGTTTTCTATTTTATGCTTCTTACTGGTTATTAGCTATTCCTCTTACTGTGGTCCTTTCTCTTTTTTCCTTTTTCTTTTGGTGGGGGGGAGAGGTTTTTGCTATAGGGCGCATGTGCTTGTCAGACAGACAGAGAGAGACAGAGAGACAGAAAGCGAGAAATCATCCCCCAGGGGGTATGGCCACACCACAATCCCTTCTCCTCCATTCTCCTCTCAGGATCTTGGGCACGCACGCACACGTGCCCGGCGTGAGTTTTAAGCCACTGGGTCCAGGACTCGAACCACTGTCGACTACATGGGAGTCCAGCGACATAGTCATTACGCTAACTGCTGGTCCCGTCCTTTCTCTTTAAGTGGTTACTCCATGGATTACAACATGCAAATTTAATTTATGACATTCTACCCTGATTAGCATTATGTCATTTTATGTATAATGTAAGAAATTTGTTACATTAGATCTCCATTAAACTTCCTCCTTTGTGCAATTATAATTATATATTTAACTTATATATATGTGATATCTTATTTAATATCTTTCTCTCCAAACTGGAAAAAAAGAAATTCCTTTAACATGTCTTCCTATATTGTCTACTGCTGACAAATCGTCTCAGCTTTTCTTTGTCTGACAATGTCTATTTTACCTTCCTCTTTAAAGGGTTTCTTTTATTATTATCAAATTCTCTGTTGACAGTTTTATGCTTCTTATAGCACTTATAAAGATGTCATTCTGTTGTCTTCTCCCTGCATTTTTTCTTATATGTTAGTTTATATTCTTACCATTTTTGCCCTGTAGATAATATATCTTTTTTTCACTGACGACTTTTAAGAGTTCTTCTTTATCTTTGCCTTTCAGCAGTTTGAAAATGATATGCTAGATGTGTTTTTCTGTACTTATCTGTTTGGGTTATGTTGACTTCCTTTGATCTTTACATTGACATTTTTCTTTAGATTTTGGGGGAAAGTTGGCTGTGTTTCTGAAAATACATTGTTGTTTCAATATTCTTTCCTCTTTGTTTTGTGTGTGTTTGTGTGTGTGTATGTGTGGTAGGGATCTTGCTATGTTGCAATCCTTCTACTTCAGCCTCTAACGTAGCTAGGAGTACAGACATGCACCATGACACCCAGTTTTTAGGGTAGATCAGGAGTCAACCTGGACCTCCCACATGGCCTCAGCCTGCCCAGTGCAGTGGCCACCAGCACTCGCTTCTAAAAGTAGACCTTTCTTTTGATACTCCAATAACACAAATATTATAATAGTTGTATATTATCCTTCAAACAACTGGATTGTTATTTATTTCCATGTGTTTTCTCTCTGTGCTCCAATTTGGATAGCTTCTATTGCTCTATCATTACTGACTGACCTTTCTTCTGCAATATCTATTCTGCTCTTAGACTATCAAATCTATTTTTTATTTCATATGTCATTTTTGGTTCTAGAATTTAAAGTTAGAATCATTTCATAGCTAATATTTTTCTGCTAAGATTACCTTATCTTCTTAGTGACTATGTCTTT
>NW_006159457.1:109542-112140 GCF_000334495.1 Tupaia belangeri chinensis | reverse complement strand
AAGAGTGTTTGAAATCCTGTGAACACAGAGACGACACGGGGAAATTTGATGTCTAGCTAACAGATAAGAAAAAGTTGTTTTCAATTCCATATGGTCAGTTTTTCAGCATGGCGTCAGAGCATGGGCTGTTCTTACCTGACATCTCATTCTATTAAAGATTTTGAAGCCCTGCCACAGTGGCACAGTGGTAGGGCAGCACTCCATTTCCTGGAGGCCATATGGAAGACTGGGGTTTGATTTCCAAGTTGATCTGTACATGCTGGTTTTGTGCACAGATGTCCATGATTCCAGCTGACTGAAAACAGCTGCAGGGAAAGATCATGGCATGGGACCCTATTGAGGGTGCTTGTCTTTATTTTTCTTTCTCTCTTTGTCAAAGAAATAAACAAACTTAAAAAAACATTATAGAGGTGAAATTTACATAATTAACCATTTTAAAGTGAATACTTAACAGCATTTAGTACATTCCAAATGTTTTACCACCATCTCTAAGTAGTTCCAATATATTTGCATCACTCCAAAATAAAACCCCTTACCCATTAAGTGGTTTCTTTCCATGCTCTCCACTCCCTGGAAACTGTAATGCTGTATGTATATCTTTTCTAGATATTTCATATACATGGAATCATATATTTGTGACTGTTTGTGCCTGGTGCCTTTCACTTAGCATATTATTTGTATACACATCCATGTTGAAGTATGTATTAGTACTGCATTCACTTCTATAGCTGAATAATGTTCCATTGCAAGTATATGCCACAATTTGTTTATCCATTTATCTTTGATGTACATTTGCACTGTTTCTACCTTTTGCTGTTGAGAATAATGTTACTGGGCCCAGCAGATGGTGTAACAGTTACATAGCTGGGCTCCCACATAGTCGACCATGGTTTGAGTTCTAAGTCCCAGCAGCTTAAACTGGGCACACATGTGTGTGTGTCAAAATCCTGAGAAGAGAATGGAGGAGAAAGGATTGCTGCATGGGCATCCACCCAGAGGATGATTTCCCACTTTCAGTCTCTCTGTCTCTCTCTCTCTCTAAAAAAATAAAAAAAAAAAAAAGAGTGAAATATGTTACTATGAACATGTGTATAAAGGTAATTGTTTGAACATGTTTTCAATTCTTTGGGTATATACCTATAAATAGAGTTGTAAGATTATACAATAATTTTGTTTAACCTTTTAATAAACTTCCAAACTGTTTTCAACTGCAGGTGAATCATTTTACATTCCCACGGCAGTATCTGAAGGTTCTAATTTCTCCATATCTTTACCAATGCTTGATATTTTCCTTTTTTTTCCCCAAATATCACCATATAAATGAGTGGAAACTGGTACCTATTTTTGTTCTGATTTGTGATTCTATGAAGACCGATAATGTTGAGCATTTTTTCATGTACTTGTTGACTGTTTACATACCTTCCTTGCAGGAATATCTATTCTAGTTCTTTACCCATTTTTGAGTCAGATTGTTTGTCTTTTTAATTTTGACTTGTGAGAATTCTTTACATATTCTGGACTTAATGAAATGTATCATTTACAAATAATTCTCAATTTTGTAAATTGTCTTTTAACTTTCTAGATACTGTCTTTTGATGCACAAAATTTTACATTTTAATAAAGAATAATTTACTTAATTTCTTTCTCTGTTTCCCATGCTTTTGAACTTATATCTATGAATCTATTACCAAATTCTAGATCATGAAGATTTTTGTTATTTCACTAAGGCCACTGATCAATTTTGAGCTAATTTTTAATACAGTATAAGATTCCAACTTTATTCTTTTGCATGTTGCCATCAATTGTCCCAGACCAAGGTTTTGAAGAAACCATTCTTTTTCTATTGAATGGTCTAAGCATCCTGTCAAATACAATCAGCCAAGCAGCCATAGATGTAGAGATTTATTTTTAGATCATCAATTCTATTCCATTGGTCTCTGCATGTTCACTTACGGTGGTACCACATTGTTTTGATAAACAGAGGTTTGTTGTAAGTTTTGAAATTAGGAAGTGTGAGTCTTCCAAATTTGTTATTTTTCAATGCTATTTTGGCTATTCAGAACTCCTAAACAATTTTGAAGTCAAAATTTTCATTTCTGGGGGGAAAAAAAGTTATTAAGATTTGTCCAATTCATGAACAAAAGATATCTTTTTAGGACCAGCAGATGGCATAATGATTATGTCACTGGACTCCCATGTAGTCGATCCTAGTTTGAGTCCCAGACTGAGCAGCTTAAAACACAATGGGCATGTGTGTGTATGTGTGTGGTCAAAATCCCAAGAGGAGAATGGAAGAGAAAGGATTGCAGCACAGCTATGCCCCCTGGGGGATAATCAATCAATCTCTCTCTCTCTCTCTCTCTCTCTCTCCCTGGAGAGTGCACATACTCTATAGCAAAAATCTCTCTCAATAAAAAATATTTATATCTTTCTAAGCATTCATGAATTGTAAAATGTGTTGCTATTCCCCAAAATGACATATAGATTCAATCTAATCCCTATACAAATACCAAAAACCCTTACCCCTACCCCTACCCCTATCCCCAGAAAACCAACCTGTTCTTGTCTACACATAGATTTTATTACTTTAGCATCTCT
>NW_006159457.1:85657-109511 GCF_000334495.1 Tupaia belangeri chinensis | reverse complement strand
TTCCCTATAAAAGCACCTGTAAGTTGGCTGACTAGTTGAAGATATTTTTACACTACTTCTTGGTGTGGCCAGCTGTAATACATTCTCCATTTCCCTCTCATCAACATTTTTGCCTCTCTGTATTTTGTTGAGCAGTAAAGAGTCAGACCTGTTTGGGGTCTTTGGGCGGGAATACAGGGCCCTTTATCCGACAACTTTCTGTCACTGAACTCATTCTGTGCTCATGTGTTTTGTTCCTTCTATCAAAACATTAAGAATTGAGCACATCTCACCTTTTTTTTAATTTGTTTCTGCTCACCAGAAACACAGAGAGAGACAGAGAGATAGAAAGCAAGAAATCACCCCCCCAGGAGGGATGACCACATTGCAACCCCTTCTCCTCCATTCTCCTCTTGGGATCTTGGGCACGCATGCACATGTGCCCAGCGTGAGTTTAAGTCATCAGGTCTGGGACTCAAACCATGGTCTACGACATGAAAGTCCAGTGACATAGCCATTAAGCCAACTGCTGGTTCCAATCTCACCTTTAATAAAACACAAACATCACGTTATTTTTATTCTATCTTCCCATCCTACTACTCTAGTTCTTTCTGGGAAAGGTCATTTTTATTTTCAAAATTAATGAATAGAAATATCTCCTAAAATAAAACAGTTTTTATCTATTCAGAAATTAATGTAAGCATTTTTTTTTCCTGTAGGTTGAAGAAATATATCCACAGAAGATGGATCTAGATTTCTCATCTTGGTCCCGAAACTCCCTTTGTGACTCTACTTTGGCACCTTTCCAAGGATCACACTGAGACATTTTACCTGGTTTATGATGTGCTTATGGTTTTATTTTTTAATGAGCTTAGCCATGGGGGCCTCTCAGAAAATGATATCATTCAGAGGATAAATTGCTTCCTACTTTAAGGACTCAAGAAAAACTTCCCTTCCACCAGTTTTCTCCTCACTTCACTTCACCTAATTTGTTCAGCAAAAGTTTATGTGCGAATATTATGTCCAAATAACCAAGGGGGTGGGGCAATACACAGACTGAGAATAATAGTCTGAGAATTAATCTAATTGTTATAGTCTTAAAGTGGCCATAACCACCTATAGTGAGAGAATGGGTTTCAGTAACTACTGTGACTAGAGATCGAGTGACTGACCATTCAAACTTGTGAAAGAAACAAATAGTATCAATATATTTCTGCTACCTGAGTACAGGAAAAATAGCATACTACAGAGTGGGAAAAATATGCTTTAAACAAGTTACTGGGTCCACCCAGGATGAGTGTAAATGCCGGCCTGGGAACTGGAGTAGAAAAAACTTTGAGGAGCTGGAAGCCCCATGTTGCTAGTGATTTTTAGATTCCAATCCTAATTTATTATAGTTCTATTATTAATTTTTAATTTTATTCATTCCACAAGCAAGAAAAGCAGAGAGAAAAAGACAGAGAGAAAGGCATCCTCATGCCACAATCCCCAGCCTCAGCCAGCCCTGGGTCATGGGCAGCATTCACCCAACATATGGTCTGGGTGGTCTCTAGACAAGAACCTAGAATCTTCCCATTAGATCAGCCTCACTCAATGTTGTGTTACCATTGTGCCTTATCCCTTTCCATAAATGCCTGACCTCTCACCTCTAATAGGATAAAAGAAGTCACTGATCACACAGCTAAATACAAATTTATTACAGTTTCATTTGCTGTTCATACCCCCCCCCTTGTACATGGTCATGCTGTCATGACCTAGGAGAATGTCAGACAAAAGTGAAAACAGTTTTATTACAACTCCCCTCCTGCTGGTTTCAATGCTAGCTTTGGAGATTCCACACAGAAAAATACAATCCTTAGATAAAATGTTAGCCTCTAGAATGTTGGAAGTCAGCGAGCATGTCCCTGACCCCTCTATTTGTTTTTTCCTCTCCTTAAAATAAAAAGAATCCCTGTGAGTTGTGAGAGAGATTATTTGGAGATACAGAGGCAAAAGCAATCTGAATTCCTGGCTTTCAGTGACAACAGATACATAAATGTGCAGCATTAGCATGCTCATGTAGTGACTCAATGTGAAAATGGACTCTGGAGTGTGCCCCTGGGAGGGGCTATTGCCCCACAGGCGTGCTCGCCCCTAACCTGTGGGCACAAGTGAGGAAGGCAGAGAAGAGAACCTCGTTTGCAGTGAAGCCGCAGCCTGCACTTCTTCGTGCCCTCCGTCTTCCTTGCCTTGGTGACCCTGTAATGGATGTGGTTTATAATATGCATAATGCCTTAGGTAATAGTCATTTTGATTAAGCTATAAACCCACTCACTTGTGAGAAGAAAATAGTCAGGCTTTCAAATCCTGTGGTGAAAACAGACCACAGAGCAAGCCAATATAGTTTAAATAATTTAGAGATACCCAGGGAGAAGATTATACCCCCTCCATATTTAAGACCCTAAAGGAACGAGTTATTCTCAGTTGTCCCGTGTTTTCTCTCTGGGAGAATTGCCATCAGGGTAATTGCTGACTCATCCGTGGTTCTGTTTAAGTCTTCACATCTCAGAACTTGGACTCTGGGTGTGATCACAAGATTAGAAAACAAGACAGCCAAGATTCTCCTTGTCTCCTCTCTCTGCAGAAATGGATCTCATGTCTAGAGATTACTGGGCATCTGGTAAAATATAGCATTGTAGTGTGTAATATGTATAGTTAACCAGGAGACACTCTGAATGAAAGCCTTACCATTATCATAGGCAAGACAATTATTAGTTGATTAATTAAAACACATTTGAGGTCAATTATATTGTGCCAAGTGAAGTGAGGTCCAAAGAAATAGAAGATACTGCCACTATTTTCAAAATGAATCAATGAATTCAACTAATGAGTAACTGGGAATATAAGCTAAAAATGTGATGTGTAGATAAGTGAATTGAGATTAAGCCGAGCTTCAAATGTGGGTAAGAGTTAGAATGAATAAACGAAGGCCCAGTCAGTGGAGTGATGGTTAAGGCAGATGAACCCCACTGGCTGCCTATACAGTTCAAGTCCCAAATGTGGCAGCTTGAGAAGTATACCAGGTGCATGTACAAGTGTGTCCAAGATCCTGAAATGAGGAAGAAATAGAGAAGATGGATTGCAGTGTGACTATCTCCTATGGGGAATGCTTTCTCATTTTCCCTCTCTCTCCTCCTCTCTCTGAGGAGCTTACCTGCTCTCAAGCAAAATAAAACAAAAAGAAACAAACAAATGAAAAAGAATTAATAAATAGAGAGGAAATTTTTCAATGATGAAAAGCACAAGGGCTAAAATTGTCACCTACCCTTTCTCCTCTCCAGGGTTTTGAAATGATATATACCCACAAAATAATATTCTACAAAGAAAAAAATAAATACATTTGATTAGCACTCTACTACCCCAAATACAAGTTTTGGTCAAATATGCTCAATAATTATACTTAAGTGGGCTCCTTATCTCTCAAATTAAAGACAACTGAGTCTTTGGTGCCACCTAGATTTAATTCCTATTCTGCCAGGATAGGAAGTAAAGAATTCTTCTGGCAAACACCACCCAAGAATGTATCCTGCAAAAAGAACAAATCATGTATCTCTGGGTATAAGAAATAAAATAGAAGCACAAAGCCAGGTTCTCTGTTGTAGGGAGAGTAGTTATACTATTATTAAAAAGCATTTCTCAAGAAGAGAGGGCAGCAAGTGTGTATTAGTCAGAACTCAACAAAAAACTGACTATTTAGAAATATTTGAGTGGTAGCGATTTTTGTTTGCCATTTCACCATCTGCTTTCCCACTCTTAAGGTTAAGGTTCATGTGCCAGAGGAAAACTACTTCTGAGAGATCAGTAGATAGATTTGAATATCAAAGCTGCTATTCTTTCCATTGTAATTTTAAAAATCTGAAATCTTAAATATCTAAATTTTAGAAACCCATTAATCTGATAACCTCATGGCAGACAAATAAGTGACATCACTTAAGTAGGAATAAATGGGAGAGACACTCCCCTAAACAGGGCGACTTGGTCCACCTGAGGTGAGGGTATACACCAGCTAGAAGCCCTTATGACTGAGGTTTTGAGGAAACCTAGTGAGTTCTGGAGCAAAACTTAGAATCATTACATGTTTTATTTGCTGTTTGTACCCCTTTGATTGTACCTGTAGAGAAAATAATGTATTTGTTCACGGGTTCTTCTTACAGTCATTTGTAGTTGAAACTCAAAATATCAGAAAAGTGACTTCTCCCCCCCCCCAACAAAATGGAAATAGAAGCTCTTGTACAAGGAAAGTAAAAGCCAGAGGAGATAGAAAGGGGAAGGACATTGAACGGAATTGTTGCAGCCTGCTAATCCCTCTAAATTGATACATCAAGACTAGAATGCTAATGGTGGTTTTAGAACTATGCAAACAGGTTAGGGGACCTCTAAACACTGACACTTATTTCTCTTTTTGTTGGGGAAATACTGAGGACTTTTCTAGTTCTCTTGGACTATTTCTGTGGCCAACATGAGCCTATCTATAGGACGAAAAGAAATGACTAAGGGTGGAGACTAGACAGACGGAAGGTCATGCCCTTTCTCTTGAAGATGTCCCCAGATTAGAGATCAGACAATACTTGCTTGTACCCAGTAGATACTTGGAAGGTGACAGAGTTGGGAACTGCATTTCTGCTGTAGAGAAGCCATATAGATGTCCAGCATTAGCCAAGAGCCAAGCGGACCATGGGCTAAGATATACAGATCCCGAAACCAGCAAGAGCTGAGGTGGTGAGTCAGCTTGTGGGGAAGGGACTCAGGGCCCTGAAAGAAACACGAGAACAGACTTCACAGTTCCCCCATTAGATTTCAGCAGCTGCTAACACAACACCGAGGACTACTCAGAACAAAGACCATTTGACCAAAACCCAGAGTCACTCTGAGGCAGACCACGTTTTACATGTGGTCAGCTGCCATCATCACCTCCCCTGCCAACTCACTGTGAAAAAGACATGTAGAGCTTCCCCTCCAGCCAGACACTACTGTGGCGTGTGAAAAAGGAGGTAACCCTTGTATTCCCAGTGGTATGATGAAGGTGGCATACACAGGTACATAAGAGCCAACTGGTACACACTTCCAAACTCCACTTTCAGTGCCATCATATTAGTAGCTTGAAATTAGTCATTATGTATGGGAGGCTGCACACCAGCAAATATCACCAGTTTCTCAGAGAGCAAACAATTACACAATGACAAAGGACATGATTGACTCCCCTTCAAAACCTCACCTTCAAACCCATACTCTGATTGGCCACTTCCCATAGCAAATCAGTGAGTTTAGAATCCCTCAGATTTGCATATCTGGCACCTCATGATTGGTCCACAAAAACAACCAATCATAACCCACCTTCTACAATCCTTCATTAGCATATAGTACAACCAATCAGTGCCCACCAGCACGTATATAACCACGATCCCTGGCCCACAATCCCCAGATGACCCTGAAGACCCTGAAGAGTTGTAACACTGTGTGGTCTCTGTGCTGCCCACAATAAACGGATAACCCTGAAGACTTATAACACTGTGTTGTCTCTGTGTTGTAACACTGTGTCATTCATTCCATCTCTCACTCCTTCCCTCAGGAAACCTGTTCAACTATCCCCCCGGTTGGGACAATTATGGGATCATTTCCACCACAGAAATGAGCAAGTGTTGAAAATCAGGATTCTCCCTCCAAGAACCCCCTCAGGGAGACTTGTTAAACTCCTACCAGCAAACCACTGCCTAGTCCTCACACCTCCTCCTCTCTACTTCAAGGTGGAAATGAAGAAGAGAAGAAAAGAAGAAGGTAGGGGGCTTCCTTCTCATAGCTGACGTATCAGCAAGTAGACTTGTCAAAAAAGACGAGACAAGCTTATTCTAAATGGGATGTAGAGAAATCACCTTGGTAGATAAGAAAGGACTAGATCTCAGAGAATTTTTATGTTCTAATCTTAAGAAAGCTTGAAGGTTTATATGGAGAACAATGGCATTATGAAATGGATATGGAAAGGTAACCCTTTTAGGATATACCAGATTAGATGACATAGTGCGTGAAAAAGAATATTTTCTGAAAGCCCAATAATAGATTCTGTTAAGTGGCCAGAGAGCACAATGATAAGGAATGTGCAATGGTATGGAGGTTAAGCAGAAGGAAGAGAAAATGTATGAAAGAGGAAAAAATTAATTATAGGACCACCTTCACAGCACAGCAGTTAAGTGCAGTGCATAAGAAGCTGAAGTCCACATAGTGAACCATGGTTCAAATCCTGCCCCAGCAACTTGAAAAATATGCCAGGTTCATGTGTATGCCCCAAAACCTGACAGGTTGGAGAATCAGAGGAAAAAGGATTGCAGTATGACCACATCCCATTTGGAAATGATTTCTCTCTGTCCCTGTCTCTTCTATCTCTGGCAAGTGCATGTGCACTCTGTCAATTAAAAATATTCAGTTTTAATAACTGACTTACTAACTATCTGATCCACATGCCTGCACTATATCCCTATTTTCCTGCTGATACCACTTTCCCAGGGTGGTTGTTATCTGCTGACACCACTTTCCCAGGGTGGTTGTTATATAGCAAATTCCTGGGTTCCATTCCATGTCTATTGAATAGAATTTCTAGAGATAAGCCCTAGAAATCAGTTTTAACTGTCACTCCTGTGTGATTTTCAAGCACAGTAAACATAAGATCGGTTTTCTCAATTTAGTCATGGTGTGATCTGGTCTAGTACTTCAAATGTATTTTGATGCCCAACTGAGACTTGCCAGAGTGGGAGCAAGCTGTGGGGTGTAACTTACAACATGGTTAAAGTAAGTTTCAAATCTAAGGTTTCACCTAATTAACTTCATTGGCCACAGATTGCAAGCTAAAACTATCTTTCTCAGGGAGTTCTCCCATGTTTCTCTTTGCAATTCATAGACATTTTCCTTTAGGCCTCAGGTGTACAAATCACTGTTTTTTCTTAATTGTCTGAATTACTGCCATGACATGTCTACACCAACTGCGTTTGGCTGATTCCCTCATCCATGACTAACTGCGAAAGTGACTCGCTCTGGGCCTTAGGAGAAGGATGCTTGGTGTAACTGACTTCAGATTTAGAGCACACTAGCCAAGGCTCTGACATGTTCTAGCTTTACGACCCTGTGTTAGTCCATCGTGAACCTCGGTTTCCTTGTGTATGAAATAGAGAGGAAAAATAAGAGAATTAAAATGAGACTGCTATGGTAAAATGCAGCCTAAATGATGTGTAGCAATTTAATGTATGAATAACACACGCACGCACGCACACACACACACACACACAGACACACATATATAAAGTAAATTCTAGCTCCTTTATTCTCACTTTCTTGGATCCAGATCTAACCTACCATCCTGGCAGTCATCCTTATTAACTAGGCAGAGTCCAGTCATCATTTTTCAGGGGCATTTATCAGGCAGCCATTTCTTCAGTGTGCCCTCCATTCCCACGTGGCATTTTGGACAAGGCTATTCTCATAGTCCTTCTTCTCTCATTAACTCACTCTTACTTCTTTGAAGTGCTTCTCACTCCTCTGTCATCCCCTCTTACTCTTAACAAACCTTGGCACCATCTATAAGTCCGACCGGGTCCAGGTGTCTCTTCTCTCCAGAGGGGCTTCCGTGTTCTGACAGCCACCATCTGGATTCAGAGATGCTCTATCACTGACATTTGTCACAAAGACAAATGTATCTTGGATCGTATATTCTCACATTCCTACTCTTGACACAATTCCAGTGTCAAAATTTGTGGTTGTTGTTGTTTTCCTTTTGTTTGGTTTCTCCATAACATCCTTCTTGATAACATCCCCTCTTTCCCAGGACCCATTGTGTCTACCCTGTAATGATCCCATGGGACACCCTGCTGTAGTTCACAAGGGTTATCTTGAGACAGTGGCCCTCACTGTGTTTGCTGTTTCTCTAATGAGAAGAAATTAGTGCCTTAGGGTTGACTTTCTGCTATTCATTTCTCTCAAATGTGAATGTTCATGGCATCTTTCTCCATCTGGAGTACTCACAACACCCTGAGAAATAACGGAAAGAATCCAGTGGAGAAACATGGCACATTTTCTGAAACACTGATTTCACTTGAAGATTTAGAAAATGGTGGAAGATATGAAAAAGAAGTTAAGCAGTGCAATGAGTAAATAATAACATTGCAATGTAAATGTAGTTGGTTGTAGTACCTGTCAAAATTCAGGCAGTACACAAATAGCATAATTAAGTGGTGAAGGCAGTAGAGCTCAACAAAGAACTATTTATAGTCATGTGAACAGAACCAAAGGAAACCAACAAGAGTCTGTGAGTCCCCAAAGTGCAGGTGTCCACTTCTTCCCCTATAATGGGAGAAGACAGAGCTTGTTGCAACTATAAGAAAGAGACACCCAACTAGAGCTGTGATATTTGGCAGGGGGACTGTTGAATTTGTAGCCCAGAGGGAAGAAAGTAAAGTGAATACGTAACCTGACCTCCTGATCCATCTGTGCTCTTTTCTCCCATCAACCATATGTCAAATCCAGCCATAAGCCACAGGGCAAGGGAGGCCTATTAAAGCTATCCATAGAGGCTGGCTGAGGGGGCTCAGAGCAAGGAGGAAAAGGTAGCAAGTGAATCCGGGGGAATAAACAAAGAATATTCAGCCCAGGGCAGGAAGCAAAAGTCATACCAATTTTTAAGCTTAAGGAATGAAACTTAAAATAGAATTTGAGTTTGAAAAAAAAAAATTCAGTTCATCAGTATGTTCAGAAAAAATCATCTCTGCTTATTGGATAGCTTATACAAGGTTGGAAAGCAAGGCTTAAATAAATACAAGGCTTTGCAGTGCATAAGCAAAATGAATGACTTTAGTAGTGAGAGTTCCATACACTTCACAGACTGTCAAGGAGTTTTAGACTTCTCAGTGCTCCAAAGTCATACATGCAGTGCCCATCAGTCTGGCCCACCATGTCACCTCTGCTCATAATCATCTGCAAAGCTGCACAAAGAAGATACCCCCCAAATGTTCTGTGGAATCCATTCCAAAAAGTTGCAATATCAGTCTGTGTCCGAATAACATGGGAAACCTTAACTCTTACACCTCTGGTTTGGAGATTCATAAAGCAGTCAGAATTCTAAAGGTTTTTACCAACATTCTTAGGTTCTGGAGTCAGATTATCTGTATTTTATCCTAAGCTTTATTGGACTAGGTGTGTTTTGGGTCCATATGTTTAATTTCTTAAAGCTTAGTTTCTCCACACATTTCATTTACTCACTGAATTATGGTGGAAAATAAATGAGAACATATTTGAAGTGGACCTTGGTATAATAAATACTCAAACATGCAGCCAATAATGTTAGTCATTTCATCATTACTATCTCCACTATCGTTGCCTGTTTAATTTAATAAAAATAGCCCAGCTGGGCCCAGAGATTGGTGCCACAGTAAAATGTGATGCTCTGCAAGGCAATTCCATAAGATGTTGTTGAGTATGCCAGGCATGCACATGTCCATGATCTGTGGCTGGCCAAGAGTTAGAGGTGAATCACAGCATCAGAATACAGTAAGGAGTGCTATCTCTCACTCTCTATCTCTATCATTTGTTGAAGAAACATAAATAAACTTAAAAAAAAAAAGTGTACTAAACCAACTTCAGCAAACCACCCTCAGACTTTAGACCATGTTAAGATAACATGGAATTGGCATGCTATATTGAGACCTCACACTTGGGAAATACTGAACTGGATTTTTCTCTCCCATAGAAGGCAGTCGATTTCAAGGGCAGTTTCTTGAACCACAATCGCCTGAGAATCTTGTTAAAATGTACATCCTGACATCCTGATTCATTCAGTCCAAGGTAGAACCCGAACGTAGCATTTCTAACAAATTCCCAGATGATGCTGATGCTGTTGCAGATGATTGCTCCTCTCGTGTTCCTTCTTTAAATTACAGGGCATGAGATATACTTGATCCACTCAAGGTTAAAGAATGGATTGTGTGTATGAGTGTGTGTGTGTGTGTGTGTGTGTGTGTGTAGTTGTTGCTCCTACAAAATTGAACCTCTAGCTCTGGAAATTTGAGTCTGAGGATCATGTTTGATGTGCAAATTAAACCCAAGGGAATAAGTCACTGTGAGCCATTTCATAAAATAATAGGATTCTGGGAGGTAGGAGAGGGTCATAGAAAGGAGAAAAAGAGGTGCTCCAAAGACCTTACCCAGTGAATCCTATTTCCTTTACCAATCTTCATTTTAAGAAAGAATCCCATGTAGCCCCCAACACTCACCACACAGACCCTTCTCTATTTGTGGTTTTATCACAGTATTTTCTTTTGTAGTATCTATATCATAGTTTAAAAAGCAGTAGAAATAATACATTCTCTATATTATTCTAGAAATCACACTAATCAGCAATGAATGGCTTCACAAAAACTGAGATAATTCTCCTTAACCAGAAGATAAAGTCTATCAGCATCTTCCTCACCTAGCTTCATAATCACTTTTCTCACAAGCACATGAAATGGTAGGTCTCCATGTGCGAACGTGCTGAGATACTAATCCAGACTACTGTGACTATAGAGATTTTAATAAGAATAGAACAAAGAAAACTGATAGCAAATTCATTTGTTTCTGCCCAACCTACAGAGCAAAGGAAAGATAATTATTTCGGAATTAAGCACCTGGGCTGATACGCCCTTTGCTCTTTTAAACCTAAAGTCAGTGACATACCCAAAGTACTCCAATGGTTAACCCATCCAGTCCTCAGCTCCAAATATGCTAATTAGTCAAAACTGTGTTCCTTCATGCTAAGGAATCTGCTTTGTAATTTCTAGAAGCTGGCAAAATGCTCTTCACACATGCCTTCTGCCAACAACTCGTTTCCCTCACTTTAATACCTGGAGCAACTGTAATGGATGGGGACAAGAAGTAACATCTCTAGGGTTGGACAGAACAGAGACTGAGTGCTCCCTCCACAGTTGCATGGCTTTGGGCATGTCACCTTTTCTCATTGAGCCTTAATTCTCTCATCTATAAAATGACAATAATAATATATCCTCTGTCCTAGTGTTTCTCGAGTATGACAGGTTTGCTGCTGAAACAGTATTCACTGCCTGAGGACAAAACCAGTCATTCATCAAGTCAAAAACATGTGGACTGAAGTGTCAATGTAATGAGATGATATAGGGGAAAGGAGACTCGAAGTGGAGGCTTCCCAGTGTTCCCAGTGATATTCATGAGTCTCTATGAGCTTCTATGCACAGCTCCTGACCATTAGTCCACAATCCAATTTATGCTAAACGTGTTTTTGTCTTACCTGAGTTGCAATTATCCTCAAGGACAAAAACTATTCCCTTATGGCTTTTATATTCTCATCATTTTACATAGATTATTATTTAACAAAATGCTTCCAAACTCCAAAGTCTATTCAAAAGTAGGAGAAGGGATGAAAATATGGAGAAAGGACCAGTAGTTAGTGTAATGGCTATGTTGCTGAACTCCCACGTAGCTGACCATGGTTCGACTCCCGGACCCAGTGGCTTAAACTTACACCGGGAGCATGTGCATGTATGCCTAAGATCCCAAGAAGAGAATGGAGGAGAAGGGATTGTGGTGTGGCTATCCCCCGGGGGGGAGATTTCTCACTTTCTATCTCTCTGACTCTCTCCATCTTTCTGGCAAGTGCACACTCTCTGTAGCAAAAACCTCTCAAAAAAAAAAAAAAAAGAAAGAAAGAAAAAGAAAATATGGAGAAAGATGTTTACTAAGTGCTTATTATTTTCTAAATTTCATTTCAATTTTTTCTCATAATATTTTGGTGAAAATTGCATTAATATTCATCTTTCTTTCCTCCTTCCTTCCCTTTCTCTTCCTTCTCTTCCTTCTCTCTTCCTCCCACATCTATTTCTTTGTCTTGTTTTCATCAGAGGCTAAGAAAAACGATTATAAAGGCCATAAAGCTAGTGAAATTTAGAGCCAGGAGGCACACACAAGTATGTAAAATATTCACCTTCCATGCTCTATTTTCCACCTTATTTTGCACCCTGAGCAAAGACCTAATTATTTATTTCACATAAATGGGACAACCATTGGCCCTATTCTCAAACCAGGAAGCGGACAGAAGAACTGACCCAAATGGAACTCATTCTGGTCCATCTACAAGGTACTTAACTGCCAGTTCCCAGGGTTTAGCTTCCTCTAATTAGAGGTGTCTGGGACCCCAGTGTAATTCCCTAAGTACTTTTTTTAATAGAAAGAAGATGCAGTCACCAAACACAACAAGAGCAAAAAAGTTTGCATAAATACTGAGTCTAGAACAGTAATCATAGTGTCATAGTTAGACAGGAAATTCTTTTAAAAAGAAGCTAATTTTATCCAGAGAATGTACTACTTGGCCCTGGAGCGTGACTGTCCAATAACAGGACTTGACTTAAAAAGACCCAAGGGCCTCACCCTTCAACCTCATGAGAGCCTTAACATGCATCTTCTTGACAGAATGACACAGCCAATTAACTTTCAGCTCTGCTCTACAGAATGGGATTGTTCAACCTACAGTAGAAGGAAGAAAGCTGGCTTCTAATTGTCTACTTTATGCCAGGTGATATATGTCTTTACATTGTTATAGTTAATCCTCACAACCCCACTAATAAGTCCTGCTGGGGCAGTCAGTGGTATGGTGGTTAAGACAGCTGGATCCCACATGGGTGATAGTACAATTCAAGTCTGAGACCCAGAAGCGTGAAAAATATGTTGGTTACATGTGCATGTATGTCCAAAATGCCAAAAGGAAGGAGAAGTGGAAAAGAGATTGCAGTGTGACTAGCCCCATGAGGGTTGCTTTCTCATTTTCCCTCTCTCTTTCTTTCTCCAGCGAGCATACGCAACTCTGGCAAAACTTAATAAAATAAATAAGCCCTGTTATTTCTGTTCCATGAATAAGACACAAAGTCTTATTGCAATATGCTCAAAGTTGTACAAGTCACAAGGCAATATTCAAATCCAAATTGCATGTGCTTGAGTCCTTATTTTTCTACTATATCATTGAGTCAGATATGAGGTATGGTTTTTTGCATGGAAGTGAGGCACTTTTCATTTGCCTTTATTTTTTCTTTAAGGTTTCTGCCATAGGGCACTTACATTGCTGAAGAGACAGAGAGAAACAGTAAAAGGGAAAGTGAGAAATTACAGCCACACAGGGGGGACAGAGTCATGCTCTATTCTCTTCTCCTCTATTCTCCTCCTGGGATTTTGGGGATGCACATATGTATGCCTGGTGTGAGTTTCAAGCTATCAGGTCCAGACCATGTGAAAGTGCAGTGCCTACACCACCACACCACCTGCTAGCCCCTTGACTTGACATTTTAAGCATTGTGCTTCTACTTTGAGGACAGGTAACATTGAGCCATTGAGCCATCTACCCTGCACATCTAGCTCCCCGTTTAGGAAACAGAGCTTAATACGTTCACAGACCAACCTTCAGAAAGGTCTTTTCTTTTTTTAAAAACACTTGTATGTTCATGTTTATTTCAGTATTACTCACAATTGCCAAGACATGGAATCAACCCAAGTGTCCAAAAACTTATGACTGGGTTGAACAAATGTGGCATATATACAGTATGGACTATTAGTCATAAGAAGCAAAACTTACCTTTTTGTTTACTTTGAGTTTTAAGTAGGCAGATCAAGGATGCGAAAGCAGATTCAAAAGTGCTAACGGTTTCCTGAAGCCACTTGGCTGTGAGTGATGAGAAATGCCCCAGAACTTGCCCTATTCTTGGTCCAGTACTCTTTTTTATTATACCATATTACTTCTTCCGATGGAGAAGCTTGAAAAATAACCTGGGAGAAGTTTTCTCTGAATTAAAATTTTACAAAAGTCCGTAGTTCCTGAGTCTTCTTCATGATTTTTACCACATACTTATACCAACTGTACCATTGTTTGTATATTATTGTTTCTTTACATTAATTGATCTTCATTTAAATGAACACATTTTAAGATTATACCTCATATAACTGCCATGAATAGCTATCAGTATTAATTATTTTCATATTAATTAAAACTTGGTCACCCCTTCAAGTCATCATCTGCACCTTCAAAAGAATGTTTACCACACTTTTCAAAACACTGCTCTAGGCAAATCTGCCCCACATTATGAAGAAATAACAACTCTTAACTCATACGCATGTCACTTTAAGGGAGATACTTGGCTGGCATTGTTTCAAAATGTAATCTGATCCAAGAGTCTGTGCTACTTTTAAATCTCAGTATAGCCTCCAAGGAAATATAGATTTTTTTTCTTTTAACTATTATATGTAATACCTATATTTAGATATAATTCACATAATAAAAATCTGACCCATTTTAAGTATACAATTCAATGTTACAGTAAGACAGTTGTACGATCATCACCACGATCAATTTTAGAATGCTTTCATAATTCTGAAAATAAATCCCACAACCGTGAGTCATCTGTCCCATTCTCACACCCTCTCTTGACTTAAGCAACCACTAATCAACTTTCTGACTCTAGGTTTGCCTAGCCTGGATATTTAATGTAAATAAAATTAAATGCTATCTTCCTTCTGTGTCTGGCTTCTTATATTTAATGTTTTTATGGCTTATTCATGTTAAAGAATGTTTTGGTACCTCATTCCTCTTTGTTGCTGATTAATATTCTGTTGTATTTTCTGTTCTTTTTTTCTCATTTTATTTTATAATATTCATTTCACAATTGTTTCTGCATTTATCAATTGACAGACATTTGAATTGTTTCTGCTCTTTAGCTATCATAAATAATGTTGCTGAGGACAATTATGTACAAGTTTGTGTGTGTATGTATGTTGCTTTGGGGAACATGTCTAGGTGTAGAATTGCTGGGATGATGAAAGGTTTTAATGATGGTTAGGATTCTGTTTTAAATTACTTGTGGAGCTTAATTTAATCATTCAAAAGTAATATTTGGTCCTAATCCATTCATTGTAAAACTAGCCAATCAAGTCTTGCTGTGCTTTTCACAGAAGGGTCTTCCAAGGCAGAACTAGAATAATGATGAATGACCAAACATCAAAGACTAGCTAAATGTCCATGTGAAATTAACATCACCTGCTAGCTCCATTGCCCTTATCTGGAAAATGAAAGGATTCATTTTTTTCCTTGTCTGACATCCTGCCTCACTTCAATACTCTGTAATTTTATAAACGTACATGGAAGTATTTTGACAAGTTAAAGGCAGTTTTAAAATATAAGCCATCATTATCACATATTGCTTCCTGGCTGAGAAATGGCTGTGTCCTATGGTGAAATAGCATCGCCTTTCAATCTTCAAAAACAGTAGACCAAAAATAGGTCATTTCTGCCAAAACAAGACCATATACCCATGCAATTCTCAGGTGTTTATGGGACCTCCAATGATAGGAAGGCATACTTATTTTTCTCTACGTAATTCTATTTTCTTAAACAAAGAAAATACTGAAGGGAGAACCCATGTGTTCTTCCTATACAGTATCTTTGCAGTACTTTCCTGGGAACAAAAATTTCTTTAGAAAGAAGCATTGACTTAGGCCCTTTGAGATAGCTAGAATAACAGTGCAATTGTCCCAGAGCAAACTGAGTTGCAGAGTGGGAGAAAATGAGCACTCTAGTAAAGAAAATTGTAAAAATTAGTTAACTTTATGATAAACACAAAGGATACACTTAAGCAGAATACGAGTATGATTAAGCTTGGCAATCTCAGGTAGCTGAGTGTCTTTAGTACGTCCAGTTCACATAGGACATGATGGAGTATACACTATCTGTTGCAGTAGAGCACCAGACCCAATTTAAAATGATTTATGATTGTCTCTCAAGGTTCTGAGTTGATATGACTCAGCTGAATGGTTTCAACTTGAAGACTCCTGCTTGCCCGTGTGGTTGCACTCAGATAACTGAGGGTAAAATCATCAGACTGTCAAATATCCAATACGGCTTGAGAAATGGCCACCTACTCTCTATTTTAATATATTTAATTCAAGAGACTTTATCTTAGTTGCCTTTGGCACTTAAAAATGTGTGAATCAGTGTACATCAATATTTTTACATGTCTGATCTTCAGAACTGTCTTTTTAAATAGGTAGATCAGGGATGAGAAAGCAGATGCAAAGATGTTAATGGTTTTCTGCAGTGACATGGCTATGGGTGATGGAAAAGCCCCAGAAGTTGTCCTATTCTTGATCCAGTACGCATTTTATTACACCATATTACTACTCTGATTATACGAGATCATGGTCTATTATTAAAAACTTTGATAAAAACCATTTCCCCTTTTTGTATCGAAACTTTCCTGTCAATAATGTGAAAAAAAAAATTATCTGCATACATCTCTCCATAGTCCAGAGTAAGTCAAATATATCTTCTACATGGGAGTTCTTTAAATGCTTAGAAACAGTTATCCTGCAAGATATCACCCTCTCTGTTCTCAGTCATTGGATGTGTGTGCATGTGTGTGTGTGTGTGTTAGGGGAATAGTCTTAACATATATACATATATATATATATATGTATATATATATATATATGTGTGTATATATATATATATATTGTCTAATAAAACATCTCATTTTTGGATCAGTTTTGTATTCTCTCCCTTCGGGGTGATGTGATAGAAGCCAGAGATCACCCAGCATGTATAAATAATTTTCATTGCCACTACAGGAGAGGAATCTTAAAATTCTGAACTTGAGAGCTTGGTTAGAAACTCCTATGCAATGAAAATACTACACTGAACTCCCAAGAAATAGATAAACTTTTGCTCTCTAATGTTTTACAAACTTTTGAGTTGTAAATTGTAAAGATGGCCCCAGAGTTTTATCCATTTTTAAAACATAAAAACATATGTTCTGGATATAGATATCTTATGATCTCTGGGTGGTCTCTATTCAATCACCCTTAATATCCAGTAGTTATTCTTTTACTTACTACTTTATTTATTTATTTAGGGTATAATTATGTGAAAACAAAAGTTTTCTCTTGGTTCCACATTAGTACACCCAGTGGTTAATTCTTCGGCCCACTGGACATCTCATGTTACAAAATCTGCCAAGTACTACCAGATACTACAAAGTTGCCACCGAATCCTCCGTTTCTTCTTTAGCACTGACTATTCCTTCAACTTCAGATGACCAATTTAAGTTTTGGAGATGTCTTTTGGGCATTTAAAACCCAATGTGCTAAAAAATAGACAATCAGTCTTCCCTTTAAATTATTCATCTTCATTTTTAGATACATGCATCAGAACCATAGAGTCAAGGAAGCAAAGAGCTTGAAAATCATTTTCATAGTCTATAATTTACCATCATGTCCTTTGCTTTTAATAAATATCTCCTGAGTGCCTATCATGTGCCAGACATAAGAAACCCAGAAGAGAATAAAGCAATATAATTTTCTGCTCACAAAGAGCTTATATTCCAGTAGAGAGAAACAGGTAATAGACAAATAAACAAATGAGTCTGAGAAAGGACATTAAGGAGAAAAATAGAGAGGTAAGGAATTCATGGGACAAAGAGATGGGTTATTATCTGTTGAAGATAATGTGTATAGTATTCTCAACTGGGTTGGTGAGAAATGTATACAGGTTGGAATACTCACTTTGCAAGTTAAGTGACAAATGTGATTGAATGTATAAAAGAATTGGAATAAAAAAATAAAAATAATAAAAATAAATAAACTTTCTTAAATGGAAAAAAAATCCAGATATTTCCATTAACTATATCAACAAGCATTGTTATATTGGAAAATATTAGCTTTGACCTGTGAAACAAGCTTCGAATTCTGAAATAGAACAACTGAATCACGTAGGCAAAAATTAACCATTTTTTTTCTTTTCTTTTTTGGTATGACCCTCTTTCACTGTTGGTGGGACTGTAGATTAGTACAACCACTGTGGAGAAAAAGTAACCATTTTAATATAGCAGGATTGAGTAAACATTCCTCAAAAATGTGGTTTAGGGCACCAGCAGATGGTGTAATACTTATGTCAGTGGGTTCTCACATGACTGACAATAGTTCGAGTCCCAGACCCGGAGACTTGAAATCATGCTCGGTGTTGTGCGTGCATGCGCAAAATCCCAGGAAGAGAATTGAGGAGAAATGATTGTAGTGAGGCCATCCCCCTAGAGGGTGATTTCTCACTTTCTGTCTCTCTGTCTCTCCAACAAGCACTATATATATATATACATATATATATATATGTATATATATATATATGTGTGTATATATATATATATATTGTCTAATAAAACATCTAATTTTTGGATCAGTTTTGTATTCTCTCCCTTCGGGGTGATGTGATAGAAGCCAGAGATCACCCAGCATGTATAAATAATTTTCATTGCCACTACAGGAGAGGAATCTTAAAATTCTGAACTTGAGAGCTTGGTTAGAAACTCCTATGCAATGAAAATACTACACTGAACTCCCAAGAAATAGATAAACTTTTGCTCTCTAATGTTTTACAAACTTTTGAGTTGTAAATTGTAAAGATGGCCCCAGAGTTTTATCCATTTTTAAAACATAAAAACATATGTTCTGGATATAGATATCTTATGATCTCTGGGTGGTCTCTATTCAATCACCCTTAATATCCAGTAGTTATTCTTTTACTTACTACTTTATTTATTTATTTAGGGTATAATTATGTGAAAACAAAAGTTTTCTCTTGGTTCCACATTAGTACACCCAGTGGTTAATTCTTCGGCCCACTGGACATCTCATGTTACAAAATCTGCCAAGTACTACCAGATACTACAAAGTTGCCACCGAATCCTCCGTTTCTTCTTTAGCACTGACTATTCCTTCAACTTCAGATGACCAATTTAAGTTTTGGAGATGTCTTTTGGGCATTTAAAACCCAATGTGCTAAAAAATAGACAATCAGTCTTCCCTTTAAATTATTCATCTTCATTTTTAGATACATGCATCAGAACCATAGAGTCAAGGAAGCAAAGAGCTTGAAAATCATTTTCATAGTCTATAATTTACCATCATGTCCTTTGCTTTTAATAAATATCTCCTGAGTGCCTATCATGTGCCAGACATAAGAAACCCAGAAGAGAATAAAGCAATATAATTTTCTGCTCACAAAGAGCTTATATTCCAGTAGAGAGAAACAGGTAATAGACAAATAAACAAATGAGTCTGAGAAAGGACATTAAGGAGAAAAATAGAGAGGTAAGGAATTCATGGGACAAAGAGATGGGTTATTATCTGTTGAAGATAATGTGTATAGTATTCTCAACTGGGTTGGTGAGAAATGTATACAGGTTGGAATACTCACTTTGCAAGTTAAGTGACAAATGTGATTGAATGTATAAAAGAATTGGAATAAAAAAATAAAAATAATAAAAATAAATAAACTTTCTTAAATGGAAAAAAAATCCAGATATTTCCATTAACTATATCAACAAGCATTGTTATATTGGAAAATATTAGCTTTGACCTGTGAAACAAGCTTCGAATTCTGAAATAGAACAACTGAATCACGTAGGCAAAAATTAACCATTTTTTTTCTTTTCTTTTTTGGTATGACCCTCTTTCACTGTTGGTGGGACTGTAGATTAGTACAACCACTGTGGAGAAAAAGTAACCATTTTAATATAGCAGGATTGAGTAAACATTCCTCAAAAATGTGGTTTAGGGCACCAGCAGATGGTGTAATACTTATGTCAGTGGGTTCTCACATGACTGACAATAGTTCGAGTCCCAGACCCGGAGACTTGAAATCATGCTCGGTGTTGTGCGTGCATGCGCAAAATCCCAGGAAGAGAATTGAGGAGAAATGATTGTAGTGAGGCCATCCCCCTAGAGGGTGATTTCTCACTTTCTGTCTCTCTGTCTCTCCAACAAGCACATGCACCCAATAACAAAAATCTCTCTTTAAAAAAAATAGTTTTCACCCAAATATTGTAGAAAGCATAACAGAGATGCTTGTGCTTTGAGAGATCCAGGGCCTGATGTGACCCTGTTTCTGTCATCATTTTCACTGTCCATTCTAAGAAGGGAGGTATCCACTGTATCATTGAATGCCAATGTAGTACAAAAAGCCAAAAGGACAGAAAAAAATGTGATGGCATGAAAGTGTGGGGCCTATGAGTTTTCATGCAATTCCTTTGGAGAAATAAAAATTACAACCTGCTTCATAGTGCATGGAAACTGTGCATGTGCGTGTGTGTAGGTCTCACCTCATTTGAGCTGGATTTGACCACACATTTCTGCTACACAGGAATTTGGGGCTGTAGATCACAGTATGCCTTCCACCACCCATGCCTACTCAGCTTGATATATGAATGACTAATTTATGTAACTAGTGAAGACTCAAGTACAAATGACTAAAATGGTAAGGTAGATTTTAAAAAATAATAGATACAAATTGGACTTTTAACCTGTATATAATTTATGGCATCATAGGAGTACCTGAACAAATGAGACAGAAGGAATAATCAAAGGCAAAACGGAAGAAGAACTCAACTCAGAATTGGAGAGCAAGGAGGTAGAATTCCAGTTAGATTTTTGAAAGGATGCAACATCGACATCTACTCTTGTTGAATTAGTTCAATTTCAGCAGGTGACGTGGTGGCTAAGCATCCAACTCCCACATGACCAACCATGATTTGAGTCCCAGAGTCACAAAGGCTGGACAGCCATGGCTTTTAAAATTATGGAATGATAGTGAATTCAACTCCCTGTATTGCTAGTAGAAATCACATAGGATGTTGGAACATCTACCTCTTTCCCAGTAATAGCAAGAAGATCATCTAATTACCAAGAAAGATTAAATAACCTGGGCTTCTACAGCCACCTAAGAGTAATGAGGCAGCACCCTCCCTTCTGCAGCTGGAGTGTCCGAGAAATCCAGCTAAAAGAGTAAAGATTTAAATAAGTCTGTAATCAAAAATTAACACAGAAAACTAGAGGTAGCACTAAAATAGTCATCATTCCAAAGAGAAGAATTTCAAACAAAAGAAAAAGAGAAATCAATACATTATCATACTAAGGTGACAGGGACATTAGAATTCTTTAGCAAAGATTTTAGAGCAGCCATAAAATGAATGCTTCAATGAGTAAATGCAAGAACTTAAATCAAATGTGAACAAATAAATAAATAATATTAGAAAATAAATAATACTAATAAAGTATAAGTCAAGAAATGAGGTAGGGACCAGCAGTTAGCGTAATGGCTATGTCGCTGGACTCCCATGTAGTCGACCATGGTTCGAGTCCCGGACCCGGTGGCTTAAAAAACTCACGCAGGGCACGTGTGCATGCGTGCCCAAGATCCCCAGAGGGGAATGGAGGAGAAGGGATTGCGGTGTGGCCATCCCCCTGGAGGGTGATTTCTCACTTTCTGTCTCTCTGTCTCTCTCTGTCTCTCTGGCAAGCGTGCATGCCCCATGGCAAAAACCTCTCAAAAAAAAAAAAAAAGAAGAAATGAGATATGCAGAAAACCCAAATGGAAATTTTAAAACTGAAAAACATAGATGAAATAAAAAGTTCAGTAGATGAGCCTAATGGTAAAATAGAGAGGACAGTGGAATTAGTGAACTTAAAGAAGGAATAATAGATGTTATTCATGTAAACAACAAAAAGGAAAATAAAATAAATTTAAAAATCAAATCAAGCCTTAGAGACCTTTGGGAATCTATCAAAAGATAAAATATTTCTGTCCCAGAAAGAGAGAAGAAAAGGGGTAGGGCAAAAAAGTACTCAAAGAAAGTGTGGATGAGAACTTCTTAAATTTGGCAAGACCTAAGCCTAGATTAAAGAACCTCAGCAAATCCCAAACAAGATAAACTTAAGGAAATTCATGCCAAAATATGTCAAAATTAAACTTCAAAATAAAGACAAAGCAAATATCTTGAAAACAATTCAGAAAATACACCTTAACTATAGGGAGAAAAGAATTTGAATGATTGCCCCGACCCACAGGACAGTCGAACGGATACCTGGGTGAGGATGGTGAAAAAGGGGACTCTTTGTGTTCAGGCTGGCAAGATTTCCACACATACACACAGAGTGGAGACCAGATGAGGTGCTGATCAAGTCTTCATTTATTGCAGAGCAAACTGTGCTTTAAATACAGGCTGGTGGGCACCAATTGGTTGCCCGAAAATGAAATACAACAGTATGAGCCAATCATTGATGTGGGTGGATCTCCCATTGCCTAGCAACAGTTGGTCACATAATTTCTGAGACATGGTTTGCTCAATGAGAAAGTGAAGCCTAAGATTTCTAAGATGGCAGACAGCTTTCAAGAAGCTCCCAAGATGGCTTCCATATGCATTGCACTCCACAAATGATAGCCAATTTCTCATCAGAAATACTGTTGGAATATTTTTTAGGTGCCAGAAGAAAAGTTTATCTACAAACATATAGCCAGTGGAAATATTCTCTCAGAATGAAGAGGACAACTTTCTCAGATAAAAGAAAATAAATTTGCCACCAACAGACACACCCTAAAAGAATGGCTGAGGGAAGTTCCCTAAATAGAAAGAAAATGACAAAAGAAGGTACCTTGGCAAGCAAAAACATGGGTAAATACATTAGGATATCCTTCTCTTCTTGAGTTTTCTAATGTATGTTCAATGGCTGAAGCAAAAGTTATAAGACGGGTGCTGTTCTAAATATATGGATAGTAACTATTTAAGACAACTGCATCATAAGCACAGGAAGAAATAAATGGAGGTAAGGTTTCTATACTTACACTGGTGATGTACAGACACTTAATGCACATATATACGTATATATTTATATATACTTATATGTATATATAATAAAATGCATAGAGCAATCACTAAGCTATGCAAAAATATACTCAAAGATACCATAGATAGTGTGATTCTAGCAAAGTGATAGAATAAACATCCCCAAAATTATCCCCTTTTTAAAAGCAATAGGAACACTAGCAAAATTGTCAACATGAACTTTTTTGGAACTCTGGAATCAACCAAACGCTTGCAGCAATTCAGAGTATTTGCTCGAAAAAAAGAACCAATTCTCAGTAAGAATAGTGAACTTTGTCAAGGAAAAAAAAACACTCG
Source organism: Tupaia belangeri chinensis (assembly GCF_000334495.1). NCBI lineage: Eukaryota > Metazoa > Chordata > Mammalia > Scandentia > Tupaiidae > Tupaia > Tupaia belangeri. The sequence continues at coordinate 86,463 of NW_006159457.1, read as the reverse complement.
ATCTCAGTTGGAATGAAGTTTTGTGGCATTTTATATTGTCCTATTTCATTCCTTCCTACTTGGCTCTGCAGTAGCTCTGAAAACAGACATCCAATGATTGCAATAAAAACAAGCACCCTACTACCCCCTGGAGAGAGCAAAATGGGTTTAGGGCTTCTTCGAAACCCCATAAACAGAGAATTGTCATTATTGAATGTGTCTGTGGGTTCTCTAAAAGACCTCACCAACAGAGATGTCTTTATCTGACCTGAGTTGAAGCTCCCCAGAGTGCACAGGCTTTTCTCTAGGAAGAGCTGGCAATCCTAAAATGCTGCCAATGCCTAAGATGTAGATAACAGTTGGGGGAAATTATATATTAACCAAAAATTTAACATCTAAGGAATGAGATGTTCATAGGGGGTTTGAAAAACTCCCAGAGACTGTTTTCTGATCTGGTATATAAGGAGATTGGAAGTAGTTGTTTCTCAATCCTAACAACAGGCAAAATACTACGTGAAATGAAAAATTAACAACTCAGTTCATCAGAGAAGTGAGGTCAAGAGGGCAAACTGCTACCCTAAATTTATAGAAATAAACAGGTGGATACAGGGAATCACAACTGATCAGGAAAGAAATTCACAGGCAGAAACCTCTGCAGAAACTACGACCAGGGTAAGAAAACTTGAACTTTAAAAGAATTCTGTGTTGGAGACTCCAAAAGGACCAGTCATCAGCATTGTTCCACATTTTTGTGAGTTTTACCTCCAGGAACTCTAAAAGGTTCTGAAAATGAATACCAGAGAAAAAAATTCCCTCATGCTATGGCA
>NW_006159457.1:64287-85234 GCF_000334495.1 Tupaia belangeri chinensis | reverse complement strand
GCTATGGCAAGGGAAAGAAAAAGGGAACCATTTTAGACTATGTCAGAGCAATCTGTTTTTCTTAACAAGACTTATCACCAGAAGAAACTATTTTGTCAGAGCCTAACCTTCCTAAACAGAGAGAAATGCCCAATTTTAGCTCCATTTAACCTTCTGCATAGGGGAAGGGAAATATACTCCTGGTGCCTACTCTACGCATCCTGTCCCACCTAGGTGGCAGAGGAAGAGAAGGCTGAGAAAGGGGTGAAGTTCAAAGTCCAAGAGCGCAGCCTATTCACGAGACTGAGACTTAATAGAACTCGAACTTTTGGTTATGTCTTAGGACTACAGAGCATCTCTGTTCTTCCCACACCTTACCTTGGCCTCTGTACTGCTATTTCTTTTACCCAATGCATTCTTTCAAATGTACAAGGCATACTAAAAGGCAAAAATAGTGTGAAAAAACTGAGCTAACATCAGAACCACATCCAAATATGACAGATTAATATGCTATCATCTTTAGCAGAAAAAAATAGATGACATGAAGAAAAGATAGCTAATGTAGGCAGAGAAACAGAAATCTCAAGAAAGAATCAGAAAGAATTGTTAGAGATCAAAGATACTACAACAGAATCTGAAGAGTGCTTTTGACGGGCTCATTAGGAGAGCAGAATCTCTGGGCTTCAGGAAATAACAACAGAAACTTTCAAAACCAGAATACAAAAGCAAAACAGCTGATAAAATATCAAACAACTGTGGAAAAACTACAACAGATGCAGCATATTCATTATAGGAATATTGCAAGAGAGAAGAACAGAAGCAATATTTAAAAATATAACGACTGAGACTTTCCCCAAATTAATGTTGGACTGTAAACCATGAATCCAGGGTGCTCAAAGAGCATCCAACCAAGTGGGATAAATGCACCAGGGAGCAAAACACTTTACCTCTACATAACGTGTTCAAAGCACACACACACCAAAAAAAAAAAAAAAAATCAAAGATTCAGAAAAAAATACTTAACATGGCAGTAGCAGAACTGGAACCAAATGGAAAAGGCCCTTACTTTATGTCCCCATACCTCTGAGCACACTGAGCACACACCTGCTCATGATCTAGCCTGGCTGAAACCAGGGGGCGGATTATGGTGTGAAGATGCTGTTCTAATGCCTGTTTTTCTGTCTTTCTCTCATGAAGAAATAAACAAACAAATTTTACTAAAAAAAAAAAATCCTTAAATAAATCAAAGAGGAAAAAAAATAACCTTACCTATAAAGGGACAGATAGGAAATAGGGACCAGCAGATGGCATAATGGTTACATTACTGAACTCCCATTACATTACTGAACTGCTGTTCGAGTCCCAGACCAGGCAGTTTACACATATAAAAAAATATACATTCACGTAAATACTATAAGGTTATAATACAATATTGCAGAGCTTTATATAAATGTATATATGTATATATGTGTGTGTTTGTGTGTGTGTGTGTCTGTGTGTGTGTGTGTGTATCCACTTTCCCTCAGAAACCAAGCAAGCAAAAAGAGAGTGTAGTAAAATATTTTGAGTGTAGAGATGAAAAACACAATCACTAACCTATAATTCTCCATCCTGTAAAATTACTCTTCAAAAATTAAAGGCAAGTAAGGGCTTTTACTGACAAAGAAAAAGCAAGGGAATGAATTTGCCATAAGTAGACCTGTTTTGCAAGAAATATTAGAAGAGGTTCCTTAGAGATAAGTGTAATGATAAAGTTTAGAAACTATGATCTACCTAAATTAAGAAGAACACCAAAGAAGGAATAAGTGAAAGTAAAACAAACTTTTATATTTCTTATTCTAATTAATTTAAGAGCTATCAGTATTTTCAAAATAATAGCAAAAATGAATTCAATTTTGTTTGCAAATGTATGTGTGTATACTTATGTATAAATGACATGTATACTTAGATATAAATAATAATAATGCAAGAAATGGGAGATTTCAAGATTATTTTACTATTATAAGGTACACTACCTGTGAGGTGGTATAGGGTTATGTGAAAATGGTCTTGGATTAGTTTTCTTTTAAGTTTCAAAAAGTTCTTGAAAAATGTATTATGAAAAAACTATGCATTGATTTCAAAATTTTATACCAACATAAACTCATACAATAATGCTTTTTTTGTTTTTTTACTAATTTTAAGCCTATTTTATATATTTCAAACTCTAGGGCAACCACTAAAAAAAAGTAAAGAAGTATAACTGATGTGCTAAGAAAGGATAGAAAACAGAACCATACATAAGGTTTAATTAAAGGCACAGAGTAGGGACACAGCCACAGTGGTGCAGACAGGGGTACTGGCATGATCCTGAATACTGTATGGGAAGGCTCCAGGTTCATGTCCTAGGAATACTTGAACATTCTGGAAGAATTCATGAGCACACTGATGAGTCTGACTGGCAGCCGGAATGAAGGAAATGACTGGCAGCAGAAATGAAGGAAAGACTCTATCATGAAGACACTGTTAAGGGCACCTGTCTCTCTGTCTCAGGAAATAAACATTTTTTTTGAAAACTCGCAAAATGCAGATAAAGAGTAAGAAACAAGAAATAAACAAAAAACAAGAACAGAAACAAAAAAACAAGGGCAACAAATAGAAAACTGTAACAAAAATGAAAGGTATTAGTTAAACTATATCAATAACTACTATGAATACCAATGGTCTAAATACATAAATTAAAAATCAAAGATAGTCACAGTGGATCAAAAACTAAGATCTATCTACATGTAGATGACAAGAAACCCACCTTATATAGAAAGAAACATACAGACTAAAAGTAAATGAGTAAAGAAAGATATACTTTAATACAATAATCAGAAGAAGGCAAAAATAGCTGTATTAAATTCACAAAAAGGACTTTAGAGCCAGGAATTTTATAGTGATAAGCAGGACTGTCAAAAACTGATAGATAAGTCAGTTCTCTAAAAAGATGTAACAATCTTTAACATGTATACATCTAACAGTAGAACATCAAAATACCCGACGAAAAAGCTGATAGATAAATTCACTATTAGAGTTAGAGACTTTAACACACTTTTTTTTAGAGAGAGATTTTGCTATAGGGTGTGTGCACTCATTGGAGAGATACAGAGAAACAGAGAGACAAAAAGGAAAAATCACTCCCCCAGGGGTGATGGCCATGCTACAATCCCTTCACTTCCATTCTTCTCTTGGGATTTTGGGCATTCATGCACACGTACCCAGAGTGAGTATAATCCACTGGGTCTGGGACTCAAACCGTGGATGACTACATGGGAGTCCAGCAAAGTAACTATTACATCATCTATTGGTCCCAAAATACTTCTATCAGAAACGGACGGAAGCAGGAGGCAGAAATTATACTAAAAATGTATTTCAACTCAATAGCACTATCAATCAGTTGTATGTAACTGATTTCTATAGACTACTTCATCCCACAGTAGAATACACATTCTTTTCAAGGTCACATGAAACAGTGAACAGAAGAGATTACATTATGGGCCATAAAACACATCTTAACAAATTTAGAGGAATATAAATCATGCAAAGTATGCTTTCAGACTTCGATGAAATTAAACTAGAAACTAGTAACAGTAAGATAACCAGAAAATTCTCAACTACTTGGAAATTAAACAACATACTTATAAATAACACTTGAGTCAAAGAAAATGTCTTAACATGAATTTTAAAAATATTCCAAACTAAATGAAAATGGCACTGAAATTTATCAGAATGTATGTGATTCAGCAAAAGCAGTGCTTAGAAGAAAATTTGTGGTATTGAATGTGTATACAACTTGAGGATCCCTTATCTAAAATGCTTGGGATTGGATATACTTCATAGTCCAGATTTTTGCAGATTTTGTAGTATTTGCATTTACATAATGAGATATCTTGGGAATGGAATCTGACTTTAAATACAACACTTCACTCGACAACAGTAGAATACTCATTATTTTCATATGCCCTCAACGCATATACTAAGATAAACCATTTCTTGGGCCACAAAATAAGCCTAGAAGGGACCAGCAGTTAGTGTAATGGCTATGTCGCTGGACTCCCATGTAGTCAACCGCAGTTCATGTACTGGACCCGGTGGCTTAAACTCACGCCGGGCTCATGTGCGTGCGTGCCCGAGGTCCCGAGAGGAGAATGGAGGAGAAGGGATTATGGCGTGGCCATCCTCCCTGGGTTTTGGGGTGATTTCTCACTTTCTGTCTCTCTGTCTCTCTCTGTCTGCCTGGCGAGTGCACACGCCCTATAGCAAAAACCTCTAAAAAAAATTAATAATAAGCCTAGAAGAAATTAAAAGACTGAAAGCATGTAGAATACATCCTCTAACTGCAGAGTGTCAAACTAGAAACCAGTAAAAGAAAGATAACGATAAGCGGAAAATCTTCAAATACTGCAAAGTAAACAACATACTTCTAAGTGATTTGTGAGTCAAAGAGGAAGACCTTAACGTAAATAAATACATATAATGGGGGAGGAATGGTAAGCAAAGGTGAGGGAAAAAAGACATCTAACAGAAACAAAGGTGAAAATTATCTGTTGATGATTGCACATATCTATGACTTGACTAATACGTACTTTATTCTTGCTGGGAAAAAACATTTTGTATGTTGTAAAGATGTACAGATTAAATATAAGTAAGAAATAACTATAAAAATGTGAATAAATACACAGAACTGATGAAAATGAAAATACAACATATCACAATTTATAGGAAACAGCAAAAGCAGTACTGAGAAGAGGAGAAAATGAACACTTAAGCCATCCTGACACAAAATATACAGTTGAGGGCCAGTAGGTGGCATGGCGGTTAAGGCGTGGTACTCCCACATGGCTGACAGCAGTTTGAATCCTGGATCCAGTGACTTGAAACTCACACTGTGTGTGTGTGTGTGTGTGTGTGTGTGTGTGTGTGTGTGTGGTGTGTGTGTGAGAGTATTCCAAATACCAAGAAGACAATGAAGGAGAAAAGTTTGTGGCATGGCCATCCCCTGGAGGGTGATGATTTCTCACTTTCCCATTCTCTATCTCTCTCCAGTGAGGACATGCACCCTATGGCAAAAACCTAAAAATAAAATAAAATAGACAGCTGAGGTGAATGCATGAAATGGCAAAGGATCGTAAGGCACCAAGGAAATGTAAGTACTTCATCATGGTGTCAGATGTATAGCAGCAATTTCCAAACTCTTTAGCAAATCAGAGTTGCCTGAGCATCTTGCAATATTCCCAATGCCCAGAGGGCAACTCAAGACAAACTAAATCACAATATCTCGGGGTAGGACACAGGAGTCAGTAGTTTTGAAAATTCCAGAGGTGATTGCAAAATACATACAATTTCTTTTTTGGGGGAGGGGGGAGGGGACCCATGGCATATATAGGAGGAAATCTCAAATTTTGTTGCACATTAAAATCAACAAGGGAGCTTTAAAGATCCCAGTGCTGAGTCAGCATCCCTTATCAATTAAATAAGAATGTCTGAGGTGGGACCCAGGCATCAATAATTTTTAAAGCTCCCTTGATGATTCCCGTGTACAGCAAAGTTTGAGAATAGTGATTCAGAGTAGAAGAGAACGGAATAGAGAGTAATGGGGAAAAAATAAGGTCCACAGGTAGGGCAAGCCAAGATATATTTTGTTTACCATAAGTAAAAAAGGAAAGGAGAGAGGGAGGAGAGGAAAAGGGAGGAGAAGGAAGATACTGAAGAATTACATGGAGGATGGCATAAAAGGTAATGTGATAAGATGTGCCTTTGAGAAAGATTGCCTTATTGGTGGCCAAGAAAATTTTCCCAAATATGGATCCTCATAACCAAGAGAATTATTTCCAGTGCTTGCTTTAAAAATTTTACTTCTGTTTTCAGAGCTTCTGGTTCAGTCAGTCTGAGGTGATGACTAATAATTGCATTTCTTCATAGGCAGGTCAGGTGAATTTTATGCACAAACAGCTAGAAAACCACTGCAGTGGAGGAAGGTCAGGCTGGAGGCAAACAGGCCATTTCAGGTTATTTCAATCATTCCAATGAAAAAGAATGGAGTCCTATAATAATCCTCGAAGTAGAGAGGAAGGTACAGTTTGGGGAATATAAAGGAGGCAAAATTTGAGAGACATGGTAACATTTGGGGACATTAGCTCTGGGGAAATAGGAATGAGAGAGATATCAATTATACTCATATACTGTGATTTGGGAGGGGAATGGATTTTAGTGTTGTTGCCCAAGATGGAGGACACAGGAAGACCTAGATCAGGGACTGAGGTGGAAGATGTGGCAGAACACATCCAGCTTGTTTAGCACCATGCCTAAAACATGGCAGAATTTCCACAAATCTTTGTTAAATGGATATTCTATCTTAGCTATGCTAAGTCCAAAGCCCAATAGTGACGACGGTTAGCCATAGCAGAATATATAGGTTAAGGCCCAAAGGGAAAGATACGGTCCAGAACACTGATAATCATTAGTAATTAATGGTGGAAACAAAAATTCTTCCTTTCAGCTCTTGATCTATGATGTGATCTGAATAAGCCAAATGTTGGCGATCACACACATGAACTGAGAATCATGAAGGTGAAGAATTTGTTAATTATACAACTGAAAGGGGAGAGTACCGAGTTTAATTCTATGCATCCGTTAACCAGTTCTCAACTGCCTCTTTGTAGCACAGTTGAAAGTTCAACTTCCATAGTCCAACTGAGGCCACATGACAGCCCTAGGAGATGTCTCAATGGTCCATAGGTATAGTACTTTGGGGAACTTCTTGTCACCAAGTTTGGACAAGAATAGTTCTCAGGTCAATCCTACCTTAGGCATTTATACCCCAGGAATTGAGAAATTTTCCTTTCAATTGTGGAAACAAAAAGAGTCTCATTATACCATCTTTGGAGGACAGTATAGCATTAGCCACTCATTTTCCTAAGAGCTACCAATGTCCTATTGGTATTCAGGAGCCTGCTCTACTTCCTACCCTGAAGGCAGAAAATACTTTAGCACCCTAAAGGTGATCTATCTTCCCAAGAGTGACCAAGGTAATATTTCTGTCAACTCTTTAGCTGGAGCAGAGAATATGCTGTATAGGTTAAATTATCCATGGAGCATCCTGCTCAATATGTTTGAAACAGACCATTTAATGCCCCTGCCTATCAGATCTTTTCCCATTAAAGTACTAATAATGTCCTTTCCCAGCTCCCTCTACAGAGGACCATGAACACTATGAATAGACTTAACTGCTGGGACCCAATAAACCATTCAGCAAATTAAACACACTTTGAACTTCAGAAAATAGACCCAAGGATTGTGGAAAGGCTATAGGTTAGACTTTATTATGCTAATTCAAAATGAAATGGAAGATGTGTATAAAAACAGAACTGATCTCTCACCTGAGAATGACAAAGAGAATGTTGCAGAACTATCTATGAAGTGCACAAGGTTATTTGTGCCATCTGTTGGCAATTAACATGATTCCTTGAAAAGGATAGCAATCCAGGGATGAATTCCATTTGTAGGAATACAACTTTCATCTCCCCAGCATCATTCAAAACAGAGTATCATTATTGGTAGTCTAGTCTTACCAGGACTGGAGATTTGCTTCAAATATAAAATAGTCTAAGACATGAGAGCAGGTTATAAACGAAGATTGTCACTATAAAAATTAAGAGAAATTGTAAAACTGTATAGCTTCCAAGTCTCTGTTATAAGCTGCCCCAAACCAATTCATTTTGCTTAATTATAAGGTTCATTTTGGCATATGGCCAAGCCCCCAGTGATTACTGGGCTTGCTACCAGGTAGTATGCTATAATGTTATAATGCAAGAAGTTTCAGACACACTAATTTATCAACACATACAAACATTTACTACTACCAAGCAATCACAAATGCAGTCACACAGTATCTTCATTCTTTATCATTATAGACAGTCACAAGTATTTTTCATGAAAAGTTTTATTCTAATACCGATGTGACAATATTTTGATGACCAGCCTTGTTAAACTTGTAGTCAGATGTGATGCCAGAAATTCTTTTTGAATTTTTTTTTTGAGAGGTTTTTGCTATAGGGCACATGCACTTACCAGAAAGATCTAGAGAGACAGACAGACAGGCAGACAGAAAGTGAGAAATCACCCCCCAGGGGTGATGGCCACACCACAATCCCTTCTCCTTCATTCTCCTCTCGGGATCTTGGTCACACATGCACACGTGCCTGGTGTGAGTTTAAGCCACCGGGTCTGCGACTCGAACCATGGTCAACTACATGGGAGTCCAGTGACATAGCCATTACGCCAACTGCTGGTCCCAGATGCCAGAAATTCTACTGAGGAATCACTAAACCAAATGAATTCTAGATTCACTTTGAGGTGCTACTCCAAAAGCCACTGGGGTCTCCAGATACTTATACCTAATTCCTACAAGAGCAGAGGTACCTGTAAAATACTGCTGACCAACCACATGTTTAGTCATTTCTTCTTTCATTAATGCAAACATTATCTCAAATATCTCTTACGTCACTAACAAGTTTTCTGGTATCATGCTTCTCAAATTAAATGTTCACAGAATTTCCTGGGGATCTTGTTCAAATGTATTCATTAGGTCTGGATTAGGGACTTGAAATTTTACATTTCTTTTCTTTTTTTTTTTTTTTTTTCGAGAGAGATTTTTGCCATAGGGTGTGTGTGTTCGCGCAAAGACATAAAGTGAGAAATCACCCCCCAGGGAAGATGGCCACATTGCAATCCCTTCTCCTTCATTTTCTGCTCAGGATTTTGGGCACACATACACATGTGCCCAGCATGAGTTTTAAGCCACTGGGCCTGGGACCTGAACCAAGGTGGACTATGTGGGAGTCCAGCAACATAACCATTATGTCATCTGCCGGCGCTGAAATTCTGCATTTCTAATAATGCTGATAGGTGATGTCCATGCCTCTTGGCCTATGGACCACACCTTGAGTAGCAAAAGGCTAGTGTAGATTTAGATGGTAATGTTCAAGTTCTTGTTTGACAAACCTCTTCTGAAGTGTGGACTCTTGATTATGAGTTTTACAATGCTCACTGACCACCTCTGGAATGTGAATTTTATTATGGTATGTGACTGAGAGAGATAACAATTGATGAGGAAATGTGGGTGAGGAAAATGTGGGTGGGGAAAAATGTGGGTGGGGAAATATGAGTGAACCTGGAGGAGAAGCCTGTGCCTACCTCAGTGTAGAGCTGAAGTGGAGATTCCCACACTGGAGCAGGGAACATTGCAGAGGGAGGATTCGATCTGAGAGTATTTAGCTAGGGAACAGAAAAGGCTTACGAGACATTGCCTCATTATCCAAGGGCCTTAAGAAAGTTTGTGAAAATGCATATCATGAAAAATTATGAATTAATTTCAGATTCTTTTGCACTGAAGTAAACTTGTACTTTAACTCCATTTTACAGAAACTTTTAGAAGTCCCTTTGTATTAGCCATTTGGGAGTTTTTGCAGGCCAGCATAGAGGATTTTCTTCTCGGGCTCTGATTTTCAAGTAGACGATAACAAATCTCTCCTGGGTACAATTAGTGGTGAATAAACCTCAATCCCAACACAGCAAAAGCAACCAGGGCAATCTCGCAATCTCTTTCTAGGGATTTGTTTTGAAAAAAAGATTTGGAGGAAGAATAAGGGATTTGCTTTGCTTTTTTTTTTTTTTTTTTAGGTATAGCAAAGTAAGGAATTTATTAAAGTAGAGAGGGAAGGAAAAACAGAGCTCCCAAGAAGGGAGTGGTCCTAGAAAATGGATGGGTTCCCAAGGAAGAACTGTGGTGAGGAGTTTTTATTTGGGTCAGGAAGGGCTTTGTCTGGACTTGTTTTAGGAGGGGCAAGCATACATTCCCCTCCTGGTGGGGAGGAGCACTTGCTAGATAGGTCCAGTTATTCTAATTTTGAAGTGGGTATGAAGGTCAGGAGATTCTTTGTCTAGAAGCTTTGAGCCATGAATTATTCCAATACAAGACTTACATGTCTAAGGTCAAAGGAATATGATGGCTGGGAGAAGAGAAATTGCCAGGAGCCACATTGCAGAGGCTCTCCTCTGGAGGTGGGGGGGACTGCTCTATCTGTAAATGGGATTGACCCCTGTCTCAATACCCCTTTGAAGAAGTACCCTTAACTGCTGTTAGGGAAATGGACCAAAGACTATTCTGGCTGCATCCTGCTGAGATGGGATGATAAGGATGGGAGGATGGCCACCGTCAGGGCCTTTTCAGAGATCTATCTAGGGGTCCTCCATGGAAGTCATGATGGGTATTCATTGAAGCCTGTGCGGTTCACTATTTGTAACTTGATGGATTCTAAATGAGAAGAGCAATTTATTACAATAATTACATAATAGACAAAGGAATGTAATTATTTCTATTGCAAATAGCACTTAAAGTTAACATTCAGAATTGCGACTGACAGCATTATATTAACATATTCAGCTTTAGAACAGTTATCAACAAAGCTTTAGTTTTATCAAATTTAACTCCTCGACTCTTCCAATAAGACTGAAACATTTAACAACATGCTGTAAGATTGTAGTTTTTGTCCTTTTTTCTTCCTTTACCTTAACCATTTTCCTGAAGACAGAAACTTTACCATATAAAATACTTTCTATGTTAAAAATTTTTCTTTTATTGTATGTCCATGGAAGTCATGATGGGTATTCATTGAAGCCTGTGCGGTTCACTATTTGTAACTTGATGGATTCTAAATGAGAAGAGCAATTTATTACAATAATTACATAATAGACAAAGGAATGTAATTATTTCTATTGCAAATAGCACTTAAAGTTAACATTCAGAATTGCGACTGACAGCATTATATTAACATATTCAGCTTTAGAACAGTTATCAACAAAGCTTTAGTTTTATCAAATTTAACTCCTCGACTCTTCCAATAAGACTGAAACATTTAACAACATGCTGTAAGATTGTAGTTTTTGTCCTTTTTTCTTCCTTTACCTTAACCATTTTCCTGAAGACAGAAACTTTACCATATAAAATACTTTCTATGTTAAAAATTTTTCTTTTATTGTATGGTCTTTCGTATTATCTTCAACTGAATTAATTATGCGGCCATCACAGGTCCCAAGAACGCTTACCTTTCAAGCCCATAGCAGCCTCCAATAATATCCAATATAAATCATGCAAAATGGCTTCTCCAACTGTAGATTTAGACCCTCTAAAAAATTATATCTTCAATATATAACCAATATGAAAATATTTCAAGCAATCACACACAAAAATGAATCTTCCAAATTCCACTTTGGCTGAGATGGAGATAGTTGCACAGTGTATGAAGAGCAAAATGTGACTCTTAAAAATGTTGAGAAGTTACTTTCCAAAAATTTCAATCGAACAGGAAGAATTTCTGAGATAGCTGAAGAGAGGCCCATTGATAACCACTTCTAGTACTGCAGATGGAGCAACCTTTCTTCACCGGCCCCTATCATCTTTTATCTACGCAATGTCCTAATGCTTATATAGCTCAGGGAGCCTTGATTCCAGTTGATGGGTGAAGGACCTTGCTCTTTCACTAAGGTTTTTTTTCACTCCTCTCTCTCTGAAGTGATTGGCATCTGCTCATAAGTTGAGACATCAGTTGTGAAGATCAGGATACGCACAATGCTGCTCAATACCTGCATCACGCTACCCAGATTTAGAGATAACAGCTTAACCCAATTAACATCAGCAGCTTAACGCCAACCACCTCTACAGAAGAAAAAGGAAATCTCTTAGGATTGGTAAGAGCAAACTAAATAAGGCTTTGGGGTTGAGACAGTCATGTCAGCTTCTTCTGTGAAGTTGAATGGATTCCTATAGAGACTATACCTTATATATTATTTAACACTTTGCTTTCATCTCAATAAAAGATGACAGTTGCGCAATAGTAAGACTCTCAGCGTACCATGTCATAAAGAAACATAAAAGGAGCAGCATTTGGACATTTTAATTTGCAATTGTGATAGATTGGATGTGTGGTTACTTAATCTCAGACTCAGTCCAGGCCTGCATAGGGGACAACTCTATGACTTTGAAATTGCCATCTGCAATCACATGGCTGTACCAAAACATCTCATGCTTGTCATTGTTGTCAAGAAAGGTGAGAAAGATTTAAGTCATCCAGTCTTTCCTGTCCTGTCACTGTTCTGGGAACAAGAGGAAAGAAATGCTATAAATAGGAATTTCAAGGGCAGTGAAACCTTTTGGACCAAATAACCAGCATTACAGAAAAAGTATCAAATCTCAGTTGACCAGAATCCCCATGCATCAAGTCAAATTCTAATTCTATCCCCTAAGGAGAGGAGACAAAATAATTTGCCAAAACCAAGTCTAAAACACTGTCTGCTAATTTCCTAAGACCACTAGCTAAGCAAGGGACTCCATAAATTTCCATATCCTTTATAAGAGCTATCAATATTTCCATTAAATATTCTCACAGAACAAAAACCATACTCCCAAATTTCCAAGGAATAATCAAAAGGTCTTGTCCAGACAAATCCCTATTTCAGATCTAGCATTTCACAAAACATTGCCTAAATTGAAAAGGCTTGTGTATGGTGCATCTCCATGATTCTCCCTCCTAAACCCACAGCCAACATTGCTATTCAGTAGAGTATGCCTGTTCTCAGCCCTTCTCAAAAACTTTTCTTTCTCCTAAGATTCCAGAGCAAAATTAAAGTTCTGGGTGAGCAATTAATGAGACATTTTCAGTTTGAGTTGTGGCTATCTAGGCTGCTCTGGGAGTTCCCCTGACTGTTTTAATATGGTGGCTATTAAAGCTAACGTAATTTCTAAATGGAGCCTTACAAATTTTCCACAAGTGGTGTGAGCACTTGTCAGCATCAATATCATACCAACCTGGATCTGATGAGATGCCTTCTCAGAGTCAAGCACAATTTCACTCTCCCTCTGTTGGGGATCAGATAAAGTAGAAGTGAAAGCTTTGCATTTCATGCATATAGCATACTAATGAGCCAACTGGAAAAGAAAGCCTCTTACCAGTAAGTGGAAGGGCCTGGCCACTTTGCCTCTCACTGTTTGCAACAACTCACCCTTCTCACCTGTTATATATCCATCCACTCACTGGGACCTTTATTCTTGTTCTCACATTCATTCCTCCTTTGACCACTGCCAATAATCCTTATAACTGAGAGCCTATGTCAAAATTTCTCCCTGCTCAAATTTATGCTGTACTCTTCTGCCCAGTCAATTCTTCAAAGCATGTCATTTATGTCACTTTTCAACCTATAGGCAAATTCCTTAACCCAGCACATAAGAGCTTTCAAAATCTGGCCTTAACCTCTCAACTTTATTTTCTGCTCTTGTTCTAGATGTTATGCAAATTAATTTACTGTATATACTATGCTCTTGGGATTTCTCTTGTGTTAGTCTCTTTCTTGAAGTTATTCCTCCCTTCTTCTAATTCCAAGTAATTTGCTTGGATCCAGGTCAAACTCTAGATCAGCCGTTAAATAGTCCCTGATCCTCTGTCCCAGGACTCCTCCTGCTTTCTCTTGTGCTTTCTTATCAAGCCAAACTACATTTTTCATCTGATATTATTATACTCTCCTTTACTTTATAGTTCACTAAATGCTGAACTCAGAGGATATAAAGTTGAAATCTGATATAACTTAAGATAAGAGCCTGGCCCGTAACACAAATACTATAAATATTGGATGATTCAATCTGCTGCTCTGCCTTTCCCATTTTACCACCTGGCTGTTTGTTTAGAGTGGCCTTATGGTGTGATGGCTATGAGTTCATCCTTTGGGAGCCAAACTACCTGGATTGGAATCTCATCTCTGTCACCTAATATCTGTGTAATCTTGGGCAAGTTACTGAATAGCGATGATCATATCACCCTCATATGGTCACCACCAGAATTAAAATGGTTCATATGAATTTAACATTCCAGCAAAGATTAGCAAGGTCATTTAGCTAAACTTTCCCTCAAGCCTGAGATCATTGAAGAATGAAGGCCATATGATTTGCACTGAGCTTTGTTTGAAATGAGCCAGGGAGCAAGAGTCAGGAGCAGAAAGGGTCTGATAGATTCTGCCATTCAAAAAGCCAAGGACCCAGGATGAGGGAGTCCACAAAGGCAGAAAGGAACAGGCAGGTCCAGAGTTACAGATAGGAAGAAACCAGAGACCAAGTGGTTAGAGGGTCTGCAAAAAGCAGCAGCAGGAGCAGCTAAAGAGTAACTCTCCAAGGACAGGTTTGGCTTGCTGTCTGATTAATGTTTGCTTTCCCTTCCAGGAGTAAGCAGTCCAGAAACTCAGGTTAATAATACAACCAGAGAAAACCAAAGACTTGTATCTGAGCCCACTTGAAAAGACAACTACACAGATATGCCTCATCGTGTGCCATCTTGTGCCAACAGAACGAGAGTTCCCAGAACTCACACAACTCCTAGGCTAATCCTCGTACCAACAGATCAGTGACCGTCATGTCATGCAGTTTTGTTTTAACCTCTAAAGTCATAGGTCATCACTTTAAGAGCTACATGAGCTGTGAGGCGTGCAATACGGAATGGTAATTCTTGCATGCTTCCTTCAGTGCCCAGCTCATTTTCTCCTCACAAAACATCCTAAGCACTTAAATTATTACTTTATGTCTGAGCCATAATGTTGTTACACCTTATAAAAATCATTTCAGTTTTAATTCCCCTGACTCAACTTTCTTAAATATTCCTTCTCTGAAGTTGTACATAATCTAACCAGGAAAGATCTCTCCCTTAAAACCAACTGGAGTAATCAGAAAATAGATAAAGTAGGGAAAATCAAACAACTGCTAGGTGAATACAGGTGGAGTGGAGTGCTATGAATATGAATTACTAACCTCATTGTTAGAAAATGATCATTTCGCCAAGGCCTTCGCCCTCTAGACATGCCTCCCGTTCTTCATGAACTGAGAGGTACCATATGAAGACAAATGGAATTATTATTTTTTATTTTCTCTCACCACCACTGACCAGCCAATCCAGAAAGAGTGAAAATCAAGCAGAAGGCATCTCAAGCAGAATATACTTGAGTTCCTTTCTCCTTCAAAGAGAGCAGCTTAGGATGCTTACTGGCTTGGTGAGGTCTGGGATAGTCAGAAACCATGACCAAAGCCACTAGATGCACAACCTGATGGGGTGAGGGGATGGAACTGGAGCCTGAGCTGTTACCATAGAAACTCTAGAGAACATGGAGCCAGTGAGAGCTATGAGTGGTGGCTAGACCAGAGGCTGCAAGGAGCACAGAAGGTAAAGAGATAAGGTATGGATTATCATTTTCCTATGAGTAGGGTCTATAAACTTCTAATCAAGATTCTCTAAAAGGACCATGACTTGAGTATCTCAGACAAAGGATGTTCAAAGGGAGATCTTTAATTATTTAAAAGGGAACCCTTGGGAAACTCCAGAATGAGTGATTGATGTCTTTCTATAAGATATCATTAAACAGAAGAATATTAGCTACTAGTGACTGCCAGGAGTCATAGAGCATGGAGTAAACATTGAAATGGATTGACTTAATTCAAGAAGGTAGGATTGCCATGGCTGGTGGTGTGGGAGAATAGAAAAAGAAACTGTGGGCCTTTACTCAAAAATCCTTCACGTGTTCAGTTTGATAGGTTGCCAGAGTGCCTTTACTAGTTAAGGTGCCTTGTTCATATGCTCAGATGACTCGTTTCTTAACAAAGGAAACTATTGTATTTTCAACTACAAAATGTTGACATCTCACCAACCAGTACAGATAAAAGAACTAATAAAGAAACTTGGAGGCATATACTACAGTAGCGAAAGGTGGAAGACAAATTTACAGCCCAAGATTACAAGCTCCAGTTCCCTAAATGTACTTTAATTCATTGTGAGGATGTATATGTAGACTCCAAAACTGAATTCATAGCATTGTTCATAGACCTCAAAGTTGATAAACAATTCAGAGTCTGTGCCTTAGGACACAAGAGGAAGAGTGGAGTCCTTGGGGCATTCACCAGATAGGTCATTCCACATTGGGGCCTCATGAGTGCACAGCTGGCCTGGAGAGACACAGGCTGACACTTCAAGACATGTAGCACTCCGGAATGATTCTGAACCCTGCTCCAGCACTCCAACCCATTTCTGTGGGCAGATACTAACATTCAAAGTTAAAACAGAAACAACTGGACAGGGGAAACAATATAGGAGTGTGCGCAAAAACACAGAATGGCTATGACTCTATGCAGGAGGATCCAGCTCAGTGTATCAGTACAAATGGTATTGTTTTTATAAAGACAAAAAAAAAAATAAAAATGACTCATCGGCTGCCCATGAGTTACTCTTGGGCAATGGACTCCATAGGGCTGTCACAACTTACATTCAAATTGTGACTCCAGAAACCACCAATAAATAACGAAGGTAGACATTTCAAGTTTCAGGTAGCTATTAGCTCAAATAACAGAGGAGTGATTGCTGACTGGATACTTGATTAATCATGTCATTCTTTTTACTTTGATCTTCATTCTTTTGTCTTGAATGGAAAGTGTTTATGTTTTAGATTTTTGGATGACTGTCTTTGGTTAGGAGGGTTTTAACGCAGCTGTTCTTAGCCCAGTTTAGTTGTAATTGACTAAAGTAGTTGAATTCATCTCTCAGGCAATTGGAAATGGAAAATGTTGATTGGATTCATTTTAGAATATTTTAGCAATAAGATACTTGAATCATGTGGATAAAACCACAATGAACTCATTTTTATTTTTAGCCTTATGTTAATTAAAATATCATATCACAACAAAAATCAAATTGGCCTTAAAAGTATGAGTATATAAAAAGCCTATAACCTTTCACTGTATTTCTTTTAATGTTTATTAGAATGGAAAAGCTTAATGTAATATTATTTTATTAAATTTCCATCTTTTAAGGATCCAAGCCCATGTAAAGCTTTAGGATGGAACAACGGAAATAGACATGTAGAAGCCAGAACTATATAACTATATTTACTATGCGCTCTCCAAGAGTGGGTTAAATATGCTCTTCATATCCAGGTGTTCTGTAAGCAGTATTGAATTTTATCTCTAATAATATTTTATTTCTAAGATTTATTTATTTATTAAGAGAGAGAAAGATAAGCATTCTCAACAGAATCCCATGCTACAATCCACCATAGCCTTTTCAAAAAACTATGTTCAGGCTGAACATATCTGGGATATACAGGTTAACTGGGAAACCAAACCCACAATCTTCCATCTGGATCCAGCATCACCTGGGTAGTTCATTACTGCTGCACCCTGAGCTGGCCACTCATGTTCAATGATCTTTAAATACTAAAAATATGATAATTTTACATTTTTATATATTTAATGCCAAGGCAAATATTTTCTTTTGCTGTTTTTATGCAACTCAATTCAAAAGAAGTTAAACTATTTGAGGGTAATAAAACTGCTTGCTTGTGGAGGTAATGTACATGCAGTGTTAGTCATTTCATCTGAGTGTAATATGCATCCATGCACATACAGTCTCAGTGCTAGGCTTGTACTATTTGTAGGATATGACTTGGTTCATAATTCAGATAGTTTAGTTTAATGTCAGCTTACTACGGTATTTTAGTAAACCAAACAAGCATAGAATAAATATTTGACCTATTTTTTACAAACTTAGTTTGTGTAAAATATTCTAAGGATTTACTTTGTTTGTAAAAATAGTGGTCTTAACTGACTATACAAGCCTATGGAGTTTTCTTTTCAATATGACTTTTTTTTTTTTTTTGAGAGGTTTTTGCTATAGGGCACGTGCGCTCGCCAGACAGACAGAGAGAGACAGAGAGACAGAAAGCGAAAAATCACACCCCAGGGGGGATGGCCACACCGCAATCCCTTCTCCTCCATTCTCCTCTCGAGATTCTGGGCACACATGCACTCACGCCCAGTGTTAAGTTTAAGCCACCAGGTCTGGGACTTGAACCGCGGTTTACTACATGAGAGTCCAGCACCATAGCCATTATGCCAATTGCTGGTTCTGACATTTTTTCATTTTTATCAGTAGAAAAGTATTAGGAAAAGTAAGTTTGATTTTTTTGGTAAGGTGATTTATTTGGGAATTCAAGTTCCCTGATAGACAATCAAGGCCTTAGTCTTTTTCATATATATATGTAGTAGCCCTTCACTTGCTTAATGACTGTTAAGGAAAGAAAAATAGACAATAAGATGAAAATTTTAAAAATAATAATAAAATGTCTTGACACATTAACTCCCCAGTTCCCAGTCTGACCTCCATAATTTGTTACTCTCTTTTTTAATGTTCCCTCCTTCCTTTCCCTTTTACTCACTCAAAATATAGGCTTCTGGGACCAGCAGTTAGTGTAATGGCCATGTCGCTGGACTCCCATGTAGTCGACCATGGTTCGAGTCCCAGACCCGGTGGCTTAAACTCACGCCGGGTGCATGTGCATGCATGCGTGCCCAAGATCCCAAGAGCAGAATGGAGAAGGGATTGCAGCGTGGCCATCCCCTCTGAGGGGAGGGGAGGGCGATTTCTCACTTCCCATCTCTCTGTCTGTCTGGTGAGTGCATGTGCCCTATAGCTAAAATCTCTCAAAAAAATATATATATAGGCTTCTTTCAAGTTATGACTTCATTTATCCATACTAATGAGTGTTATCAACTACATTTATGGTGGACGAATACTAAAAGTTATTCATAGTCTTAGGCAAGAGCAGTCTGGTTGAGACAAAGAAAGTTGTCATATAATGATAAAGAATATAGCTGGGCACTATGAGAAACAAAAGTGGTAGGAGCCAAGATATAACCCAGCTCTCATTCTTGTTTGAGAGAGAATTTAATCTACTTGGAATAGTGCTATTAATACACGATAATGTAGCTAAAAGGAACTTATTTGATCTGAACTGTCAGGGCTTCAAGGATTCAAAATAAAAATGGTCAGTGACGACTGAAATGATCAAGGACGATTACTTTAAATGAATTGAGTAGCCTTTAAGGATTGACATCACTTGGCTGTGCAAAGGGAGCACGGAAAATGACTATATGGTAGCAAAGATTTGCAAACACAGTATGTGAGCATAGCCCATTTATATGAACATGAGGTTGCCTGAAATTAGTAGTACAGGTGTTAAATGCCAGTGAACAACGTATTGAAGAGAGCTCTGAATGGCAGAAAGAAAACTGAAGCACGGAGGAGTGGAAAACAACGTGTGGTATTTCCTTGGTGTTATTTTGTTTTAAAAGCAGGATTATGATATAATGAGATGGGTGCTTTCATAGTATCATTCTCGATGAATCTAGGAACATCTGCATTTAATGAATGGAGACAGCAGTGTTTCCTCAGATATGACCACAGCAAACTGGAGCTGAGAAAGACAGAGTGATTATTTCATACACTGCAGACAAGTGACCTATGAAATCTGAACCAGTATTTTTAAATTGGGAGGCCTCACATGAAGATCTGGAATTGCAGTTCCCCTCGGAAATGTCAGATAAGGCACTTTGCCATCACATCTCCACATGAAAATAATGCACTACAGCAGAGTAGTGACTACCTTCTTCAGGTACTACTCCAGGTTGACACATGGCCCAGCTAGAAAATCCTATCAGTCAGAATGGGTACTCTACTGAGGTAACAGATAAATACAGGGTTCTAGTAACTTAAGTCTGTGAATAGTTTTTCGTGCTTAGGTGAGATCTAGGAGATGGTAAACACTCTCCTTTACTTATAGCTATGCCATCTGTAACATTAAGTTTCTAAGGCATTGTGGAGAAAAGAAAAATTAAAAAAAAAAAAGAAAGATACTGGCTCTTCATTGCTGACTTCAGAAGCTACACTTGCCACTTCCAGTCACAGTCCATTGGCCAGAATAGTCACATGGGTCCAATCTATCTGCACGGGAGCCTGGGAAATGTAGGTAGAGAAAATAAAACACAGGCAAGAAATTGGCCAGCCATAGAAGAAATTATGTATTAAATAAAACATAATTCATTCTAAAAATGTAGAGGTATGAATTGATGGCCAAACAGTAATCCAAACACTTGGTATTTAGAAACATGAAACTGGCCTTGGAAAGTGAAGCCAAGCTAGACAGAGAGTTGAGAGTAATAAGCTTTAAGAGGATTAAGTAAAATGCGCGCAGAAGTGAGAGATATAATTAGGTCTTCCTAGGAAGGAGGGTCCTGCTTTGCATCCTGGGACCTCTCTGAGCATACCAGTTGTTAAGTGTGAGAGTGGAGGAGGACCATAGCATGAAGACCCTGACGAGGATGTGGTCTCTTTCTCGTAAAAGAAATAAATATATCGAGTTTTAAAAAAAAATTATTATTTTGCAAGCTGGCAAGAAATGGGCCTGCTACTCAGGTAATAGCAGAAACTGTACTTGGTCTTCATCGCAGTTTGGCTAGAAGATCTTATTCCCAGAAGCAGAGTTGCCAGGAAACTTGTAGTGAGGCCACTTGAGGTACTCCTGGTTTTCCCCAGATGTCAAGGTATGAATAATATTGGGTCTTACTTTTAGGTATTGTTTCACATGAAGAAGCCAGGGCATTGACAGGGAAATAAAAATAATAATTAAAAATCACAGCAGACTGAATAGTGCCCTAAAAGGAAAAGACTATGGCAGACACTGAATAGCTGCTTGAGCAGCTCAGTGGTGCAAGAAAGAGGACAAAAAAAAAGTGATAATAAGAAAAAGAACCTAGGGAGGGAAGTGCCCCTCTCATTTGGTAAAGAAGAGATAAGCATCTCTTTCTTTGCTTACTTGCTCTATCAAGAAGCATGCGACAGATTATGAACTATCACCTGTAAATTACCTATAAAACTGTGAGGTAGTCAGTGCTGCTCTGAAGAAATGAATACTCAGAGACGGTCTGTGCATAGGAACTAGGAGACAAAGACCATGAGGCAGATGTTTGCACTTAGTCATTTCACCGGAGAGAGTCGCCTGCAGGGATATGCAGAGGAACAGTCAG
>NW_006159457.1:56862-64256 GCF_000334495.1 Tupaia belangeri chinensis | reverse complement strand
TGAACCGCAATAGGGTCTCAGTAAAGACCTCAGATAATCTTACAGTAAGTTACAGAACTGGGATGGTTCTTTCAGATTTTCCCAAATCAAGACAGTGAGAAAGGCGTTTGTACTCTAGCATTAGTCGGTCATTGTAGACAAGCTGTACCCAGAGAGGAATGTGACCTTGAATAAGAACTCTCCTTCAGCTGAGGGGAGTTCCCAGGGAAGGACTCAAAAGCAGTCAGAAACCAACATTCCCATCAACAGAAAGAATAGGCGCTGCAGCTTAGAAGCAGAGATCTGAGTGCTGCCCCACAGCATCGACCATAAGGGGTGAAATAGCTTGGCCACGGTCATGTAGTTATTACTCTTTGGTGCCAGTAATTAAGCCCAGGTCTATCTGCTTCCAAATCCATGTTCACCATGATGCAAGTAATGCTCTGTAACGCTGGGATGGGACAGGACTGGACTCCTAGAAATGCAATGGCTGAATGCATCTGCACTGTAAGGTCAAAACACAGGCATGGTGGAAACACATTCTGGGTAGCAATCTTCAGAATGTCTCTGAACATTGTCTCTTGTAATCATTGCTTGTGCTTTATCTCTAACTAGATGCCCTCTACTCAAAGAATTTCCCCCAACCTTTATTTGAAGGCTATTTGACAATCTGCTTCCTAAACGATTTCTTGATTGTGCTCACTTGCCTTGAACCACCATAAACACACACACACACACATGTGTGTATATCTTAGTAAAAAAAAAAAAAAAAAAAAAAAAGTTTTGCTGTAGGGCATGTGCACACACCAGAAGGACAGAGAGAGGAGAGAGAGAAAGAGAGAGAGAGAGAGAGAAAAGAGAAAGAGAGAGAATGAGAAATCGCTCCCAGGAGAAATGGTAATGCTGTAATCCCTTCTTTTCCAGTCTCCTCTTGGGATTTTGGTCACACTTGCACACACACTCAGCAGAATTTTCAAGTCTCCAGGTCTAACACTCAAACCATGCAGTTGGCCAAGTGGAATTCAACTGCCTTAACCTCTATGCCACCTACCAGCCCTGTAAAAGTTAATGTCATTTGTTTTGACATTTTTGTGAGCCTTCCAGTGTTACCACAGGTATGTCCTTATGAGTCAAAGTATTCATTAGAATACAAAATGAAAACAGAAAAGAACTGCAGAAGTGAACTTATAGAATAGTGAGTGCACTCAGAAATGAAGGAAGAAAGTTCAGTACATGCCTTAGAGATCTTTAGGCAACAAACAAAGCCAGTAGGCCATGCTTGCGTGATGACTTTAATCCATAAGAGCTGATAGGATAATGTTCAACCTAATTTAAAGAAAAATAAAAGGAAAAAGTAGCTACTAAGTGTGCTGATCATTAATGTAAAGTAGTGTGGAACAACAACAAAAAAATCACTGCATTTGAACAATGCAACAGAGGGGGTTGCCCAATCTGCTGTAAAGTTCAATTCTGATACTTGTCCTTAGTGTCAACTTGGGGAGGCAGGAAGAAAATCCTACCCACCCCCTCATCTTTCTCACCTAAAAATGAGTTTTCCCTCCCAAGAAGTTCAGATGACAACGTGAAAAGCCTAAGAACAATCCTATCAAGGAGAGTTTCAGGAAACTTGAACTTCTTTTTACAAAGCAGTCTCTTGTGGCTAATTATCTTAGCACTCCGTACTTACAGACAGCTTCACCTTTGGTGCTTTATCCACAACCCTCCTTTGCAGATTATGTAACAAAGGGACTAAAAAGTCAGGTGGCTTCTCAAGATCAGGGAAAATAGATCAAGGGGTTAGATCCACAGCTATCTTATTTCCAGGAATTGAGCTTCTTTCGCCAGGCTGGATCTGTCCTGAATACTCTGTTCACATTCCGAGGCTGTTGTAATGACTCCCTTGTATAGAAAATCTTTTACAGCTATCGTATTCATTTTTGTTTGTTTGTTTATCTGGTTTCTCTGCACATTTATTAAAGTAGAAATTAATTTATATCAGTCTCTTCATTCTGTTTCATCCCTGATGGAAGTGTGTGGATAAAATCTATCTCCCTCCACTACAGAACTGAAAAGCCAAATCCTGATCCTCAGTGAACTGAGGAAGGAAAATGCTGCCTTGAAAGGTCAGCTAGCCCCTGGAGATACCTTTACAGTATCTAATGGAGAACCTGACACTGTCCAAAGTTATCACAGTCGTCCCTCAGTATCCGTGGGAAATTGGTTCCAGATCACACACCCTTCAGATAAATCTGCAGCTGCTCAAGTCTCTTACATGAAGTGGTGCAGTACAGTTGGCCCTCCACATCCACAGGTTACGTATCCACAGATTACGTATTCACAGATACCAAGACATTAAAAAACCTCAAGTCTTGATTAAATGGCTTTATGCTGCAGGATTGGATGAGATTGACTTAAACTAGTCTGGGAAGCAACCAAATCTCAGGGAAAACCCAGAAAATCCAGCTCTAACCTGTCTAAAGTCATTACATTGATTATTAGTGAATTCACTCCAAACTAAGACCATGATATGACTTAGAGTTCATTATCCAGTAATGCCATCTTTTCTATAAAAGGTGGTAATAAATCCGTAATACATTTTATCTCAGTGTCAAGCAGTTTTCATTATAATGCCCCCACCATCAAATACCTAGAAACCTCTCATGATTCTTGATTTCTAAGAGTGATCTTCACATTAAACACCCTGTGTTATATATTCTCTAGTTCCCCAATGCTAAAAAGGAAAAAAAAAAAAAAAGGAAGAAAAGAAAAATGTAGGGTGCCAATAGATAGCAATACTGGTTAAGGTATTGGACTCTAACTCAGCCAGAAATGGTTTGAGTCCTGGACATAGCAGCTTAAAAATCATCCAGGTGCATGTGTGTGCATGCCCAAGAGGAATATGGAGGAGAAAGAGATTCTGGCATAGCCATCTTCACCCCCCCACCCCGGGGAGGGGATTTCTCACTTTCCCTTTCTCTCTCTCTCTCTCTCTCTCTCTCCCCCACCCCCTTGCTCTCTTGAGCAAGCACACACAAGCTATGAAAAAATCTTACAAAAAAATCACAAAATATTATTTGTCACTTTTGTGTATACTCTTAAATTCTGTCCTTTCTTTTCTTTTTCTTTCTTTTTCTCTTCTTGTCTTCCTGCCTTATCAGATAAAAATGTCTCTTTACCCGCTGGGGTGGAAATAAGTTGATTATGTTCTCAGAGACTCAACATACAGAAAGATTATTAAGCCTTATTCTTGAATTCTGAAGAATTGCATCAACATTGTCTATAAAATTTTGACATAGTTAGAAGGGGGATTAGGCCTAGGCAGAGTGCATTTGCCTGGACTGCATCTTGGTGTTGGTTAAAGGACAGTCCTGAACAGCTCCACTGGCATTCCTAAAGTAGTAGAATGCCAACAACAGTTCCACATTGCTCAACTCTTGAGTTCCAGCTGCCCCTGAATGGGTGAGAAATGTATTCATGTTGGAAAATTCCCTTTACAAGCTAAGTGACATATGTGATTGAATGTAGAAAATAAATTGAAATTAAAAGATATTTTTAAAAGAAAGAAAGAGATATTTTTATATTTAGTTTTAGAACAAACCCAGCAAAACTCTCCATTTTTTCTTTGGCCAAGATTTGAGTGTCTATCGAGTACCCGGAAAAGAGTATCTTGCAATAGTCAGGCTCCAGACAGATGTCCCACACAGACTAGGCTTCACTGAGAGTCGTGAAGCCATCTTTCTAGCCTCTGCTGAGAAGAATTGGAGTAGTGGAGAGTTGAAGCTTCTGCCACAGGCTGAAACCACAAGAAAAACTTTAGCCACAGAAGGACAAAAGCCACAGCTCTGCAAGGAGAAAACAGAGGGCTTGGGAACTTCCGAATCATTACTGGTACTGCCGTATGAGGCCAGCTTTGTGCAAGTCCTCCACGGAGTGGCCTCGGGATGTGAGTGTGGTTTCCATAAAGTATCAATGGCTTCTTCATTGACTCAAAATAGTCAGATGCTGAGGAAGGCCATTCTGGCGGGCTGGCCTGTACCACGTGGTTAAGCTCTGCGCATAGGGAGCCAGATCCCACATGGCCCACTGCGGTTTGAATCCCATCCTAGCAGCTTGAAAAACATGACTGGACCCAGTGGGTGCCTACCCCAAATCCTGCTGGGTGAAGAAATGGAGGAAAAAGGATTGTAGCGTGACCACACACCACTGGGGGATGTTTTCTCTTTCACTCTCTCTCTCTCCCCTTCTCAAACAAAGAAATAATAATAATAAACGCTGACAGAGGGGCCCATACTAGCATTATCTAACCTTGATCTCAGGTATTCAAGTTCCTAGATCCGGACTTCATCCACTACCTGAAATCGAGGTTATAGGTACTGCGGAGTACGAGTCCCTCTAAGGATGAAGTCCAGGTCTAGGAGCTTGAATTGACCCGCAGGGCATCTAGTCCAGAATAGGTCTAAGTTTGTGTCTCAAGCCAGGCGGTGAAGGACAGGCACAATCGGAATGAATGGCCGACCTCAGCATCAAGCAGTCGGGGGTTCTAAAGGGATGAAGATAAGGTTCAGATCCAGTTCTTGTTGCCTAGAGGTAAAAAGTCCAGCTGCTGAAGGAGATGAGGGTGTTCCCAGTGAACCCACAGAAGGTCTGGGTGCCACTCTGTCCTGGCCGCCCTCAGTCACTGTCGCGTTGGCTCTGAAGGCGTAGTCAGGAGCCCTTCAGGACGCCTCCCTTAGCTGTGGGCACGCACTGGGAGCCGCCTGGACAGCTCCTCCGAGGGCGCCAACAGCTCTGCGCTCTCGGAGAGGTTCTGAAGGCTCAGGCTGAAGGCGATGGCTTAGTGAGGGAGGCCATGGGCTCTCTGAGCTGCCTCAGGTCCCAGAGCCCTAAGGATGCCGCCCCGCAGCAGCGCGCGGTGGAGACTCTGCAGTCGCCCCGTGCAGGGAGCAGTGCAGGGCCGGCCTCGTCCTCCGCGCCCGGCTTCCCCACCGCCCAGCTGCGGCTGGAGAGGAGCTGGGCTGGGGCGGCGCAGAAAGAAGCCAGAGCCAGGGCAGGCATCGCGGGCCGCCCTGCCCTGTGATCCCCTGCTCAGCCCTGCCCTGCTCAGCTCTGCCCTGCTCAGCTCTGCCCTGCTCACTTCTGTCCTGCTCAGCTCTCCCCTGCCCTGCCCTGCTCAGCTCTGCCCTACTCAGCTCTGCCCTACTCAGCCCTGCTCAGCTCTGCCCTGCTCAGCTCTGCCCTGCTCAAACCTGCTCAGCTCTGCCCTGCCCTGCCCTGCCCTGCCCTGCCCTGCTCAGCCCTGCCTGTTCAGCCCTTCCCTGCTCAGCCCTGCCCTGCTCAGCTCTGCCCTGCTCAACCCTTCCCTGCTCAGCTCTACCCTGCCCGCGCCTCGCTTGCCTTCCTCCCCAAGGAGCCGAGAGTGCAATCACTATTTTGTTCACCTTAGTCAATCTACAAAACAGTAGGGCAGGAAAAATCCCCCTGTTTGTCAGAGGGGCAAACAGAACATCACAGAAGTCACCCGCTTGTCCACCCGTCAGAGGGATCACACTCCCTTTCCATTTGCCCCACGACTCTCTAAATTCCATATCATGTCCTTTCCTTCATCATTAACCCTTACCTAACGTTCAAATCCAAGAGCACTGGTAAGTTTGGTTCTCTCTAAATTCCATATCATGTCCTTTCCTTCGTCATTAACCCTTACCTAAATGTTCAAATCCAAGAGCACTGGTAAGGTTGGTTTGGTTCTCTCTTGGTGATTGACTTTTCTATCCCACGTTGTTGTTTACAAAATGCAGATTTTTAAAAAAATAAGTTGTAGTGTAACTCCTTCTGATTTCTGATTAGATCTATTTTCTTTTTTTAAAAGGCAATTGGTTTCTGTCTTCTTTAGAAAATGTGCATGTACAGAAGGATGTATGTAGATGCCGCAGCGTCCCACCTTAATAAACGATCTGGATTAACAATTCGAAAATATTTTTCATATCTTATCTGCCTTAAATAATATTCTAAATCATTTCTATGAGTCTTTGAGCGTCTTAAAAATGAGGAATAATTCTAATTTACTTTCTTTCCGTCCTTGAGTATATTGTTCATCCTGACTGTTGAGAAAAAGAAAGAACAATAGATGACTACCTCCATCTAGAGCCTGCTTCGCAGAAATGTCATTGCTTAGAAGAAATCTTTCTGTATCCCAATGATGGGCTGCGATGCAACGAGGCAGGAGAAGACGTCAATGACATGACTTGCCCCGGTTCTGGATGGACACGGTGTGACCCGGTGTGTGCCCGCCAGCCTGCTGGTTTAGTTTCTATGAATGCATCCTAAGATGGCTGGGCACAGAGTAGTTCAACGTTTTACAGCACCAACGAACCAAATGGAGCGCTAACTTCTCTCTGCGCTTCATAGTACCCCTGCGTGAGCAGCAAATAAGTACTGGGGAGACTACGTGGTAAGTTCCATCATGGAAACGAGCAAAAGGGGCATCCGAAAGAAAAAGAGCTCCCAGGCCAATCTTGGCAGTTCGGGGAAAGTCTTCTGAAGAAGTGGATACAAAAATTGAATTGCAAAAGGATATTTTTAGTTGTAATTATCATTTTGTTTCATTTGTAACTGTGTGTTTAATTTAAGTTACAAGTATTGATACCCACCCCGATTTTATTTCTCCCTGCATCTCCCTCTATCATGTATTCATTATCTATTTTTTTTTTTATTTCTACAAGCACATTTCGCTACCCTTAGGGCTCAGGCTAAAGACTCCTACAGTTCACAGTTCTTTTATTAAGTTGCCAGTCTTTGTTGACATTGTTTATTACTTCCTCCTCCCAGAAACTGCCTACTCCCTTGGTGTCAATGGTACTACAGGACAGCAGGTCTGCAGAGCTCCATTTATGCCTCTCAGTAAGTACTTCCATACAGAAAGACCCACTCTTAAGAAATCTAACCAAAGAAGTGAAAGACCTTCACAAGGAAAACTATGAGAAGCTGAAAAAAAAATTGAAAATGACATAAAAAAGTGAAAGGACATCCCATGTTCCTGGATTGGAAGAATTAATATAATCAAAATGGCAATTCTACCCAAATTAATCTACATATTTCATGCAATGCTAATCAAAGTACCAGACACGTTCTTCACATATCTAGAAAAGACAATCATAAAATTCATCTGGAATCATAAAAGACCCCATATTGCCACAGCAATTCTACACAAGAAGAGTGGAGTGGGAGGCATCTCCCTCCCTGACTCAAAAATATACTACAAAGCTGTGTTAATCAAAACAGCATGGTACTGGCACAGAAACAGACACGTGGACCAATGGAACAGAATAGAGTTCCCAGAAATAAATTCCCAAACATACAGTCAACTGATTTTTGACAAGGGATATCAGTCAATCCAGTGGGAAAAGGAAAACCTCTTC
>NW_006159457.1:46741-56268 GCF_000334495.1 Tupaia belangeri chinensis | reverse complement strand
TGAATGGATTGAAAAACTGTGGCACATATACTCCATGGAATACTATTCAGCCATTAAGAACAACAAAACCCTGACTTTTGACAGAAAGTGGAAGAATATGGAAGATTTATTGCTGAGTGAAGCAAGCCAGGCTATGAAGGAGAGACATTGTATGTCCCCACTTAATATATACCAAGTGTCTACACTCTAGGACTGAAACTGATTGACCTAAGGTTGTACAAACACAAGAGATCGGGGTTAGTGCCAGATGTGGTGTGTGTGGAGAAGCGGAACCTAAGGACGGACATTTGGAGGAGGAATACTGAGACAGAGCATTAACGGGATGGGGAGATGTGGTGTTATTGGTTGAAGATATTTTGATCAACTGGACTGGGGAGAAATGTTCACTTATTGAAATGTTCACTTTGTAAGCTAAATAATGTGATTGAATGTATATAAGAAATTAAAATTTAAAAAAATTACCAGCACCAAACACTGTTTTGCTGGAGGCTTCTCTCTAAACTCACACTACACATGGGATAGGCCACAAGTGCCAGAAATTAAGAACTCCACCCCTATCCCCCGGAGAATAGCCCTTGACCAAACTAACAGCACTCGGTGTACACACATGGTAACCAACTCTAGGCCACATGTCTATACCGGCTCTCAGAATTCTACATTAAAGTTAAACTGCAGTTGCTCCCAACCATAACTTACTTGGTAGCATATCTTTAATCAGTTTCCTTCTCCTCTGTCTCATCTCCTCACTGCTCCCGGTACTTCCTAAGATCATTCACCAAATAAATTCCTTGCATTCCAGCCTTGCTTTTAGTTTAATATTTACTTCTGTCAAGTTTTTGATTCAATGTTTTTTTCCTATCAGTTAATCTTATTTAGTTTGGGGTTTTTTTTGGAGGGGAGTGTTTGTTTTGTTTTGTTTTTGCTACAGGGCGTGTGCACTCTCCAGAGAGACAAAGAGAGAGAGAGACAGAAAGTGATAAATCACCCCCGGGGGGATGGCCACACCGTGATCCCTTCTCCTCCATTCTCCTCTCAGGATCTTTGGCATACATGCACATGCGCCCAGCGTGAGTATAAGCCACCAGGTCCAGGACTAGAACCGCGGTCGACTACATGGGAGTTCAGTGAATAACCGTTACACTAACTGCTGGTCCCAATCTTATTCTGTTCTGAACTCTTCAAATATTGGGGATTCTCAAGGTTCTATTGTTTGGTAAAGCTCTTCTATGTGTTCATCTATAATCTCTAATCTGTTGACTCTAGAACCAGTATCTCTAGCTCTAACATAACTCACGAAGATCCTACTTCACCAGGATGTTTCAGTCCCATTTACAATTGTGAACTCATTAAAGAATGGCCTGTATCATTTATTTCCAAACTCTAAAACAGTACTTGACCTGTTATAGATATTGAGAAAATGATATTCGAATTGAAGATGAAAGTAGAGAATAAATGTCAATTTATTGTTTAAAGGCAAGCACTGGAAGCATTTCATACCTACACAATGACAAACAAAAAAAAATGTGGTCAATTCATACAAAATACATTGAAATTCGGAAAAAGAGAGAAAATTTGCCTCTTTGGAGCATGAGAACATAAAAAGTCAGCTAACTGATTGAACTTTTTGTGTTCTAACCACTTCTGTTGGCAAATTCAACCATTTGAATAGTAAGAGCTGAAAGTATTTAATTCCATGGCTATTGTTACCCTTTCAGTTAATCAGCTATTCAAAAACTATCTTGCTCAATTGAGACCAATTTGTCTAGTTTTTAGGAGATCTGTCAGCCACCAGGAACCATAATTCTTATGTTTAAAATAAATGGAAGCACCAGCAAGACCTCTCCTTTCCATTTAGAAAATGGAAGGCTGCCAGAATACGTACTCAGATCAGCAGCTGACATTTAAATAGCTATTTGCTTAATGCCAATAAAATTTTTCATGTATAAGAACCAAAGTTGTGAGCAATAAATTAAGCACATATTTTTTTTTCTTTTTGCTGTGAGTTCTTTAAAAAATCAACCTCTAGAATAGCAGACTGTTAGCATGTACTGCAATTTAAGTCTGATGCCTTATTTTTCCATAGAAAAACCAGATTCTGAGACATAAAGCGCCTATTTCCTAGATCACAGTGTGAGTGGAGAGCTAGTACTGAGACATCCACCTCTTGACTTAGAGCCTGACTTTCCCTATCCCATTTATATAATACTTCAAAACTATGTCAAAAAAAAAAATGAAAGAAAGAAAGAAAAGTGTGATGATGGCTTTGCATCTTTAAATTTACAAGACAAAATTTGTCAGAATTTTTAAAATTATTTAGAGCTGAAAGATGCTTTAGATTACTAACTGCAGCTCTTTTTCCTGAAGGATGGGCCCATTCTGTAATATCTGGTTTATAATTATCTGGCTTCCAGTTCAACATATAAAAAGTAAATAAATAAATGGAAGCATCATTTCCATCTTTACAATGTAAAAAAAAGTTTAAAAACTGAAAATCAACAACTTCCTAGATCCATCAGCAAATTGAAATCCTAAGGCAAACCACCACTCTGAACTCTGCAGAGACAGGGGAGTAAAGATAATAATAACTTACCAGAGCAAAAGTCAGCCATTGGTTGAACCTAGCAGGATGACTTAAAGGTAATTAACTCATTCCTGGAGATTAAACATTGGCCAAATTGAAAAGTAAAACATTTCTTGACTTTTACCTACGAGAAGTCCAATGGATTTTCACTGTGCAGATTGGGGGGAAAAAAATCATCTTATGATTCTTGCTTGTGAATAGAAAAAATAGAAATTCTTAAACAAATCCAGAGGGCTCTGTTCTTATTAACAACTGCTGCTTTCCAGGGAAATTATGCTATCATAGACTAGCCTTCTGGTTTTACCAGAGTTTGACTGACCTAGAGTCAGGTAATCACCTAACACCAGTCCCTTTTCACCTTTCTGTCTCACCTAAGTGAGGAGAGTTAAGCTGAAAATCACAGCCAGAGGACACAGGATCACTAAAAGACTGAGACCAAATCACAGAACTATAGAATACTGCTCTTCCTTCACACCTTACTGCCATGCCAGGAAGCCTGCTGGGTAATAACAGGGGGTTACAGCTGAAAGAATAGCAAGACTTAGACTCTATTTAAGACAGAATCTCTAGGTAAAGAGAAGACAATGGAAAAGACAAAAGCCAAGACACTAAAACAATTTTAGCCATTGAAACTTCAGGTACAGCAATAGCAGAGCCAAGTAAACGCAAACTCTAACATTTAAGGATCATTTGCCATAGTTACTTGTACATAGCACATCACATCTGACTTTTAACAAAAAGTTAAAAAAAAAAAGAAAAGAAACAGTTAACAGTTAACAGATAAAAGAATGTGAAGTTCTCTGTTGAAAATGAAATATATGGTTAAGATCCTTAATTTGATTGTCATGTACTACGTGCATACTTTGAAAAACCATGTTATGCATTATAGAGATCCTTAATTTGATTGCCATGTACTACGTGTGTATTTTGAAAAACCATGTTATGCATTATATAGATATACAATGATGGAATGTAAATAATAACCAAGTTAAAAGATAAAATACATTCAGAAAAAAAATAGAGTAAAACGGAGTCTGCAGAAGCAAAGCAAGCATCAGAAATAGTCTCAGAATCAGCAGAGATTTTAAATGATCAGACCAGCAATTTAAAATAACCCTAAAGGAAAAAGTGGACAGCATGCAAGAACAGATGCATAATAAAAGCAGCAATATGGAAGTTCTGAAAGATTCTAAAGGAAATGCGAGAAACTGAAACACCACCATAAAAATAAAGAATAACTGGGCCAACAGCTGACATGGAGGTTAGCATGTTGGACCCCAAATGGTTGAATCTTCAGTTGCAGTGCCTGATGCAGCTGCTTCAAAATCATGCCAGGCACATGTGTGTGCATGTCCAAAATCCTGAGAGGAGAATACAGAAGGGATCGTGATGTGACCATCCTCCTGAGGGTGATTTCTCACCTTTCTCCTCTTGCTGTCTCTCTTTCTCTATTTCTTTCTGGTGAAAAAAAAAAAACCTAAAAAATTAAGAATAGCTTTGCAGGGCTAGCCAGTAGACTGAAAATGGCCAACAAAGAATAAGGAACCTCTTGCTGTCTCTCTTTCTCTATTTCTTTCTGGTGAAAAAAAAAAAAAAAAAACCTAAAAAATTAAGAATAGCTTTGATGGGCTAGCCAGTAGACTGAAAATGGCCAACAAAGAATAAGGAACCTTGAATTTGTAAAAATAGAAACTTCCCAAACTAAAAAGAGAAAAATAAAAAAAAGAATGGCAAAAATGAAATAAAATATTCAAGAACCGTGATAATTACAGAATATATATTTGCATGATAGAAATACAAAAACAAGAAAAGGGAAATGACAGATGGGAAGAAATACTTGAAGAAATAACGGCTTAGAACGATCCAAAATTGATGACAAACACCAAATTACAGATCAAGGAATCTTGGGAGATCATATAGGATAAATACCCAAAGAAAAGAACTCAACAACTAGGCATATCATATTCTAACTGCAATAAATCAAAAACACAGAGAAAACTTTGATGAAACATAAAGAAAAACCACCATATTGAAAGAAATACGGGTTCAAATTACAGTGGCTTTCTCATCATAAACCCTGTAAGTAAGAAATAGTGAAGTGAAATATTTAAAGTGTGGAAATAAAGCTGTAAAGTCTTTTTTGCTTGTTTTTAAGAGAGATTTTTTTCTATAGGACATGTAAGCTAGCAGGAGAGACAGAGAGACAGAAAGTGAGAAATCACCTCCCAGGGGGATGGCCATAATGCAATTCCTTATTCTCCATTCTCATCTCAGGATTTGGGGCATGCACACACAAACGCCCAGCATGAATTTGAAGGCACTGGATTTGGGACTCAAACCATGGTCAACTACATGGGAGTCCAACAATGTAACCATTACAACACCTACTGGTCTCAAGTCATAAAATCTTTAGAAAAGTAAAATCCTGTATCCAGAGAAATCATCCTTTAAAAATTCAGGAAAAATGAAGTCTAAGTCTAAAAAAAAAAAAGAGAGAGAGAGATAAAGAGAGAATTTTCTAGTAAGCCTATCATACATAAAATCTTTAAAAAGTTCTTCAGAGAAAAGAAAAATAATAGTTCAGAAACTCAGATATATATGAAAAGAGTTTTAAAAAGAATAAATGGGACCAGCAGTTGGCGAAATGGCTATGTTGCTGGACTCTCACAGTTTGAGTCTTGGACCCAGTGACTTAAACTCATGCTGGGCGCATGTGCGTGCGTGCCCAAGACCCCTAGAAGAGAATGGAGGAGAAGGGATTGTGGCATGGCCAACCCCCCTGGGGGGTGATTTCTCGCTTTCTGTCTCTCTGTCTCTCACTGTCTTTCTGCTGAACACACATGCCCTATAGCAAAAACCTCTCAAACAAATAAAATAAGATAAGAAAGAATAAATGAAGGTAAGCAAAATCTATTTTTTTCCTTCTTCAACAGTCTGTTCAAGATAACAGTAACAATGTATAAACGGTTATAGCTTACAAACAGATGAAATGGCAGCCCTGTGATAAGAAATGGGAGGTAGGAATTGGGACTGCCCTACAATAAGTTACTTGCATTTCCTGTGAAGTAGTGTAGTGTTATTTGAAAGTGGACTGAGCTTAGTTGTAAACACATATTGCAAGCTCTAGAGAAACCACTAATTTTTAGAAGAAGCAAAATTGATATGTAAAGAAAAGAAATGCAGGGAACCAGCAGTTAGCGTAATGGCTATGTCGTTGAACTCCCAGGTAGTCGACCGTGGTTCGTGTCCCAGACCCGGTGGCTTAAAACTCACGCCGGGCACATGTGCGTGCGTGCCCAAGATCCCGAGAGGAGAATGGAGGAGAAGGGATTGCAGCGTGACCAAACCCCTATGGGGGGTGATTTCTCGCTTTCTGTCTCTATGTCTCTGTCTGTCTGATGAGCGCACGTGCCCTATAGCGAAAACCTCTCCAAAAAAAAATAAAAAAAAGGAAAGAAAAGAAAAGAAATGCAATAAATTAAAATGAAAATGCAAAACCAGACAAGGCAGGTCCAGTCACACTGGTGCAGCCTGTATGGGGCCATTGCCCAACATGATAGTCATGCAGAAGATCTGGTTTGGATCCTGGATAGACCAGACACTCCAGTTGTACCTGCACTCTCCCATAATCTGGCTGATGGGAGACTGGGGGAAGGATTTTAGGCACAGCGAGATTCTGCCAGGCACCCTCTTTCTTTCAAGAAATAAGTAAAAGAAACTTACGAACAGAGAAGGCAAAAAAAAAGTACCAAAAAAAAATTAGGGACAATGAAAACTGTTTAAAATATGGCAAATATTAGTCCATCTATACCAATAATCACTTTAAGTGTCAATACAGAGACTTTCAGAGTGGATTGTTTATTTATTTATTTATTTATTTATTTATTTATTTATTTATTTATTTACTGTTAAGAGGGATTTTTGCTATAGGAAGCGTGAACCTGCCAGAGATACCGAGAGACAGAAAGCAAGAAATTACCCCCCAGGGAGGATGGCCATACTGCAATCCCTTATCCTCCATTATCCTCTCAGGACTTTGGACACACACTCACACTCACCCAGAGTGAGTTTTTAAGCTGCCAAGTTTGAGACTGAGCCACAGTCAACTATGTGAGAGGCCAGTGATGTAACCACCATGCCATCTGCTTGTCCCCAGAGTGGATTTTTAAAAATAATTTTTCTTTTTTCTTTTTTGGGGGGGAGGTTTTTGCTATAGGATTCATGCACTCAGCAGAGAAACAGAGAGACAGAAAGCGAGAAATTGCCCCCCAGGGGAAATGGCCGCACCACAATCCCTTCTCCTCCGTTCTCCTCTGGGGATCTTGGGCACACATGCACACACGCTCGGCATGTGTTTAAGCCACCGGGTCCGTGACTCAAACCATGGTAGACTACATGGGAGTCCAGTGAAATAGCCATTACATCAACTGCTGGTCCCTATAAAAAATTTTTAAAGACTCAATTATTTACTATCTGTAAGAAATCCACCTTAAATAAAAGAACACAGTTTAAAGGGATGAAAAAAATCAAAATAATCCATGTGAACACTCATCAAAAGAAGTCAGAGTGACTATATTAATTTCAGACAAAGCTGACTTCTGAGTAAGGAAAAAGATCAAGGGTAAAGAAGGGCATTAAATAATAATAAAAGTGTCAATTTACCAAGAAGATACAACAATCGCTGATGTGTATGCATCTGACAACAGAGCATCGAAGTACATGAGGTAAAATTGATAGAACTAAAAAGAGAAATAGACTAATCCACTGTTACAGTTGGAGGCAGATCCAGCAGGCAGAAAATCGGAGAAGATAAAGTTGACTCGACCAGCACTATCCGATAATTGAGCCTAATTGACATTTACAGAGTACTTCATCTAACAACAGCAGAACACACATTTTTCTCAAGCTCACAGGGAACATTCACCAAGACAAACCACATTCTGGGTGACAACACACGCCATGACAAATTTAAAAGAA
Source organism: Tupaia belangeri chinensis (assembly GCF_000334495.1). Classification (NCBI taxonomy): domain Eukaryota; kingdom Metazoa; phylum Chordata; class Mammalia; order Scandentia; family Tupaiidae; genus Tupaia; species Tupaia belangeri. Next base: position 48,710 of record NW_006159457.1, on the reverse strand, counting down.
TAGGAATCAGACAAAGTATGTTCTCAGACTATAATGGAATTAACCTGTATATACAATAACAGAAAGATAGCTGGAAAAAAGTCCAAAGTATGTGACTATTAAACAACACACTTCTGAATAACACATGACCCAAAGAAGAAATCTTAATAAGTGTTTATATATTTCAACCAAACAAAAATAAAAATATAGCTCATTGAAATGTGAGGAATGTAATAAAGCAGTGCTTAGAAGGAAATTTATAGTATTGAATGTATAAGAAAAGGAAAAGATCCAAAATCAATATTCTAAGCTTTCCCACCATAGGACCATAAAAAAAAAAAAAGGGCAAAAAAAAAAAAGAAAATGACAGAGGAAATCAATGAAATGAAAAACAAGCACAAGTGTCCTTGCACAAGAGAGAGAAATGGAGTTTCTTATTAAGAGACACAAGGGAAAACGACACATAGAGTGGAGGCAAGGGGCAGGCAGATGTGTCCACAAACCATGGCCACCAAAAGCAGAGAAAGGCCAAGAGCAAAAGCCACCTCCATCCTATCACACCCAAGTGTCTCCGGAGGGAAAGCACCCCTGCTGACCCCTTAATTTTGAACTATTGGCCTCTAGAACTATGAAATAAATAATAAATAAATTTCTGCTATTTCACGTCACTAAATACATGATAACTTGTTACTGCTATCCTAGGAAATAGATACAGTATTTAACAGCTATCCTAGGAAATAGATACAGTATTCAACAGCTAGTTTCATAGCCAAAATTCCTAACAAAAATACCAGTGGTTAGCCAAATGTTGGCTAACGACGTCAGATACTGGAAGTCATTTAGATTTAAATGTTAGCCTACACCACATATATTGGTCCTGTCAAGTTATTCCAGAAATTCTAAGTACTTTTTACTTGACACTCTTTGTTTCTTTGTTTTGATTGAGAAGCTTTGACAATTGTTTATATTTCTTTTTAAAATGTATATTGATTACACTGAATTGACTCTTAGAAATCTCATCTACTTATTTAGTCTAGTCCAACAATTCATACTGTTTACAGTAGACTTCAGTATGAATAAAAGGAAGTTGATTTATGATATCGCTACATTAGTTGTGAAGGTATTGTCAGCCAACTCAGACAAATTGGCTTGCAGAGTCCTTCCTCTGCAGCTCTGCATTAATATATTTCTGTGTCGTTTCTGTACATATTTCCCTACCTGAACACCCTCTTTGTCAAAGGAGAAAATCGAAAAACACTGTTCTCTCACCTTTTTCACCATCAAAATGTCTGCACTCAGCATTTTCAAAACTTGTCCTTCTATTCTTAACTGAAATTGTCTCATGCTTCAAGGTCCAGATCAAAGCCATAGATACACTGAAATTCACACAGATTCCTTTGCTTTCTAGTGCATGTTAATGAGATTTTTCTTCAGAATGGAGATCATCCTGTTCTAAAGTATATTTAATGCTTATCCATCTTTCTCCTTAGTTCAGTGATTTGCAACCTAGACTAGGAGTGAGGAGGTGAGAGGTTTATAGAATCACTTGAAAAGCCTTGTTTGTAGTTCATCTCCCTATGCCTAACTCTCTCCCCAAAATTCAGATTTAGGCAGTACTGCAGAGGAATAAGCTCACCAGATAGTTCTGAATCCTTCCTACTTTACTTATCTTACCTTACCTTTTATACCAGCAGGTGTCAGGGAAATAATAAATAAGGCTTATGACCTTAATTAATTTAAACTTTATATTAGTTCTTTGAGCCCTCTAAGGATCCAAGGGCCTCAAGTTTGAAGCCATAGGTTAAATTGTAATGTAGAATATAGCATTGCACAAAGGACACTGAAAAGTATTTGTTAAATTACCTTGTAAGTCCAAGATAATGTTCAGATGGCCTTTCCTTGAAAAGCACCACGATTCTCATTGATTTTCTAAGTCCCTCCTCCTAAGCCAAAGGAATTCTTGAAACCTTTTCACTATTCACCTGTAGGG
>NW_006159457.1:41138-46710 GCF_000334495.1 Tupaia belangeri chinensis | reverse complement strand
AAGAAGTCACCATTTATATGAATTCCAAAAGGTTTCCAAGAGGAACACTCAACCCAAGCACTCAGAATATTAATCCTTCCTTTTATCACTTGACACACTACATCCCAGCTCAATAGTCCAATAATGATTCTTAGATCTCCCCCCGCCTCTATGAGTACTCCTTCCTGAGAGTGGAGTGGGGCAACTGAGGGGAGGAGATACAATTCTCTTGTCACTAATAACAATTTCAGAAAAAAAGTTATATGCAGTTAGATATTCCTCAGCACGATGACTCATCCTTTGCCCATACCAATCTTTGTTTTTCACCTTTCAGTAGCACTTCTTCAACATGGTTAACATCTAAATATTAGCATTTGTCCCTGATTTATATTAAAATACTTATTGCAGTAGTCCCTCATGCCCATGACTTCACATGTCATGGTTATATTTACTGGCAGTCAATCACAGTTTAACAATATAGTATTAAGATATGTTGAAAAAGAGAGACCACATTCACATAGCCTTTATTATAGTATTATGATCGTTCTATTTTAATCTTCGTTAGTATTCTCTAACTGTGCCTAATTTATCAGTTAAAATTTATCATAGGTATGTGTGTATAGAAAAAGTATATATATGATTCCATATTATCTGTGGTTTCAGTCACTGGAGGTCTTGGCATTTATCACTCAGGGACAGAGGAAGACCTTCTATACATTATCAGCAACAGAATAAAAGTGTGGAATTTGAGTGAACATGCAAGAGGAGAAATGTAAGTGAAAGCCAAGCTTTTCCCAGTACTCTATAAGCTTAATTCATTGGTTTAGTTGGTTTATTTTCAACTGAGTAGTCTGGTAATATCTTTATATATCTTAAGTTATATACAAGTCAAAACACTGCTAATCATAGTAGCTAAAACACTACAGATTATATGTACTTCAAATATTAAATATATGGATAGAGACTAAATTTTTCTGTTTTGCTTAAGAGCATATGATGGCATAGCTATCCTAAATGTTCTCACAGTCAGGAGGAAAAAGAGAAAAAGCAAACAACCAAAACCAGTCTCTGATTCTACAAAGAATATCTGAACTAGAACATAGAGGTTGTTCATAGTCTTTGAATTCTGGTTTACTTTTTAACACAACCATGCCCTTGGCTAAACACACACACACACACACACACACACACACACACACAAAAGTACATAAAGTAAAAAGAAGTTGCTTCCCTCACTTCTCCCCAAGGCAATTCCATTTCCCAGAGGAAAACAAAAGTAAATCTGTTAGCCGGTAAGCTTTTCTGTTTCTACTACAGAAGTTATTCATATCTAGCACACACACACACAAATAGCCTGCCAGGTAGTTCTCATAGTTCTGTCCCAGCCTCGTCAGACAAGACTTCCCTGGGGGTTTTCTAATCTTTCAGTCGTAATCATAGAAGTAAGTTAAGGATCAGCCATAGTCAGTCATTCGGCATTGAACGAAACACTATTACAAGTATTTTAAGTTAAATAATGTGCTGAAGAAAATTCTATCAGTCATTGTGCAAGTTTTCACTGCTTCTTCTTTATTAGCTGAATGAAACTAGACTTTCTGTATGTACACAAAAGAAGTGAAGTGGAATAATTTGATCTGAGGTTGGTTGTTTCTGAATGACGCTAAGTATCTGCCTGGACCTCCCCAAACCCTGCCATTACTAACCTCCATATATGTGATACTTGGCCAGCTTTGATGGCAAATATCTGTCAAATGATTCTTCTTGCCTAAACAACTCTCACAAATCAACGTGATGATTAACATGCTATTTTATAGATGCAGTCATTTATTGAAATGATGCATGGCTAGAAGTTTACCATTTGAGATCACCTTCCAAGTCTACTCTCAGAGACCATGGGCTCAACAAGCTGTCTTGTCTATCTGAGGAGGAGTAGTCTACTTCACACAGCTGTCTGTCCATTCCCCAGTTTTATACTTAGGAAGTATAAGGAGTTGACAAAAACAAAGTGTGGCTTCTCACCAGCTGGCCACAAGAGACCAACTGCCACAGTCAAGCAAATGGCCTTCAGGGTATTTTCTGACAGCTGATTATATTCCTTTATTCTAGTATGTATCCAAATGAGCTCAATTCCTCCAACTTGTGCCTCTTACCCAGCTCCAGCCTTGGCAGATATACAATACAGCTTTAGCTATGACTGTAAATTATTTATTTGCTTTTCTGCCATGGATATCTAAACAAGGCACTATGACATATTTGCTGAGACTTAAACATTTCCTTATACAGTGACTAACCCACTACTATTCATTTGAAAACTACTTCAGTGCCCATAATGGCCACCCTAGAAATCTGTGTTGCTAATTTCACATAATCACTGGCCACCAAGGTAAACATCTGTTGAATGGAGGGGAAGACCAACAGTGTTCTCTGGAACCAGTCTTCTGTACCTTTTGACTTCTCCTCTGCCCTAATTTAAAATTTAAATGACTAGAAGTCAGAGAAAGCAGACTTTTGTCAACAGATGTCACTTGCCACATTCCAAGAGTCCATCTGCTCTATTAAATACCCCCAATCAGCTACAGATTAGTTGCAGATCCGCCTGAGCCTTTCTCTTTCCTCTCAAATACTTATTAAAAACAAATGTAAATTTTACAAAATTTAAAGAAAATGGTGTATATAATAATATTCTTGATTTGACTGTCATGTACTACATGTGGCAAATGATTACAGATACTGGATACAGTGTGGAAAGACGGTAGGAGTAGAGAGAGTGTGAGGAAAGGAATCAAGGAGAAAAATAGAGAGGCAAGACATTGGTGGGACACAGAAATGGAGGGTTATCTGTGGACCATAACATGTATAGTATCTTCAACTGGACTGCTGTGAAGTTTATTCATGTTGGGCAAATTTACCTTATAAGCTGTAGAGATATATAGTGACTGAATGTATAAAATAAAATAATTTAAAAAATCATGTACTATAGAGATGTACAATGATGGAAAGTAAATAAAATTTAAAAACTAAAATAATGGAGAAAGCTATGCTCTAATAAGCTCTATTGCCTCTACCTTCACCAAATCAAAGGCAGCTTTATATATAAATCACTCTGTTCAATTGAGAGGGGTGTCTTCTTTAAGGAGCTCTCAATTTTTTCTTCACTGTTTTTTGAAGCCTTTGGTTCTATCTAATTAGATCATTTGGAACCACCTCAGAGCCTTATCTTTGGCAGGTCACCCTCTATTCTTTATTCATTGACAGAATAACCTTTACCGAGAAAGAAAAAACTGTGAGCGTCAGCATTAACATCAAGATCCATAATTAAGTTGATGATAAAACCGTCTCTTTAGTCTTTCAGATCACTTCCACTTGGTTTATACAAATACAGCTCTGACATTTTAGTTTTTATCGTCACCTTGCCCTTAGACTTTGACAAGACTTACCATGTTTTAGACAGCCAGTCAAACCTTCTCCCCTTGCATGCATGTGGGCTCAGGCAAAGGCAAGCTGGAAGTTAACATGTATTCTTCTTTTCACTCACTGGACTTCCTAGGTAGACTCATTTTTCTCTGCCTAGAGCTGGAAATAGCAGCTATGTCTCCAGCCTTTTCTGAGTCTTTTCCCTCCCTTTTGTTAAGTAAGCCACACATGTATAGAACTAGAATAAATATAATCATTGTTGGCGACAAATTATTGCTTCACATATGTGCCTTCTGATTAAATTACACTATACCTATTCCCTTATAGTAATAAAATAATGAAGGCCAGCAGGTGATGTGATGGTTACGGCACTGGATCCCACATGGCTGGCTCAGCAGTTCAAGTCCTAGACCAGGCAGCTGGAAAAATATGTAGGGCACATGTGTGTGTGTGCCCCAAATCCTAAGAAGAGACCTGGTGGCTTGAAAATCACACTGGGCTCATGTGCACCTGTGCCTAAAATCCCAGGAGGAGAATAGAGGAGAAGAGATTGTGGCATGGCCATCCCTTCTGAGAGGTGATAGCTCACTTTCCCTCTCTCTGCCTCTCACCAGTGAGTGCACATGCCCCATATTTTAAAAATCTAAAAAATAAATAAATAAAACTAATAAAAACTAAAATGATAATAAACTCCCACAACTCAGTCAACCTCAAAACTAGAACATGGTCAATAATAAACTTACTTCTACTCCTAACCTAACCCTCTGCCTTACTTTTCATCCCCTAGAGGTTAGCATGATCCTCAATTGTATACCTCTTATTCCTTTGCCTCCTTTTTATAGGTTATCATCAAATGCATTCATGAACAGTAGATTGTTTAGTTTTACTTGTGTTAACCCTATAAGAAAAGAGAGTAAACCCTATGTAGTATTTTGGAATTTGCTTTTTGCCCCCTTAATAGTATGTGGTTACAATGCAACATTATTGTTGAATGTATCTGCATTTTATTCATCTTCACTGCTATAGGATGTTGCAGTGAGACATCCACAATCTTTTATTTTATTTTCTATCAATTAGTACTTATATCCTTCAATTTTGTTTTTTTGCTATTTTGGACAGTGCTGCTATGAATATTTATATATTTATTTCCAAGTTCACATGTACTAAGATTGAGATAGTTGAAGATGATAGGTAAGATAGATAGGTAGATAGGTAGATAGATGATAGATAGATAGATAGATAGATAGATAGATAGATAGATAGATACTAAAAAATTATCTCTCCCAAGTATTAAAGAATTGAGTCCAGTAAAAGTGATCAAATTCTGCAGTATTTTCTGATTTCAGATAAATCCTCTCCTCACACTGAGGCCATTTGGGGGCTAGAGCCCTGCAGTGAGGGAGAGCCTTGGATTGGTTTGTTGATGTTTCTTGCTCTACCTCCTTCCCCACTTGCTGGAAGATGCCTCAAAACCTAACAGCAGGAGAAATAAGAATGAAGTCATCTCATGATGCTGTTGAACTTGTAATCTTATCAGAATAAAGATTGCCCAGTTGTCTGTTGAAAATGATGTTTAGTAATATCCTTGATTTGATTATCTCATACTACATGCATATTTGCAAAACATATCATGTGCTATACAGATATACAATAATTGAATGTAAATAACAAATTATAAAATAAAATTATAATTATAATCAACGTGATTACTAGAGTTTTTTCCTAACCTTTTTCTTCTTTCAAATCTCACATGCAGCTCATATGTTTTTCTCAGAAATTCTTCTGTTAGAACTTGCCTGCTGAAGCATTCCATAAATATTGGCAGGTTTTTAGTGAAAGTCCTTCCAGCCTGTGGGCTTCCCACCACCTCCCCTCCTCAGGTCAGCTCTGGGTCTAGCCTTTAGAAACACACATCTTTGCTTCTCATCGGCAGGAAACACACCAGTTTGCTCCCAAGACACCAGTCTCCCTCCTGTCTCCTGTCTCATGCCTACCTAACCTGAGCTTTTGCTTGATGGGGCCATGCAGGCAACACAAGCTGGTAAGGATGCTACCTCCCATTCTAAGGCAAGGCCTGGACTGGGAAGAAACTGAGGCAAGGCCCAGTTTACGAGCTCTCCCTTGTGTCCTTGAACTGGCCGGTATTCAATTTCTCTGCCGTGAGTTTTACTGTTATTAC
>NW_006159457.1:36433-40942 GCF_000334495.1 Tupaia belangeri chinensis | reverse complement strand
ACAAAGCTGAGGGTTCCACAGAAAGATTAACCATTTTAGCTGGGAGTTCTTATCTAAAGCAACAGGTAGCTTTCAACTACAAAGGGTTTCTCATCTATGTGCTGTTGACCATGAAAAACTGCTAATAAAACATCCTGTGTTGTCTCCGGAGCTACAAGATCATCTTCCTTTCCCATATAAGATCATAGACTCACCCTCTATTGTTGTAATGTATAGATAGTCCATATATTAACTGTGTCTTTACTTAGCAAGACAAGATTTCCATCTAGGTCGTTGTAAACAGCATCGTTATCGCCCTGACCCGGGACTGAAGTTATCAAACATCCTGCAAGCCCCCTCTTCAAAAGACTCCTCCCAGTAATCAAGATCTAAGAAGAAGATACAGCAGACAAATGGACTTCCTCATCCTGAGAACTGTGATTGACTTTGCCTGAGCTAACAAGACAAACAGCATGTTTTATAATTATTGCTTCCATGCTTTGTATACCCGGTTCCTTAGAGTAAATCTTTTACTGCCCCTCACCCATTTACTTGCATGGATCACATTTTCAATAAAAAGGCACGATGATTCCTAGCAGTTGTCACTCCTCAGAGAGCGATCTCTGATTTCTGGGAGTGTCTGGCTGGGGACGTGTGTGAAAAGGCACGAGGCCTTAGTCTTCCTTTCTTTCCAGCGCCGCCTCCGTTGAGATAACCCACCCATGCCGAGGCTGAACCCCGGCATTTGCTTTTAGATTTCTCCTAACAGAATCAAACAACAGGCCTCACATGCTCCAAATTTGAGGGATGTACATCAAGCTCCTTTACCTGTTTTACTGGTGCTCCTTTACTTGTTTTTAACGTAAGGAGCCCTCACCCTTCTCTGTCCTCATGAGAAAACAGGAGGATTACTTCAATAGTCTATCAGCTATCCCCATGGAAAGTCTGTCTCATAAATCTAATAGCAATCTATCACCTAGGTTGGAGGTAGATATTTGACCAACACCGGGATAACTTTTTGGCATGTTCTTCATAGTATTCTAGCTCTTTATTTTAAGATCTCCCCTGCTCTATCATTCTCAGGCACTGAGATCACAAATGAAATGTCAAAACCTAGAGAGTCATTTGAATATCTTATTACACATGTAATCCTAAAGGCTTTTAAGCAAATTATTAACCTTGAATTCTGGTTTGACTACTCCCACACCCACCAGAGGAATGAACAGTTCTTAAGTAGGATTCCAAACTTTTATTATAAGAGTCAGTAGTTCCTCCTCGATGGCTAAGAATTATTCAGGAACAGAGGAACATCTCTTAGAAAATTAAAGTCAGACATCAAATAGTTTTGGAGAATTACTGATCAAGAAGGAAGACTAAACCAGATGTCAACAAGCTATAATACCTTGCAGAACAAGGAAGCAGGGGAAGGTTTTCAGAAGCAGATAAAGAACTGCAAAATCTGATGCTGAGGAGAAAGTAAGCAGTAACAGAAACTTAAGAATCATTTTGAGAAGAGTGATACACCTGAAACAAGCAATGATGTCTCTACTTATTTTTGCATACATCTGAGTTTCAAGTGGGAGAGACAGAGCAGACAGTGCTTATCATGTAGCCCAGTCACAGTAACTGGCTTCTTCTCTTGTTCTGTAAACTTTCATTTTATCCCAGATCCAATAAATTTGATTTTGCCCACTAAGCTTGTATTTCTGCCATTACTAGGAAGTCCTTCTAGTAATCCAGTTTATTCAGAACTGAGCTCTCAATTGGTCCTACAAGTTTATTTATTTTATTTTTTTTCTTTTTTTTTTTTTGGAGAGGATTTTGCTATAGGGTGCATGCGATCGCCAGACAGACAGAGAGAGACAGAGAGATAGAAAGCGAGAAATCACCCCCCAGAGGGGATGGCCAAGCCGCAATCCCTTCTCCTCCATTCTCCTCTCGGGATCTTGGGCACGCACGCACACACACCTGGCATGAGTTTAAGCCACTGGGTCCGGGACTCAAATGGCAGTCGACTACGTGGGAGTCCAGCGATATAGCCATTATGCTAATTGCTGGTCCCGTCCTACAAGTTTATGTAAGAACCAGAGTCCGTGGAGAATTCATGTGGATCTATTGGGATTCCCATTATGAGTTTCCCCTTTGTCATGATGTTCACTCTCTCTGTCTTAGGCCTACCAATTTTTTCCGTTGCTCATTTCTCAAATTGACAGTATACTTTTCCTACTTTTCTGGTCATCCTTCCTTTGTTTACTTACCCTCTGCCCCTGAGTCTAGCTGGTTGTCAAGTCCTGCATAATCTTATGATAATAAACTCATCTGTGGCACCTAACCTTTAAGCCTTGACTCTCATTTTTTTCTCTAGGGAATCTGCCCTTTCTCAGAGAACAAGGGTCAGAAAACTTTTTCTGCAAAGGGCCAGAGAGTACATTTTTATTTAAGGCGTTACAGACTATTCTGTCTGTTCCAATTACTCAGTTTTGCTATTGTAGCATGAAAACTCCATAGACAATATGTAAGCAAGTTATATTGGTTGTGTCCTAATAAAACAAACTCAGAATTATGCAGCCTGAGTTCAGAGGCTGACTCTGCCATTGATTAACTATGCGATGTAGGGCAGGTTAGTTAACTTCTCTACATAGCTTTAGTTTCATCAGTGAGATAGAGATAATGATGCATATTGCTAAAATATAATGTGTATTACCATACATAACCATTTTATAGCATTATTTTGAAGTTTAAGTATAATAATACTTATAATAATGCTGGCAAATTGCCTAAGCAGCAGTGATTGTAAGCTGACAGTTACTATGGTTTGAATGTTTCCAAAAGTTCGTGGGTTTGGATTTGGTTGTGGTAAGATTTAGAGGGTAAAATTCTAATTTGACTATGGTGTTGAACTGTGAGGCCTTTGGGAGGAGATTATGACTAATGACATGAAGGCAGGACTTCCATGATTTACTCTTGGTGGGTTTTTAGGAAGGAATGAGACCGTAACAGAGACATGTGGACACAGATGTATATGTTTCTACCTTTCGCCATCTGGTAATTCATACAGAGACCTTCACTAGCTGCAGCCCCCGAATCTTGGACTTCCAAACCATGAGCTGAATAAGACTACTTTTTCAAATTATCCAGATTCAGATTTCTTCATTTTGTTTGTTTGTTTTTTAAAATTAGAACTGAATGGACTAGAGCTCTAGTAGTGCTCTTAAGCAGTCTACATTGTTTCACTCAACAAATTTTTCCCCAATATTCTTATTTCCTCATTAATTCTAATGCATGTATCCCAGAAGCTCAAGTTTCATTATATTTAAACAGGTAGTAGGACACAAAAAGTGCTTCAAAGTCAAGTTATATTGGGCACTTATGAACTAAACATTATATCATACTCTTCTCTGTGCTTCTGTTTTTTTTTTGAGTTTTTGTGTTTTTTTAAGCATGGCAGAAATTCTCAAAAGTATCTGAATGTATTTTTATTAGATGAACAAAGGGTAATAGCATATCCAGAAATTCCCAAGACACAGACTCCTGCACTTCTGTTTCAGAACACACTGAAGAATTCTATGCCATTGGTTCCTGGGCAACAGTCATTGCTTTACGGTGGTGCACTGTTCGTACTGCCAGACGTGTCCGTGGCTTTTGGCATAGTTGCCTGCTCCCTGTTTCTGTAGCTCTGTCCTTTCTCTGTTGACTCTGCTAGAGCATGCCCTCCTGATTCATCTAAGGTCCAACATCATTTCTCAACTTCTTTTGCTTAATGTTTCCACGTCTTCCCATTCTTTAATGTCTTATTTGCCAGTCTTCTCCTCAATGAGTTGATTCACTCTCAGATTTCTAACCTGTCCTTAAGACTCCCATATCTACCTTTTTAGCCCAGATCATTCTCCTGATTCCAGACCATGTATCTACCTGCCTGCTGAAAGATATTGATGTACTCAAAGCTGAACTCAGTATCTTTGACCAAGGACTTAATAATCTATCTCTGCTAATATCACTACCATTCCTGAAACAGAACTCCAAAAGTAATCCCTAGCTGTTCCTTTCAATTCAACTTCCACATACCATTGATAGTGCTCATTTTATCTCCTTAGCTGCTCTTTGTCCTCCTTGGCTCTTTTTTTTATTTCTGTCTCTACTACTTCCACCAACTCTGTTTTCCACCAGATATATATATATATATATAGATATATAGATATAGATATGTGTGTGTGTGTGTGTGTGTAGCCAGAGGGCACACTGGAGAGAGAGAGAGAAAATAAGAAACCATCCCCACAGAGGGGATAGCCACTCTGAAATCTCTTCTCTTCCATTCTTCTCTTAGGATTTTGGGCAAACATGCACATGTGCCCAGCATGAGTTTCAAGCTTTTGGGTACAGGTCTTGAATCAGGGTCAGTCATGTAAGAAGAGTCCAGTTCCTTAACCACCATGCCACCTGCTGGTCATCCTACCTCCAATTTTTTTTTTTAAAGAATTATTTTATTTAACTTTATTTATTTATTTATTTTAATGTAAACTGAGAGGGGCA